>NC_137054.1:72554742-72759742 GCF_032717465.1 Coenobita brevimanus
GTCTGGGTCTGTGGGAAACTGTCTCTTACGTCGGATGATACGTCGGTCTTCGGGATGGGGGTTTTGATGGCTGACTTGTGAAAAGTGATTGATGAGAGTGTTTGCTTGTTGTTTGTTTGAGGGTATGGTGTCTGTTGTTGTGATGGCAGCGTGCGATTGTGTGGTGTTGCTGTTGGAAAGTGTGATGCTATTTAGTGTTTTGTAGAGTTTGCTGACTTTTGCTTTGGGGTCAAGTGTTTGGAGGTAATTTTTTCCAGTTTAGTGTTTGCTGTTCTGATATTTTATTGTTTATTTGAGTGTTGAGTTCTTGCATTTGCTGTACGGTGTCTTGTGTATGGGATGTTGGGGAGTGTCGCAGTGTGTCCCGTTGTCTGATGAGGCCTTGAATTTTTGGTGTGAAGTTGGGGTTGTGTCTCTTTCTGTTGCCTCTAGGGATATGTCTTTTGTCTGCGTGTTGTATAATTGTACTGAAATTGTGCACAGCGGTGTTGATGTTTGTGATGGGTGTACTAATTTAGTGTTTCGAAATATTGTTCTGTTTCAGTTACAAAGGCCTCCCAGTTGGCTCTCTTATAATTAGTGTATGTGTGTTTGTGGCCAGCTGGGGTGATTCTGGTTTTGGTAGTGATGATGATTGGGAGGTGATCAGAACCTAGGGTTTTGACCACTCTCCATGATGTAGTGGGGGCGAGGTTTGGGGAGTGGAAGGTGATGTCCGGAGATGATGGGAGGAAGAGGGCTTGGTGTGGGATATGGGTATGTTGGTCTAGACTGTTTGGTATGAAAAGATGATCTGTCTGGGATTGTAGTACCAGCCCTCTGTCTGTGTCAGGGTTGTTGACATGCCAGGCCGACGACTTGACGTTGAAATCACCACCCAGGATGATGTTGGGTATGTTAGTGATGTGGTGTATCTGTGGAGAGTAATTGTGTGGTACTGTGGGGGACGATTGAGGAGGAATGTATGTGATAGCGATTGTTATGTGTGATTTGTTACCAGTGCGTATTTTAACTGATTGTATTTCTGTTGTTGTGTCATGGGGGGGGGAGAAGTGACTTTGTGTGTGCACTAGTATCTGCAAAGTTGATGGATTTGTGTACCAGGGTGATGAGTCCACCGCCACCGCCGTCAGCCCGGTCTTGTCGAATGGTGGTGAAGTTATGAAATGTCGGTGTTTTCTGTGCTCTGTGTAGTTTTGTTTCTTGTAAGATGGCAATGTGTATGTTCTGTTGTTTGATGAATTGTGTGAGTTCATGTATTTTGGTGTTTATCCCATCTATGTTTAACTGAAGGATGTTTATGTTGTGTGTGCGATGTGTGTCGGCTGCTGCAGCACGGGGGGGAGATGGTGTGGGTGGAGGGGAAGGGGTAGGAGGAGGTTGTGATGGAGGTAAGGGTTGAGGTGGATTAGGATGGGTTGGAATGGGAGGAGTTGGGGGACTGGATGGTGTGGGAAGGGTCAGTGGGTTTGGCTGTGGAGGTGTGAGGGAAGTAGGAGTAGGTTTGGAAGGGGGGTTGATGGGTGGGGGAAAGGAGCATAAGGAGCAGGTCCAGGTATTTGTGTAATGTTTCCTGGATGCAAATGTTGTGCAGGTGTAATGGGTCCAGTTCTTGCAGGAGATGCATAGAACTGAACCCTTTGCCTGTCGGCTCGACGTGATATGTTTTGAGCATGTTGGACATATATATTTGCTGGTGGGTCCTGGATTGCTCTCAATGTCCCCGGCTAGAAGAAGTCGTCGAGAAATGACAGCCGAGGAGTCATTTCTCGGTGTAGAAAAAACGGTGTTGTTGTGTGTGTTGTGTTTGGAGATGTGGTACTTGCCCGGGCGACCGAAGCCACTCCCAGGTACTCGAGCCCAGTGAGGGGCCGGGGGGGTCTGCAGTGGTTTGGCCCCCATGCTGTCCTCTTCTCTTCGACAGCCTCTGGGGGGTAGACCCACGACGAAGACGCCACCGCTCCAGGTCTGTCTGTCTGTCTGTCTGTCTGTCTGTCTCTTTCTCTCTCTCTCTCTCTCTCTCTCTCTCTCTCTCTCTCTCTCACCTCTCCGCTGATATAGAGCACCACAGCACCCTCTTGGTCTGGCTCTATCTTGGCAGCGAAATCATGGACCTGCTGTGTGAGGGATTCTGGCGAGGCGCGGCGTAACACATGCTGCACCACCTGTAACACAATATAACACCTGTAGCACAACATAGCACCACTTGTAACATCACAGCACCACCTGTGACATGATATAGCACCATCTGTAACCATATAGCACCACATGTAACAACATAGCACCACCTGTAACATGACAACACCACCTGTAACACAACACAACACCTGCCGCGCACACACTCACACACACACACACACACACACACACACACACACACACACACACACACACACACAGGGGAAAGTTAGGCTGTTGGTAGTGTGATATAATTCTTCTCACAAAGCCAGTCAGTGGATTTATATAAGTATTTCATGATTCTGTCGCCATTTGACATTTGACTTTTTTTTTTGTACGAACGCTTGGAGGTAAAGATTAGTCATTTGTGTGTATATGTGTGTGTGTGTGTGTGTGTGTGTGTGTGTGTGTGTGTGTGTGTGTGTGTGTGTGTGAGAGAGAGAGAGAGAGAGAGAGAGAGAGAGAAAGAGAGAGAGTGTTAAGTACAATAGAGTTATCTGGATCCTTCTTGGCGCGATCACCAAAATTTTTTATATATTTTTCTGACACTTCCTGGACTCATCCCGACCTAATGCAAAAAGAAATAGGTCCGTATCTATTACCATTCCCGTGAAAGAAGCGAACACACACACACACACACACACACACACACACACCTGGAATGGTCTGGGTAGGGAGAGGAGAACGCTGGCCACCTCTCCGCCCCCTGCCACACAAGCGTCCCCAGCGCGACCCACCCCGTCCATCACCAGGGAGGGGGGAGGGGCGCTCAGTACAAGAGCGTGGCGGGCCTGTGAAGTAACCAGACACATGCACAGTAACGGTAACAGAACCATTATCTCACCGTAAGAGAAACAGAAGCTATTATCCCACCGTAACGAAAACATTATCTCACAGTAACATTGTCTCACTGTAACCATTAACACAAGGGCGTGGCGGACCTGTAAAGCAACATACACAGTCACAGTAACAAAAAAAAAGCTTTATTTTATAGTATCAGTAACATTATCTCACTATAGCACACACACACACACACACACACACACACACAGCACTAACCCTTAACATCTTCAATCCGATGACAGTCCTGCTCTTGCTATCCCCAAAAAAAATTCGGAATAAGTTTCGAAATGAAGAGGGTTATAAACAGTCTTCAGTTACTTATTCATTAGTAGGTAAAGTAAATAAAAGGTATTAACAGACAGATAGATATATAGATAGATAAATAGATAAATGAATAAATAGATAAATTTGTGTGGAAATAAAAACAAACAAAGCACTAAATTCAAAGGACTTTACTGATGCAAACTTTTCCGATACGAGAGAAATGGGCCTCTGCGGACAAAAATATCTTCCCAACTCTTAGTCGAAAAATTATGAGAGAGAGAGAGAGAGAGAGAGAGAGAGAGAGAGAGAGAGAGAGAGAGAGAGTTTACCTTACCTGACTGTTTTTGCGATAAAGGTTGACCATGGCCTTGAGTGTGGGCGGGAGGTAGGGTGGACGGACGCCGGCGCGGGTGAGGGAGTGGGCGGGGTGTTGCAGCAACACCCGCACGCACTCATGTTGCGATTTCTGTTGCACACATAAATCCTGAGTCAGTCCATCGTCACACACACACACACACACACACACACACACACACACACTCGTCTTGAGTTACTTTATTTGCATTCCTAAAAAGCAGAAGAAGCAATTAGTCAAAGGTTCACTGGTATTTTCGTATGTCTAATAATTCTAAATAAAAAGAAATCAGTTTTTTATAATTCTGTTTACTTAAAATAATAACAATGAAAAAAGTATACGGTATTATATTAGGTGTATATCTAAGGCTACAAATATATCGTTCTTTGCATCTTCTCCTTAGTGATTTATTTTTCACCTTGTACCATAATATTCATCTGTAGTTATATTATTGACCTGGTTTGTCTCGGTAGTGCAAAAGGATACAAAGACGTAGTATACAACATTAATCGCCAAGCAAGAGATGGTACAGTGATGGTACAACTGTTGACTCTGACTGTACCTCCATCTGACACAACTATTGACTCTCACTGTACCTCCATCTGACACAACTATTGACTCTCACTGTACCTCCATCTGACACCTACTTCACCTCCATCTGACACCTACTGCACCTCCATCTGACACAACTATTGACTCTAACCGTACCTCAAGGGCCGCTACGATGGGCGTGCGTCCAGCGGAGTCGCCTGCGTTGACGTCTACGGCAGCGTGGGAAGTCAGGAGCTGTGCCACCTCCACCTGCCCACTCTCACACGCCAGTCCCAACGCCGATAACCCGTCTGGCGTTAAGGCGTTGACATCCAGAGACTTAACCTGAGAAATGTATGGAAATTAGTAGCGTTGATGGCGTGGAAAGTTTCGTAAGACCTTTTCCGAAGAGACTTGTTTTGTATATACTACACTTGTTGCTACTGAGACTACACACACACCCACACACACACACACACACACACACACACACACACACACACATGCTTTACCCTTCTCACAAACCGAGCGTTTTCACACACACACACACACACACACACACACACACACACACACACACATGCTTTACCCTTCTCACAAACCAAGCGTCTTCACACACACACACACACACACACACACACACACACACACACACACACACACACACACAGACGCTTTACCCCTCTCACAAACCAAGCGTCTTCACACATACAGAACCTTGATCTGCACGCACGCACGCACACACACACACACACACACACACACACACACACACACACGCTCACTTCACAGCCCTTACATTTATTCCTGCTGTTCACACACATATTTTAATTCTTGTGCCTCCCCTCTGCCCCTTAAACTATATGGCTCTCCTCACAAGATGTTCGTTTTTCTCTCCATTAACTTGTATTCCCACGTCTTTGTGTGTGTGTGTGTGTGTAATTCACCGGGTCGGTCAGGATTACTTGATGGTCGTGATCGTCAGCTTTTACCCTCCCGGAAGGGAGCTGAGAGCTCATATAGTCCGATCTAAGGGGAAGGCTGTAAGCTTGACACACGCACACACCCATCCCCTTGCTCAACGGGGACAGTAACCACCCACTTCGTCAGTGAAACTTTCGCAACCTGAGCGAGGCGCGAACTCCCGTCTACCAGATGGCAAGCGAGAACGTTACCACTGTGCCAGCGAGCGGTGTGTGTGTGTGTGTGTGTGTGTGTGTGTGTGTGTGTGTGTGTGTGTGTGTGTGTGTGTGTGTGTGTGTGTGTGTGTTTACCTGAAGAAGCGCCTGAACAATGACCCTGAAACCCAACATGGCTGCCCACATCAGCGGCGTCATGCTTTGGTCATCCCGCAGCTCGGCATCCACGCCCTCCGTCTCCAACAACGCCACCGCCGCCTCCACGTTGCCGCTCTTGCACGCGTGGAGAAGAGCCGTGCATAGGCATTCATCCGTTGCGTTTACCTGTGCACACAAACTACTCATTAACACCTTTGGCACAAGAGGTTCTTCCTAGATTAAGTGAAATGATGTAGTAGAAGTAGTAGTAGTAGTAGTAGCAGCAGTAGTAGTAGTAGTAGTAGTAGTAGTAATAGTAGTAATAATAACAATAATAATAATAGTAATAATAATAATAATAATAATAATAATAATAATAATATAATATAGCTAAAAATACATCATTGTAAGGCTTATCCAATTCTGCATAATGATTACTTACTGACTTAGATTTCTCTCTCTCTCTCTCTCTCTCTCTCTCTCTCTCTCTCTCTCTCTCTCTCTCTAAGAATAGGGAACGCTGTATAATTAAAGTGTTAGGTAAAGTGTTCCCAGCCCACCTGGATGCCTTTGATGGCCAGCATGAGTTTAAGTGCAGGTAAGCCCTCTGGGAACATGGCGGCATACATGAGAGCGGTCTTGTACTCCAGGGTCTGAGCGTTGACGTCCACATCATGTCTGGCCAGCAGCAGCATCGCCAGGTCGTAGTAGCTGTCAGCGAGGGCACGGAGCAGCGGCGTCTTGCCCTCCGCGTCGCTGATGTTGATGTCGATGTCGGGCCGGTCGAGCAGGGCCTCCACAGACGGTCGTGACCCCCGACGGACTGCGTGCATCAGGGCAGACGCGCGAAACTCGTCCGTTAGGTTTACAACCAGATTTTTCCGTGTGCACAGCAGGGCAACGACAGATGAGTGGTTGTTTTGGGTGGCCAGTAGCAATGCTGTCATGCCCTTTTCCTTACAGCGGAGGTTAGGATCGAGGTCAGGATGGGAGAATAACAGGCGAACTATGTCTTCTCGGCCTATGATGCAGGCATACATCAACACCGTCTTACCTTCATTGTCGCTCTGGTTTACGTCAATGACTGGATGTTCCATCAGGAGTTTAACACACTCCATGTGGTTGTTTTTTGCTGCCAGAATGAGCGCAGTGCTGCCGTGGTAGTTCCTGCGATTGACGCCAATGTATGAGTGTTTGAGGAGGCAGCGAGTAATGGCAGTGTTGCCATGGTAACCAGCGGCCACATGCAGGGCAGTGTCGCCACAGTTGTCCTCAAGGTTGACATTGGTTTTGGGAAAACCAATCAGCAGTTCAGCGATATCATTATGGCCAGCACGGACAGCGAACAGCAAGGCACTGCACCTGTCCGTGGCTGTGATGTTTACGTCAAGAGCATGATGGCGTAGGAGGGCGTTGGTGATTTCATACATGCCAGCAACTGTGGCGATGGTGAGCGCCGTATGACCGGCATTATCCTGTAGGTTGACGTTCACCTCAGGACACCTCAGCAGAGCCACTACGGTGCGCACTTGCCCGAACTCTGCAGCAATCATGAGTGCCGTGCGGCCTCGCCAGTCTGTGTGATTAAAATTGATATTTTCATGTGTGAGGAGCAACCGTAAAACATCAACATGACCGTTACGAGCTGCCACCATGAGAGGCGTGTGTCCCTGCTCGTCCAGCTCGTTCACATCCAGCCCCGGCACCAGCAGGAACACCTTCACCACTTCCGGCTGCCCACTAGCCACGGCCCACGCAAATGATGTCTTGCCTGTCTTCTGGCGCCAGCTGATGTACGGGCCGTTCTCCAGCAGCTTCACCACGTCGCCAATGTTATCCACCTGCATATCACTAACAGGGTCGCTGTAGCGCTCAATCATAACAGAGGGTGTGTGCAGTGATGACTCAGAGGAGGAATCGTCAATTGAATCCTCACCTATTTCCGAAGACAACTGAGCATACCGGGTCAGCAGCTGTACAATCTCTTTATTATTTTCGCGTTTAGCCCAGGTCAGAGCTGTGTTACCATTTTTGTCCTTTGCTTCAGTTTCGCTACGAGTGTCCCTCAGTAATGTTTTTACAGCTAACAGCTGATTGCTGCGAGCTGCCCACATCATGGGCGTCAGTCCGTCTTTATCACTGACGTTTGGTTCGAGTGACTGATACTGTTGTAGAAGTTCCATGACGTGTACCGCCCCCGTCCTGCTTGACCAAGCCAGGGCTGTCATGCCGGTACCGTCAGTTTCATTGATATCCACTTCAGGATGAGCCAAAAGCCTCTTCACAATGTTACGTTGGCCACTGCGAGCAGCCAAATGTAAGGCTGTGAAGCCCACACGAGTTCTGGCAGTAATGTTGATCTCACGGTGAGACAAGAGTGCATCCAGAACATCCTCGTGACCACCGCTGGCCGCCATCATAGCTGGTGTTTGTCCCTCCGTGTCACACAGGTTGGGGTCGATGCTGGGATGGTGGAGGAGGATGTAGGCACAGTCGGTGTGGCCAGACCGTGCTGCAAACATGAGAGCTGTGCGTCCTTGGCCATCCTGTAGGTTGACATCAATATCACGGCATTTGCACAGCATGTTGACGATAGCGGAATGGCCATGTTCAGAAGCACGCATTAGAGGAGTCACTTTGTCTTTGGTAGATACATTAACATCAGTCATGTCATTTTGAAGGAGAATGTTGGCCACTTCCACGTGCCCTGTCTCTGCTGCCATTAGCAGTGGAGATCGACCAATCTTATCTTTCCTGGTGAGGTCGGCTCCACGTCTTACCAGTATTTCTGTTGTCTCAGTCTGGCCCACTGACACGGCCCACATAAGCGCGTCCATCCCGTCTTTATCCACAGCGTTCATGTTCGCTTTCTCATCAAGGAGAGCCAAGACGCAGCCAACGTTGCCACCCGCAGCTGCCCACAGCAATGCAGTGGAGCCGTCAGGATGATGCTTATCAATGGTGGTGCGGTAGGAGTTGACGAGTTGCCTCACTACAGGCTCGTGGCCGTAGACGGAAGCTTTCATGAGAGCCGTCTCACCTGCGTTGTTGACAAGGTCTGGTTCCGTGTCTGGGTGAACCATGAATAGGCGCACCACGCCTGTGTGGCCACCGTGAGCTGCCCACAGCAGTGCAGTCCACCCATCGTTGTCCTGTGGGAAAAGATTGGCAATCCATGTAACCACACTCTTGTGCTCTACATCATCGTTATCATCATCCTAGCTTAGTATCACACCTAGCATAGTGTACAGTTAAGGACGTAAGTTTGCCTAATATCACACCACTTTAAATAATTCTCACTGTGCTTTTCCTAAGATGAGGGTGGATTAATGTGTTTTCCTGGCCACAAATAACTCTGTATGGTGCTTCCCGGAAAAAAAGAAGAACATGAAGTAGATGCGGTACGTTATTAGAGGTACTTCTGGCTATGTCTGTATGCGAGATGGAGATACAGATTACAGCTCGTTGTTCTCACCTGGGAAACGAATCAGGAAAAAGAAAGAAATCTGAGGGCACTGTTTCCTCTTTTTCTTCGCCATAAGAGGTACGAGACTGTTTACAACACAAATACTGGACAGGGGAGTGGCCAGATCTCAGCACTACCACAGAGAGGACGAGTTTGCAGCCCCACACTGCATCCCTATCGTTGTTTTTGTAGTAGTAGTAGTAGTAGTAATAGTAATAGTAGTAGTAGTAGTAGTAGTAGTTGTTGTTGTTGTTGTTGTTTTGTTGTTGTGGTTGTTATTGTTGTCGTTGTTATGACCCAATGGATATACGGAAACCAGCTACATCAAATGGACGCTCCTAGAGATTTTTGCTTAGGGTAAATTGAAGGTTTGTCTTCTGCATTGGGTGAGTGTGTTGTGTGGGGGATGCATTATAATGAGCCCACAGCGGACTGTTTGTGAGTTGTATTTTGTTCTAATACTGAGGAAGGGAAGGGTGATAGTTGCGCGTAGTTTGGCGATGGACTCGTATACTCCTGTCTCTCTGGTCAGGGTAGTTTCTGAGGGGTGGATGTCTGATAGTGGGTCAATAAGGATTTTGTTTGACCTTTACTTCAGGTGGATGATGTTACGCTTACTCCCTTGTTACATACTTTTCATGTTTTTGCCTACCGTGGATGCGTAAGCCATAAATATAGAAGAAAGAAGTGTTGACGGACCTGGAGGTTGACGTGTGTGGCTGGGTGCTGGAGTATGGACGCCACGACGGCCTCGAAGCCCCGCCACGACGCATACATGAGGGCGCTCTCCCCATGGTCATTTTGCCAGTTGACGTCAGCACCGGCGCTCAGCAGGAACACCACAGCAGATGCATCGCCACTGTCAGCAGCAGCAACGAGACGCTCCTCTGAAACGAACACAAGAACCAGATTAAGAGGAACGAGACATCGGAAGATCCCGCAGCTTGCTTTTTCCTCTTGTAACACTTCCCACCACAACCCCAGCATCTCCACCATGGGCATCAGTAATAAGAAACATGACACTCTTCTGAAACGAACACAGGAACCAGATTCACAAGCAAACTTTGACGGTGAATTTGACAAGAGGAAGAAGAGACACGGAAACTTCTTACTCACCTTTTCCATCCTCTCACACTCGCCTCTCCCATCCTCCTCCTCCTCATCATCATCAGTAGCAACAGCAAGGGGACTTTCCTCTGGGCCAAGACTCACAGGCAAGCTTACAATCAATTCCCTATCATACTTAGGCTTCGGTACAGCCTAAGCTGAGGGACATCCATGAGAACACAGAATTTGACCCACTGAGTCCGGTACAGTTTGGTCTTTTTATTTTTATCATCTTGAATTTACACACCTTAGGCTAGACTTTTTGACCTGTAGGGGCCAGATACATCCTTAATAAACCCCTTGAGTATGAGAGACCATTTGAAAATTGAATAAAACTTTCTGAGAGCTGCGAGAATGTATAAGTAAGGAGTGATCGGTTTCAAAGGATGCGTGTTTCCTTCCCACTTCATTGCCTGGCCACTGTTTGTTTATATAATTTCCTTGACACTCCTATAACCCACCCAGCTGAATGGAGTGGCATAACGTTAGCCAGAACAGAAGAGGAGAGTTATCTAACCATGAGGCATATCCTAATAAAAATAAATCGTTTAAGAAGAGGTGTTAGGGAGCCTCCTTGCCAGACGAGTATACGGGCCCAAGAGAGTTTACTTAGTTTACGAATATAACTCCCTGGATTAGTATTTTTTAATGGAATTGCCTCTTGAGAAAAAAAAAATGACGGGAAAATACGTGATTGGGCTGAAGTGGTTGAAGGTATGCAAGGGTTACGTCATGCAGAACTGGTATGAGAGAGAGAGAGAGAGAGAGAGAGAGAGAGAGAGAGAGTGTTGGGAGGAGCATGCTAGTGGTTTTGGGAATGAACAAGGAAATCAGTTGAAACAAAAATTAAAATTCTCATACTTTTCCCTGAGTCATTTAGGATTGATTTCGCGATTTTATGGACAGAAAAAAATAACCCCTATCAGTGAGTGAACCCAGGGACTGTGACATGAGACTTCGTAGTCCTTCTTCCTGAGCGATTTATTTTACATGTTACACCTTTTTATCTTCTACGGCACTAAGGCAAATGGAGTTGATACGAAAATATATATAAATAAAAAAACAGTTAATATCGAGTTGGGGTATGTATTATGAATCGCTAAGGAAAAGGCGCCGCGAAATCTCTTATATGATACTTGAAATCGAGGCATAAGTTTACTCAGTATCTCTTATCAGTGTCAGAGATAAGAATGACCCGCTGACATGACTATCTGTGGCATGTGAGTGAACGAAAATCCGGCTGTCTCTATAAGGAAGCTCCCTAACACCTCTTTCTAAGCGATTTATTTTTGGATATGGCCTCTTGATATCCTTTTGTGCGTTATTTATGAAGAGTATGGCGATATTGGAAGGATTTCTATACAAGACAGAATAGGGCAATAAGGAGTAATAGACAAAATAAATCGATTAGGAAAGGTGTTGGGGAGTTCCCTTAACCGACGAGATTACGGGTCTTGGGATCAGTTGGCGTCTTCTATATGCGATTATTATTATTATTATTATTATTATTATTATTATCAATCGCCAGACGCCTCAGTCTCGAAAGGGGTGGTCACACACAAATCGCCTCCAAGTCGCCCCGTCCAACGCCATTTCACTGCCTTGCTCCCAGCTCACACGCCCTATATTATTATTATTATTATTATTATTATTATTATTACTATCATTATTATTATTATTATCGTTATTATTATTATTATTATTATTATTATTATTATTATTATTATTATTATTATTACTATTATTATTATTATTATTGTTATTATTATTATTATTATTATTATTATTATTATTATTATTATTATTACTATTATTATTATTATTATTGTTATTATTATTATTATTATTATTATTATTATTATTATTGCTATCACTAAAATTATATTCAACTTAACAGGTAATGAAGACTATATTTAACCGCTTCCGCTCTAACATCCATCTTATTCCAAGCTTAATGAAACTGTTAATACATAGAAAGAATTAATTCTTTAAGACATCATCTGGTTTAAGTGGATAAGCATGATCAAGCCGAAGCACTAAAAGTTTGTGTGTGTGTGTGTGTGTGTGTGTGTGTGTGTGTGTGTGTGTGTGTGTGTGTGTGTGTGTGTGTGTGTGTGTGTGTGTGTGTGTGTTTAATGCAAGGAAGATGGAACCAATGGCCACATGTCAGCAATAATTGGTCCCTCCAAGAAAAAATGTATTAAAAATAGAGTCAAATTCAAGATCCGTTCATTTCGAGTTGCCTAGACACAGTGCGTTTAAAAGACTGGAGGTCATAGGTAGAAAGAGCTACAGGCAGAAGACAGGTCCAGAGTTGACGTGTTGCACAATGAAGGACTGAGTATATTAATTAACTGTGAAACGTTGCATGGGAGGGTGTACTGCAACTGCCTGAGTAACATATAGGACGTGAAGGTGGCGCTGACTTGTGACATTATCTTAGAAATCTAGGATCCGCCTCCGATACCATGGCACTATTTTGTGGCGAGATCGCTAGAGGTATCACTTGACTGTTCTGATGAGTTCAATTTCACTTTTTTCCCTCCCAAGACACCCCCTGCATGCACCAGTGAGAAGGATCTGGAACTATGGGAAAGGGAAGCAAGGGGAGGAGAGTGAAGGGAAGGGGAGAGAGGAGTAGAGAAAGCAGGGAAAGGACAGTAGTGGGTACGGGAACCCAAGGAAAGAAAAGCGAAGGGTAAGGAATTCTCCCACTCTATACGCTGTTTATCACAACACACTTCGCCTATTGTTTCTTTTATGCCAGCAACACCGCTACGTATGACAGAAGTTCTATTCCTAACTGCCAACTAACGCCAATGATATAAAGTCATTAACTGCAGTAATAGTTAACTTTATCAGGTTCATACCCGTATACTCTGTCTCAGCTGAATAAAATCGCCTGGTATTACCTGAAATGCAATGCAAGAGTTGTTCCGACCATGAAAGGGTTAATTATAGTCTCTACCATATGGTGGAGACAATAGTGTAGTGCTCATTTTCTTTTGATGTCTTTGAAACATTTGTGCTGCTGGATGTCATTCCTTCAATTTTCTCCACCAGTTCAAAAATAGCCACATACTCTGCTTTTTTTTTTTTTTTAATTAAGGCATTTAGAAAATATTTATGGACTCGAAGGCTAAGCCATATAAACACATATATGTCTTGAAACACAAAATATGACAACACGAATCTGTAGAGTTAACAACTTTTACGACGTGTTTTAGTCCGGTGATGTGGTGTTATTGCTCGTGACCATGGCACGAGAATAAAGCTTGCTAGCAACAGTGATGGTGTTGTGATGCAGCAGTAAAGGTAGTGGTGTTATGGTGCACCAGTAAGGATGGTACTGAACCATCACTAATATCATGTGACCAACGTATGCGTAGTGTGGCCTGATGCTGTGACTTCCCATAACTTGAATGGTATTATGCTGTTGCTTCAACAACACATAGTGTGACCTGTATATATATGTCATTATAATTGGCCACGGTACATAGTGTAATGTTGTTATTGTTGTTGTTATTGCCATTCACGAACATCATGGTTAACTCGCTAACTGTTGGAATGTCTCTCAGCTGTGTAAAGAGGCTTGGTTTAAGTCTGAATGAATTACCTAATGAAAGTATAATCTTTATGATTTGTAATCCCTTCACCCCGCGGCGCTTCCCTCCCAAGCTGAATAAAATCCTCTGGCGTTAGGCAAAATAAAATGGAAAGTACGATCACGGGCTGAAGGGGTTAAGCCTCTGACTGTCATCATTCCCCTTGGTAAAGTAAAATCGTCTAGTGTGTTCGAGTCAACAGCAGGGAAGCATTTGGTAAGAAGAGTGTTTTTGTGTGATAATGGCAGTATACAGTCACCACCAATAGTCCTGTCGCTTCTGCCTCTCTTTCCATAAAATTGAATAATCTCTCTCGTTAAACCTATCTACCTACACTTGTAACATTGATTTATAGTCAATGAAGCCATCAGTACTGGTTGCTGCTGAGTTACTCCAATGATTTTTCAAGGATCATGAAGAATGAAACAGGAGAGGGGACAGGACTTTTGCTGCCGATTGTACAGTGAGTGAAGTGATGCTGACCTTTGGACACGATACCGACTGTGTTGAGAGCCCTGCGGAACACACTGCTCTTGGACCTGCTGATGGCCGGGTCCTTACTGCCTCCTGCCTTGGCACCGGTGTTCACCATCCTGATACTTGCGTTGCTTATTAACGCCACCTCACTCTCACCTCTCACTTGATGTTCACCCTTTAATACCCCCCTTTTCTCTGTTTTTATTTACTTCACACTTTTCACTCCTCATTTGTGATCGTGAGAGAGTGGGTGTTTTCGATCCTTATCTCTAGTTCACGCTTGTCACTCTTCATTTGTGCACTGTGTGATCACGAGAGGCTGCCACAAAAAGCCTGGTGTTTAGGGTAGCTGTGATGGTGTGGAAGTGCACGTAACTAACTTCACATCCCTGGTGGTGTGGGAGTGCACGTAACCACACACTACACGTCCCTGGTGGTGTGGGAGTGCACGCAACTACACACTGCACGTCCCAGATGGTGCGTAGATGTGCAAGTATCACACAAAACGTCCCTGATGGTGCGGGAGTGCACCTAACAAACTATGCAGTACACGTCCCTCTCGTCCCCTTTTGGTGTGGCCGTCAAGCACGCCTAGCCCTCTCCTCCGTTTGTTGATGAGGCTACACTATGCGACGGGGGAGGCGAATGAAGGAGACAGATGGAGGTGGTGAGGGTGGAGAACTGAGCGTCACTATCGGGGCGATGTCTGCTATCAGGGCCGCCATGACACAGATAGGCGGTTTTGTTATCAGTAAAGCGACCCCCTCGAACCATCCACTATCACTCGTTATCATTTCCACCCTTTAATTCTTTACTTAGGGTTGTTATTGCATGAATCTTTTTAATGGTTATTTATATGGTTATAACTTTACTCTCACATTATAGAGCGCAGCCAGCAACGATAGAGGAGAGAGGGAGAGAGAGAGAGAGAGAGAGAGAGAGAGAGAGAGAGAGAGTCCTATTGTCATTAATACATGCTTCATCAATCACCAGAGAGAGAGAGAGAATTACTGACGATAATCCGAAGCAGGCGATGAGGAAAGACTTTTATATGGCGTCAGTGCTGTTAGCTGTATGCAGTGTGGGATGCAGGCTAATCCCATCTAACAACCACAAGTGTTAGTAAATGTGATCTGTTAGACGTTATTAGATGCAGAAGGCTTAATAGTAATCAGATTCCACCCCCCTTATTTCCTGTAATTCATTTCCCACCTTATTATCTGTGATTCATTTCCCACCTTATTTTCTGTGACTCATTTCCCCCTTATTTTCCGTGACGCAGTTCCCCCTTATTTTCTGTGACTCATTTCCCCCTTATTTTCTGTGACTCATTTCCCCCTTATTTTCTGTGACTCATTTCCCTTCCCTATTTTCTGGGACTCATTTCCCTTCCCTATTTTCTGGGACTCATTTCCCTCTTATTTTCTGTGACTCATTTCCCCCTTATTTACTGTGACTCATTTCCCCCTTATTTTCTGTGACTCATTTCCCTCTTATTTTCTGTGACTCATTTCCCTCTTATTTTCTGGGACTCATTTCCCTCTTATTTTCTGTGACTCATTTCCCTCTTATTTTCTGTGACTCATTTCCCTCTTATTTTCTGTGACTCATTTCCCTCCCTTATTTTCTGTGACGCAGTTCCCCCTTATTTTCTGTGACTTATTTCCCCCTTATTTTCTGTGACTCATTACTCTTTACGAACCAACAGATAACGCTATCAGTGTGGGATGTGACCTCATGTGAGTCAAGCTTAACGTGTAATTATATTGCCTGACCCTGCTTCCTGTGAATAGTCTAAGCATTCTAATTTCCTGGTATATCCGTCCCTATTAAGTAACGACCGCACCTATGAAACACAACCTTCCTTCATATACATCATCTCTCTCTCTCTCTCTCTCTCTCTCTCTCTCTCTCTCTCTCTCTCTCTTTAGCAGTCGTAAAAGGTTTCCAGTTAAATGGATGAGTCGCCTCCCAGGCTCGTATTCACTCCATTAGGGAAACTCCTTAACACCTCTTCCTTACCGATTTATTTTTGGATACGGCTGGCTAGTATCATTTTGTACGTTATTTATCCAGAGTATAGTGATATTAGAAAGATAATTTTTACTCCCGTGTCGAACTGAGATATAGTAATGGTTTCGAAATTACTGAAATATGACTTATAAAAATGATCCTTCTATCTATCTATCTATACCCAGACGCCTTAATCCCGTAAGTGGTGGCCACAAACAAATCGCCTCCATGTCGCCCTGTCCCTTGCCATTTCGTTGCCCTCCCCCCAGCTTACACTCCCGTCTGTCGTATACCTCTCTACTCTTCATCCCTTCGCAACTTCGCCTTGCATTAATTCTACTTGGTATATTGGCCATTATCCCCGATCTCATATATATATATATATATCCTACGCTCCTCATGGGGCAATGTAGGATTGGATGATGAATTATATATATATATATATATATATATATATATATATATATATATATATATATATATATATAAATTCTTGCTTAGAGTTCAATATTAAAATGAATCTTAACCTGACTATAATTAACCATACGGACTGCACAGTTAGTTTCGTTCTCTCTTTCTTTCTTTCTTTCTTTTTTTTTAATGCAAGGAAGAAGGAACCAAAAGCCAGAAGTTAAATGCCTACCTCAACAAAATTTTGCTTTATCCCTGGAACTTAGTGCACGACAACTCACAATTTATTTAAGTATTTATTAATTTATATATTTCTTTATTTACAGGTTTGTTTTTGTTTGTATTTATATTTGTGCTGCCTTATTTATGCTTCTGTAGTTTAGACATTTGAATATATTTTCAGCTTGTCTTTAGTTTACGCTCATATATTTTTTTTAATTTTTGTACTTCAGTTTTCGCTCATTTGCATTTTTTATCAGTCATATATTCTTTAGTTTACGCTCATTGATCAATTATATATTTTCTTTACACTCATATACATTTTTTCTCAAATTTATTTTTATTCTAGTTACGCTCATTTACATTTTTTTTCAGTCCTCTTTTGTCTACATTCATTTACAATCTTTAAGTTTTATATTTTCTTTAAGCTCATTTACAATTTTTATCATTTTTCTATTTAGTTAACTCTCATATAAATTTTCTTTTAATTTTCTATCTTCTGGCCACATCATTATGATCCAAGTAAATTTATACACAAAAGGGAATTCTAGGTTGCAAGAGACACATTGATGGACGTGGCATCATTTTTATTATAGCATATATATTGTCCTGTACAGAAACAACGACAGCAACCACTAAACTACGAAGGACTCAAACAGGAGCCGAGTATTATCATCAAAAGCTTGATAAAAAGGAGGTTCAAATGGAGGTTCAAATAGAGGTTCAAATGGGGGTTCAAATGGAGGTTCAAATGGGGGTTCAAATAGAAGTTCAAATGGGGTTTCAAATGGAAGTTCAATTGGAGGTTCAAATGGAGGTTTGAATGGAGGTTCAAATGGAGGTTCAAATGGGGTTCAAATGGAGGTTCAAATGGGAGTTCAGATGGGGGTTCAAGTGGAGGTTCAGACGGAGGATCAGATGGAGGTTCAAATGGAGGTTCAAATGCAAGTTCAAATGGAGATTCAAATGTAGGTTAACCACGAAAGACTGCATGCATATCCCAGGTACCAAGAGTATAATCGCTACTGTAACATTTAAAACATTGATATTATAGTCTTATTATAGTTTTATGCTAGTATGAAGGGACTAAGGGCTGGACTTCCCCAGCTGGAAGGAGTCCCACGGGTTTGGTCCAATCCAGTAAGCAGGCATATTCTAGGCAGCATAGGAGACTCTACTGAGCTTCTTCCTACACCATATATTATGTGCATTACAACCTCATACCTCCTTATTTGTTATGGATGTATTTCTAGTAACGATGCAGCTGTCTTTAATGCTATTTATATATTTCTAGTATCGATATACTGTAGCTAGAATCAGTTACATGCAAGAGGATATTTAGTGTAATGGACAGAATAAATCGCCACTTAGAATATGACTCAGGGTGAGATGCAGGCCCCGCCCCTTATGTCTAGGTCAGAGTCTGGTCGAGGGTCAGGCTGGGTCGTCCTCGGTGACAATGATCGCAAAAGCCTATAGCACCAGTGGCAAGCCGTGTAAGCACGTGAAAGCAATTTCCTGCAGCTTCCTAAAAATATCCTTTGTTCACACCCAGGCCACCTTAGCATAGGAAGCGAGCGTTTGTGGGCAAGCATGGGGCAGAGCGAGGTGACACATGCAAACGTTATGGCTGGATTTTCCTCTTTTACCCCAGTGCTTTTCTGGTGCAGTGTAATCAGTGCTCTGACACTTATGCGATGCACCCCAAATAGAGGGTGATGAGTGAAGCATCACCTACGAGTTGCACATTGTCCACTTTGTCACTGGCTACGTGGTTTTAAGTAAGAAAAGTTCATTGTGAACTCTTCTTGCATGGACTAGTGTAGGATCGTGTTCTTGCCAGCACCAGCCCACTGCCAGTGTGGCCACCTCACATCAGCCTGTGCCCGCTCGCTTCCTTTGTTTCCGCGCATTTAGACTGGGTTGCGGTGGTTCAAGAATAAACGGAAAATGTGTTATGAGGGATTTGGCATAATTAATCTTGTCAGAAATTTATTAGAAAACCTAACTCTGAAGCTAAGCTGAACAAGACTAATATGCAGTGGGAAATGAAGTGTCAACGTTTAACATATAATGCTTGTGTCTATGAGGCTGTGACACCATTTTTTTTTTTTTTTTCAATTAGTGCCAAGTTAAGCTCAACAGGGAGAAAACTCTACTGATGTACCAATGTTGTGGCTGGCAAAGAACGAAACATTTCACCATGTGAGAGTTTTTTCATGCATATTCATATTCATATTACTACACATTCATGTTCATTCTGCATTTTCAGAAAAGACGAATTTCTTTTTGTATTGCTAACGAAATACAGTGAATCCCGTGTTATGCCAAGCTAATCAGTCACTAATAAAACATAATGTACCTTAGTTGATCAGCTTGCTCAGAAACTAATCCTCTCTTATCACAACGTAAAGTGTTGTCCAACAGAGCTTTTTGTTTCATTAAGGCGAAAAATCTGTTTATCAGCTATAAAGTCTATGGTTATAATTAGTGAAAGATGTGCTGACCATATCACAATTTGTATCAGTTTAAGGGAATGCAAGGAATGGCACCTGCGAACTGCAATTTGCGAAGCAAGCATAGGGCAGGCACTGTGAACCTGCATGACCTGGGGAAGCTGTCAGGGGATATTTTCCGTGCTACTCAGTGATGTGTTAGATGCAAGATTCACAAATTACCTACTGAGAAATATATAAGCCTGTTACGTGAACTGAGAAACTAGACAAGCATCAGCGAAGAGGCGGCGTGCAATTAACATGCGTAGGCGACTCAGCAAGCAGATAAGGAGGAGGCGTGGCCGTGGTGGGCGTGGTAGAGTGCCAGGGAGGCCAGGCCCGCCCACACCATCATCCCTCCCACACTCCTGTCGCACCAAAGACAGATTTCGGTTAGTATCATGAGCAGGGTTATATCTTGTTCATCATCATCATCATCATCATCATGATCCCAGCCCTCTTTCCCACTTTTATATGTGTTGTGGAAAGGATCCTTAAACTAAAGTACCACCACCATCTTTAACTCCATATGTAGGTAAAATCCGTTCGTTGCCTTTCGTTAAGATATATTATGCATTGCTAAATTCTGACTGCATCATTTTGCATAGAAAGTGAAAAAATATGGGAACAGCTTTTGTATACTAACTAATCGTAGATTGTGAAAACTTACGTCTCTTCCTGTCGGTCAATAGCTTTAGCTGTTGAGGAATGGAAGACTGGAGTACTCGTCAATGGAGTGAACTGAAATCGACAACGGTCATGTTAGTATGTGGGTTTTTATGATATGAATCAGTTTTATGCACAGAAATGGCCCAAACAACAATACACAGCATTTATATCATACAAGGTAGATATTTTTTCTTTCTAACCTTAGGCACGCCATCAAGGACCTCTTCCGGAGAGACAGGTAAGAGGGAAAGACCTTTGAGAGGCAGATTCATTTCAAAACTTGTTTTTGAGGCGCATGTCCTATGGTAGCCAGGAGCCGCAGTGCCTGCATCCTCCTCGCTGCTGTCAGTAAACGAGCAAGATTTGAAGTTACTGGTTTGAGTACTTGAGTCACCAGATAGCTCGATGTTACTGTGTCCATGTGCCTCTGTGGTCGTAAGAGTAGGAACATAACGCTTGTCACTACTTCTTCCACTGTCAGCTTCACGATCCTCACCAGTTTTCTTACTTTCTGGAAGATAGTCATCGGTGATTTCTTTGTCCCCTTTGTCGAGGTGACGTTTGTTGGATGATGTATCGAGATGGTGTGCCGCATAAGATTTTCTAATAAGATGACGCCTTTCCGTGGTTCTCCGATCGTTGAATCGACTTTCTTCAGTGACCCATCTATTGCCAAGACGATGTTCTGCACCAGCCTTCCTACTGCCAAGACGACGTTCCTCACTGGCCCTCCTTGTGTCCAGACGCCGTTCCTCACTGGCCCTTCTTGTGTCAAGACGACGTTCCTCACTGGCCCTCCTACTGCCGAGACGCCGTTCCTCACTGGCCCTCCTTGTGTCAAGACGACGTTCCTCACTGGCCCTCCTTGTGTCAAGACGACGTTCCTCACTGGCCCTCCTTGTGTCCAGACGACGTTCCTCACTGGCCCTCCTTGTGTCAAGACGACGTTCCTCACTGGCCCTCCTTGTGTCAAGACGACGTTCCTCACTGGCCCTCCTTGTGTCAAGACGACGTTCCTCACTGGCCCTCCTTGTGTCCAGACGACGTTCCTCACTGGCCCTCCTTGTGTCAAGACGACGTTCCTCACTGGCCCTCCTTGTGTCAAGACGACGTTCCTCACTGGCCCTCCTACTGTCAAGACGACGTTCCTCACTGGCCCTCCTTGTGTCAAGACGACTTTCTTCTGCGGATCTCCTGTCAAGACGACGTTCCTCACTGGCCCTCCTACTGTCAAGACGACGTTCCTCACTGGCCCTCCTTGTGACAAGACGACGTTCCTCACTGGCCATCCTACTGCTGAGACGCCGTTCCTCACTGGCCCTCCTACTGTCAAGACGACGTTCCTCACTGGCCCTCCTTGTGTCAAGACGACGTTCCTCACTGGCCCTCTTTGTGTCAAGACGACGTTCCTCATTGGCCCTCCTTGTGTCCAGACGACGTTCCTCACTGGCCCTTCTTGTGTCAAGTCGCCGATCCTCGCTGGCCCTCCTTGTGTCCAGGCGACGTTCCTCACTGGCCCTCCTTGTGTCCAGACGACGTTCCTCACTGGCCCTCCTTGTGTCCAGACGACGTTCCTCACTGGCCCTCCTACTGTCAAGACGACGTTCCTCACTGGCCCTCCTTGTGTCAAGACGACGTTCCTCACTGGACCTCCTACTGTCAAGATGACGTTCCTCACTGGCCCTCCTACTGTCAAGACGACGTTCCTCACTGGACCTCCTACTGTCAAGACGACGTTCCTCACTGGACCTCCTACTGTCAAGACGACGTTCCTCACTGGAACCCCTTGTGTCAAGACGACGTTCCTCACTGGCCCTCCTTGTGTCAAGTCGCCGTTCCTCACTGTTCCTCCTTGTGTCAAGTCGCCGTTCCTCACTGGCCCTCCTTGTGTCCAGACGACGTTCCTCACTGGCCCTCCTTGTGTCCAGACGACGTTCCTCACTGGCCCTCCTTGTGTCCAGACGACGTTCCTCACTGGCCCTCCTTGTGTCCAGACGACGTTCCTCACTGGCTCTCCTGTTGTCAAGGCTTCGTTCCTCATTGGTTCTTTTACTGTTAACTCGATGTTGCTCAATAGCTCTCCTGTTGTCAAGTCTGTGTTCTTCAGTGGACTTCCTCTCAGGCTGATGTTCCTCAGTAGATCTCTTAAGACGACGTTCCTCACTAGCCCTCCTGCTGCCAAGTCGACCCTCCATACTAGCTCTTCTGTTATCAACCTGACGTTCCTCACTAGCCCTTCTGCTGTCAGGTCTACGTTCCTCACTAGCCCTTCTGCTGTCAGGTCTACGTTCCTCACTAGCCCGTCTAGTATCAAGTCTACGTTCCTCACTAGTCCTTCTAGTATCAAGTCTACGTTCCTCACTAACCCTTCTGCTGTCAGGTCTACGTTCCTCACTAGCCCGTCTAGTATCAAGTCTACGTTCCTCACTAGTCCTTCTAGTATCAAGTCTACGTTCCTCACTAGCCCTTCTAGTATGAAGTCGACGTTCCTCACTAGCCCTTCTGCTGTCAAGTCTACGTTCCTCACTGGCTTTTCTAATGTCAAGTCTACGTTCCACACTAGCCCTTCTTGTGTCAAGCCTACGTTCCTCACTAGATCTCCTAGTATCAAGTCTACGTTCCTCACTAGCCCTTCTAGTATCAAGTCTATGTTCCTCACTAGCCCTTCTAGTATCAAGCCTTCGTTCCTCACTAGCCCTTCTAGAGTCAAGTCTACGTTCCTCACTAGCCCTTCTGCTATCAAGTCGACGTTCCTCACTAGCCCTTCTGCTATCAAGTCGACGTTCCTCACTAGCCCTCCTAGAGTCAAATCTACGTTCCTCACTAGCCCTTCTAGTGTCAAGCCTTCGTTCCTCACTAGTCCTTCTAGAATCAAGCCTTCGTTCCTCACTAGCCCTTCTAGTGTCAAGCCTTCGTTCCTCACTAGTCCTTCTAGTATCAAGTCTACGTTCCTCACTAGCCCTTCTAGTGTCAAGTCTACGTTCCTCACTATCCCTTCTAGTATCAAGTCTACGTTCCTCACTAGCCCTTCTAGTGTCAAGTCTACGTTCCTCACTAGATCTTGTGTTAAGTCTACGTTCCTCACTAGCCTTTCTAGTGTCAAGTCTACGTTCCTCACTAGCCCTCCTAGAGTCAAATCTACGTTCATCACTAGCCCTTCTGCTATCAAGTCGACGTTCCTCAGCAGCTCTCCCCTTCAGATGACGTTCTTCAGTTACTCTCCTGTTGAGACGACGTGTATCAGTAGTTGTCCCACCAAGACGACGCTCCTCAGGGACCCTCGTGTGTAGTGCACGTTCCCCGCTAACACCTCTTCTGTCATGGTGTTCCACAGTGGTTCGTCTTTCAGAATGGCGTTCGTCTCTGGTAATAACACGAGGGTGGCTTTCATCACCGGCTTCCCTGCTATCAAGGAGACGTCCCCTCCCAATCCTGCCATCAAAGTGACGTCCTTGCACAGCTCGTAGGTACCTATGGGTGTGGGTGTGGGTGTGGGTGTCATCCCGACCTGACTTCTCTAGCCCGGTTGATCCAGCCCGCCTTGAGCCCAACCATTTGACGCTGGAGAGGTGGGGACCACCATCCTTGCCCACCTCACTGACATGGTTCTGGTCCACACTTTGCCGTAGACTTCGGAACTTACCCACAGCGACCTTCCCAGACTGCAACGAATCTCCTTTGTTGAAAACCACTCTCCCATCAGCGTCTTTTTCGTCTAGTAACCTGAAACGAAATAAGGCTTGAGTGTACTGAAAAGATATTACGTTATTCTTCTGATGCTTAGAGCATAACTGATTAGAAAGTATACTAACCTGTTCAGTTCGACAACCAATGGCGTCAGCAGGTCAGTACAAAAGAGGCTGGGGGGCAAGGTGGGGTCAGGCTCTGTTTTGAGGGATTCGCTCTATAAATGTGTTGGCTCTGTTTACAATCAGTCTTACATGTGTGCTAACAACGCTACTTGTTCTTAAGGTATTTAACACGAAGAAACTAAAGCAATTTTGTAAAGATTCAGATACACATCACAGGTTATGTATTGAGCATATCAGTGTAGGCTAGTTTTTTTTTCTTTTTTTCTAAATTAATTATTTTGGGTAAAAAAAAAACAGAGAAAAGATATCACATAAGAAATAAAAAAAACTAATTATCACACTGTTTGTTGATATTGTTAGGCGACCATCAGGAGTGCAGAACTTGAAACAAAAGGTTCAAGTGCGAGTTGAGGGATATAAATTCAGTATAAATGATACAAAGAGGTTAGATTATGCATTGCTTCTCCAAATTTAAGAACAAGTAAGGCGTGATGATAATACATATACATTTTTTCTGCCAAGTCCAGAAATGTATTAGTTACAGTATAAACGAAATATGATTACCACGGACAATAATATCACCAACAAGCCACTTTCACTTTGTATGTAAATTCTAAGGAAAGTTAAGTTCGTTTTTAGTAAGAGTGCTCAGTTTAACACATCAGATTGCTGGTATTTTATTCACTATCTTTCTATCTATTGCCAGACGCCATAATCCCGTAAGGGGTGGCCATTTGACTTTAAGTTATTTGTTTTACGGAGAGGGGCACTAACCCTCCACCAACCCACTTGCTGACACGTAGGGAGCACGTATGATTTAGTTATATGGTTGCCACCCAGCGTTGTAAATGGTTTCTTGACTTACAGGATACCATTTGGCTTGTCACCCAATGTAAAGCAACCTGTAAAGGAAAGAAAAGCAATAAGAAATGACAGGAAAGATGGGAGAAATAGGAAGAGAGGAGCGCAGGCTCAGAAAAAGAATGATAAAGGCTAAGGAAGAAGTAGGCAGCACTACATCAAGTGAGTGGATGATTGTCGCCACCACCTACCACCATTTTATTCCCAATGATGAGAAATGGAGTCTTGATAACGTACAGCACACTGTTGCAAATAATCTGGAATTTCAAATGTATTTGTTAAGGATCTGAATGGAAGGACAAGACTCCCGCGTAACTACGACAGTTAACGTTTGATTATTTTATTTAGCTTACGAGATCACCCTCTTGGTAAAAAATAAATAAATAAATAGATAAAGTTAATGGAGGCCATTTCTAACTCCTCCAGTCTCTCCTAAGGTTAAGAAAATTGTCTGGTGGTAGCAAGACTAAAAAGGAAACTGGCTTACTTCGGCGGGAGGAGGTGGAGGTGAAGGGGAAAGGGGGTGAGGGCTAAGTGAAGGTGGAGACAGCAGGAACGGGAAACTATAACAAGCTACGTCACCGGACTAAAGAAGTTGAGGCGAGACTCACAGCGACCGGTGGAGGTG
Source organism: Coenobita brevimanus (assembly GCF_032717465.1). Taxonomy (NCBI): domain Eukaryota; kingdom Metazoa; phylum Arthropoda; class Malacostraca; order Decapoda; family Coenobitidae; genus Coenobita; species Coenobita brevimanus. The sequence goes on from NC_137054.1 coordinate 72,579,954, forward strand.
GAGGTCGGGTGGGGCGAGGCCATCCCCGAGGCCGAGGACGAGGTGGAAGCACGAGGCAGTGAGGACGACCAGTAGGAGGGCACCCCTGGCAGGAGGCCCCCTCACCATCACACGCAGCGCCTGCACACATGGTACACAGTCAGTATTACTAAAGACACTCACTACTACTACTAATTACTACTCACCCAACAGTCCTCACCAACGTAGTCACTACTGCCATTACACACAGCCACTGCCAATACACTATACACAGTCACTTGCCACCACATTACACAGCCACACAACAACCCTCCCTATCACACGTAGAGTTGCATGCACAATACACACACAGTTAATATTAATACACCGCTACTACTACTGTACACACTCCATAACACACCCAACACTACAATACACAGGCACTTTACTACACTCATTCTCACTGTTACACTTCACGCAGCACCCCTCACTATCACGTCCCTGTGCGGTGCCTGGATCCACAGTAGACAATCACTATTACTATTACACAACCCACCGTAACCCTCACCAAAGCACATAGTATCTTCATGAACACAGTTACTACAGAGCACACTATATACACTCACACAGTTGTATGCACTACCACTACACCGCACACACAAAACAGCCCTCACCAAAGCACATAGCACCTGCACAGCACTTATACACGCTCAGCAACCCTCAGTGACTTCCACGGCTTAGCTCAGCACACTGAAGCTCTGAACTCTAGGTGTAGCCACATTTTTCCATTTTCGATGTGAGAAATTTGAAATGCTTTCATACGGAAACGGAAAACCTCTCATCCATCTTTGACAGATCTCAGCAAAATGGAAACAAAATTAATTGTCATATTTTATCATCATCATCATCATCATCATCATCATCCTGCCTTTTTCCCATCCATAGAGGGGTGGTAGTGGGACAACTGATCAACAACATGCTCAATGAAATGGGCTACTCACTTATTCACTCACCATCCAAGCCCCCGGAATCCTGCCTGCACTTCATAGGCTCACCTTTCCACACATATTGCACTTCGTAACTACCAATCAGACAGAATAAATTCGACGACTGTCAAATCAAAAAGGGGATGCCAGACTCTTGTCCTATCCTCCTTCGTACTCGAACAATACTCATCCAACCAGATTGATCCCTACTCCGTGCCATCGCTTCATCAACCCGTTTCCCTTGCTTTCTCACACCCTTACCTTGCTTTCTCACACTCACACTCACCATATCCACCTACTTTCATCTTGGCTCACCACAACCCCGTCCCACCTTGAACTTTATCCATATAATCGTATACCCTCTTCTTCATCCTGTTTATATCCATTCTTTCCATTTGACCATACCATATAAGTCTTAGCGTAGCCTAATAATGATAATGTTGGGAATTCATAATTATATTTGGAGAGTAACCCGGTCTTACGATGCCACCAGTCGAAATATAAGTGTTAATGAAAAATAGTTTTAAACTGAGTTCGAGAGGTCTCCTGAGATTAGCAAAACAGGAATTGAAAAAAAAAATCTTCATAGTGGCCAGTTAGTTGTTCATCAGTGTTTTTTTTTTTCTTTTTTAGAAAAGAAGAAAATTAAGCAAAAGAGAATTCAAATGAAGATCCTTTCAGTTCGAATTGCATGGACACATTGCATATAAAAGGCTGGAAGTCATACGCAGTGGGAAAGACAGACTGACGAAGACAGCCCCAGAGATGACCAGCTGTGTATCTGAGGGGCTGAGGTTATCGCTTAACTCTTGCATTAGGGAGCTGGACAGAAGATAGGTGAGTGTGTAAACTAGTCAAGTACTACGAGCCCGACGTAAAGGGGAAGGGATGCAAGCAGACAATTCAGCAGCATAAGCGTTCAGTGGGTGACTGTCGTTAGGTCAACGTACACACTATCACGCAGCAAATACAAGAGAGCTGGACGCAGGAGCTTCAGGACTTTTTAATTAATGTCCTTGGTGTGGTGTGGTCAGGGGCGTACCTAGAGATTTGGAGGCCCGGGGGGCTAGGTTCTTTGCGGGGCCCCCCTCCAGGAGGGGGGCCCCTCAAAGAACCTAGCCCCCCTCATTCTCAAAACTTATCTAATATCTCAGCCGGGATTGTCGGGATGATAAATATATATATATTTTTAAATATTAATAAAAAAGCTTATAAATTTTTTAGGCTTTGGGCCCCTCCCCTCAACTGGGGGCCCGGGGGGCAGTTTCAAACAGCCCCCCCCCCCGCCCCCTCTCAGGTACGCCACTGGGTGTGGTGTAGTATGGTGCGGTAGGGTTTGGTGTGGTGCGGGAGGGTGATTTTGTGCGGTGTGGTGCGTGAGGGTGATTTTGTGTGGTATGGTGTCAAAAGGTATTGGTGTGTCGTTTGATGCAACGTGGAATGGATTTGCCGAATTCGCTAAAGTCTACGGAACTGAAAAACTTTGCATCCAAAAATCTAAAGTGAGAGATGGACGAAGGAAGCCTCTCTTAGAAGTGTATTAGCACCTAAAAAACGGCCTAATTCCAAACTTACCAAGATTTTGTCGGTGATGTTGACTAGTAGACTTATTCCACTCCACGGCAGGTCCAGCCGCCTCTGTACAGCTTGATTTGGGTTTGGGTTGTTGTGTTTGTAGCCTCGTGCTGAAGACTGAGGAAAGGGACGGGCGCCGCGCCTTATATACCCGGCCGCCTCCAGGACCCCCGAGTCATCAGCCAGTAAGAAGGGTCCAAGATGCTGACGTCACACAAAGAAATCAATTACAGATTTTCTCGACAGGAATTAGTTGTTCCTCCACATCACACCGTATAGGAGCCTTCCTCTTCTCCTCCTCCTCCTCCTCCTCCTTTTTCTTCTTCTACTACAACTACAACAACAACAACAAGTACTACTACTACTACTATTACTTTTTGTCATATATGTATATTTTTTAAAACTTACGAGCGACGTTAATACCTTGGGACAGAGTACCCAATCCAATTTTACCCTTATTGCTACCTGACGATTTTTTTTAGTGTCAGACAGCATCCAGGCAATGAAGAGGCTATTGAAGACATAGTTACTCCCTCCAGTTCCAAAAGTCTCCTTTAATCAGAATAAAATCGACCATAAGTAACAAGAGTACATATAAGACATCATCGTACTGAAGGGGTTAATTTGGGCATTACTGGGGGGTTGCTTGTCTGAGGGGTGCGTCTTGAGGGGGTGGGGTGAGGTTGGACCATGTTGGATGGGGTGACGTTGGACCATGTTGGGTGGGGTGAGGGTGGATCATGTTGGGTGGGGTGAGGGTGGACCATGTTGGGTGGGGTGAGGTTGGACCATGTTGGGTGGGGTGAGGTTGGATCATGTTGGGTGGGGTGAGGGTGGATCATGTTGGGTGGGGTGAGGTTGGACCATGTTGAGTGGGGTGAGGTTGGACCATGTTGAGTGGGGTGAGGTTGGACCATGTTGGGTGGGGTGAGGTTGGACCATGTTGGGTGGGGTGAGGGTGGACCATGTTGAGTGGGGTGAAGTTGGACCATGTTGGGTGGGGTGAGGTTGGACCATGTTGAGTGGGGTGACGTTGGACCATGCTGGGTGGGGTGAGGTTGGACCATGTTGAGTGGGGTGAGGTTGGACCATGTTGGGAGGGGTGAGGCTCGACCATGTTGGGTGGGATGAAGCTGGACCATGAGTTGGAGGGGAGGGGGGGCATGTGGGAGTGAGACTGAACTACTCCACACTCACTCAGTCACATATTCATTTAGTCTTATCGGTGAACGCCAGACGTGTCCGAGGATGGCTACACACACACACACACACACACACACACACACACACACACACACACACACACACACACACACACACACACACACACACACACACACACACACACAATGTATAATGTGTGTGTGTGTGTGTGAATTTTTTAGTTATACTATTGATGAAGCTTGGTAGCTGGGTGGGTGGGTGTGTGGAGCGGGCAGGGTGAGCAGCTGGATTGGTGGGTAGGGTGGGTGAAATGGGGTGGGCAGGGAGAGTAAGGTGTGGAGGTGGGTAGATGAGGTGGGTGGGTAGATGGGTGGATGGGTGAGGCATATGGGTGGGTGGGGCGGGCGGGTGGGAAATAGGTCCACACACACTTCTGGCCAAGCCTTTACAATATTCTTTACGCAACAACTGTGATGAAGCGGTTTGTTATATTCTTAGATTGCTACGGTGTTATTACCCACTTTGTTGGTCAGTTGGTTTTGTATCTATCAGTCTATCTATCCATCTGTCTGTCTGTCTGCATTTCTGTGTGTGTGTGTGTGTGTGTGTGTGTGTGTGTGTGTGTGTGTGTGTGTGTGTGTGTGTTTGTCTGTCTGTCTGTCACTAGTCTGTCTCTGTCTGTCTGTCTGTCTCTGTCTTTGTCCGTCTGTCTCTCTGTCTGTCTCTCTGTCTTTCTCTCTCCCTACCTACCTACCTATTTACCTTCCCGCCTGCCTGTCTATCTATCTATCTATCATCTATTTATCTACAGTATGTATGTATGTATGTATGTATCCCTTGAACTGTATCATTACGGGATGTTAATTTTAATCCACATCCTTACGATAAATAACGAAACAGTGAGCGACAACTTTCGAAACTCAGCAATGCATTCTTCGTAACACAACAAACTTTTCACAACATTGTGTAAGAGTTGCGTAATTCTTCGATTGAAAGACAGGGGGCGAGGCTGGGGGCTAGGGAAGAGGCAGAAGGACAGGGGAGAGGCTGGAGGAAGGGGTGAGGTAGGAGGGTAGGGGTGAGGCAGGGAGGTAGGGGTGAGCAGGAGGGTAGGGTGAGGCAGGGATGAAGCAGGAGGGTAGGAGTGAGACAGAGGTGGGGCAGGAGGATAGAGGCGAGGCAGGGGTGAGGCAGGAGGGTAGAAAATGAGGAAGGGGTAAAGCAGAGAGTAGGGGGTGAGACAAGGGTGAGGCAGGAGGGTAGGGTGAGGCAGGGGGATAGAGGTGAGGCAGGCGGGTAGAGGTGAGGCAGGAAGTAGGGGGTGAGGAAAGGAGGGGTGGGTGTAGGCTCAGGTGGTGGCGGCTGGACTCCATCACTGCCTCATCACACAACTTTCCTATCACTTTCCTTTCCTGCCTTATCGAATCCGCCTCCTTTACCAGCCTCCTGCCTTCCCAAACCTCCGTCTGCCTCATCCTGCCTCCCTCTGTCTTGAACTACCTTCCTCTGCCTTGACCTACTTTGCCTCTGCCTCGTCCTGTCACTATTTACCTTCCTCTGCCTCCCCCTGCCTCACTCTGCCTCCCTATTTTTTTTTTCATTTGCCCTGCCTCCTCCTCCTCCTCCTCCTCCTCCTCCTTCTGCCACCTCCCACCTCTCTCTCTCTCTCTCTCTCTCTCTCTCTCTCTCTCTCGACCGGGATTGCAATAATATACAAGAGAAGAGATTAATGAGGTGCAATAAGCTAGGCAAAATAAATCGCACAGGGACAGGCATTACGTAATTTTCAAAACCGTCAAGAGATCATTAGGCAGTATTCTCTTTGGTATATAAGACTTTGCAGTAACTCTCAGCGATTTCTCTCTCTCTCTCTCTCTCTCTCTCTCTATCTATCTATCTATCTATCTATTACCAGACGCCTTAATTTCAGAAGCGGTGACCACAGACAAATCTCCTACAAATCGCCTTGTCATCCGCCATCATGCTGCCTTTCCTCAAACCCACACACCCTCACTAATATCTCCATCCCTCCATCTCATCCTCGCTCTCCTCCTTCACCTCTGCACCTCACTGATACACTCTCCTAGTTAGTCTGTCGCTCTCTCCACACCACCAAATCATCTCAAGCACAGTGCAACTCTTAACAGTATCCAGCTAATCTTTGTTGATACTGCAGTTTAAACGTTGATAGTCTCCTGTATGTTATCAATATCTTTTTTATTATTATTATTATTATTATTATAGATATGAGAGAGGGGGGTGTGAGTTGGGAGCAGGGCAGTGAAATGGCGGGGGACAGGGCGACTTGGAGGCGATTTGTTTGTGGCCACCCCAAACGGGATTGAGGCGTCTGGCAATAGATAGATAGATAGATAGACACTACTGCCACATATAACATACAGTAAAGGTTGGTGAGGTGATACAAGGAAAGTGCTAATAGCTGTAGTTAGTAGTGGTAGTAGTAGTAGCAGTAGTAGTAGTAGTGGTAATAGTGGTACCCGTTAGTAGTAGTAATAGTAGTAAATAGTAATAATAATGATAATAATAATAATAATAACATCAATAACAAAATTAATGGTAAAAACAACTAGAATTATGAAACTGCTGAAGCGATATTCAAAGAACTCCACTTTCCAGATGAAAATACTTTTTTTTTTTATCATTATAGACCTAATATTAAGAGACATTTGGTATGACAGAATTTTTTACGGATTTCGACCTGTGACATTTGGATCAAGGTCAAGGTCATTCATACCACGCAAATCATGTTCACTCATGTCCCACTACATTCCCACCGAGTTTGGTCAAAATCCGCCAAATTTAGCACTTTCAGGCATGAGGCGACCATTTTGATTTTCCTCAATATCTCAGAAAGTATTTGTTGGATCTCAGTAACAATACCCAGGTGCACTAGTGTATGTTGACCACTACATCCTGCAACAATACCCAGGTGCGCTAGTATACGTTGACTACATACTGCAACAATACCCAGGTGCACTACTATATGTTGACCACTACATACTGCAACAATACCCAGGTGCACTACTATATGTTGACCACTACATACTGCAACAATACCCAGGTGCACTACTATATGTTGACGGCTACATACTGCAACATTTACAAAGCAATCGATTCAGTAGTTTTGGCTGCGTAAGAAAGCAAATATTGGAAAAAAATTAACAGACGGCGCTTGTGCGGCGCTGGTGCTAGGATCCCCCCCCCCCCAAAAGAAGCCTGCAACCAAGATACACCATTCCTGTAAATTTCAAGTCTCTATCTCGAACAATCTTAGAATGCCATCCTTCTAGATCTCCCCCCCAAAAAAAAAAAAATAATAATAAAATAATAATAATATCTACAACATCAATAAGAACTCCACATTCTTAATAAAAAATCTCTGTAAAAAGAGCGTGACGAAGACATCTACACGGCCCTAATTACTCGTAAACCATTTTCTTGTTGACAGACTCCGTAACATCTTTTAATGAGAGATTTAGTCTCCGCATTGCACCTTAATGCTATTTTGAATGCAATTTAACTTAGGTGAAATCGACACAGTGTTTATCAGCAACATGATAGAGATAATTGAGGTGTAACAGGGAAACTATATCGCTATGGAAAAAATGTTACGAACTGCCGAAGCATGTTATACGTTTTGTTCGTTTGCATTTTATATGTCTTACAATCTACCTATTTTGCCCCAATTACATACAAGAAGTTCTTGCGGTGTAGTAGTCGAAATAAATCACCAACGATGAGGTGTTACGCGAACCCCTAAGCCAAGAAGAATACGCAGTACACGTTATTGTTATTCTACGTGTTATTTAGGCCTTTTTAACCCCTTCAGTACGAGAAGCCTGTCCTGATCTGAATTTAAATATCGTCTGGAGGCAACGAGACTAAAACAAAACACAAACTCATCCTAAGCTGAGTGAAGCCGTCTGAGGGTAGCAAGAATAATATAAAGAAAAGGTTATCGTACTGAAGAGGTTATTATCGACATAGCATCAGAGTGGGAGAAAATAAATAGCCGAGGAAAAAGTGTTACGTAGTGTCCTAAGCATATTATAAGTTATTATGTTCTTTTATGTGCTATTTGGACATTTTACACTCGATTAGCAGGGTACTGAAGCGCAGAAAACAAAATAAATACTTGAGGGAGTAGTGTTAAGATATTCTTTATGGATATTTCACGCTAATGGTCTTCTGTATTTTATTAGACCTTTTTATAATATCGACACAGTTAACACCAGTAACATGCAAGTACAAGTGGATACTGAATTGCAGGAGGCAATATAAATCGCTGAGGAAGAAGTGTCAAGAAATTCCCCACGCATATTTCAAATTATACTCTTTTGTGTGTTTTAATGTCGACATAGCATCAGTAATACTGTATATAAAGAAAACCACTGAAGAAGAACGGAATCTCCTGAACTAGTGAAAATATGGAACGAGTCTTCCCCACCTAGCCATATCGCTCCCGCCAGCCCACTCCCACACACACACCAGCCTCGCACCCGTGAAATTTTAGCTGCCAAGAAGCAATTTACTAAGGCTGTGACGTCACGCTGGTCTGCCCGGCTGCCGCACCCTGATAAAACGACGGAAAATTGAAGTTCAACACAGCGAATTATCTGTAGCGTGGCAGTCGGTCCGCCACACTCCGCCTCACCCCTGCCTCCGCCATACACACTCGTCTTGCCCGAAATTCCCGCCTCCATTCCACGGGAAGGATTTATAAAAGGTCTTATACCATTTCAATGCAGTGGCGTCTTTTGCAGATTTCGTTTCCTGTAAGCCCAGAAACCATCTACAACGCTGGGTGGTAGCCATATAACTAACCGATACTTGTTCCCTACGTGTCAGCAAGTGGGCTGGCGGAGGGTTAGTGCCCCTGCCCGTAAAACAACTAACTCAAAGACAAATGGCAGCCCCTTATGGGATTATGGCGTCTGGCCATAGATAGACAGACAGATAGATTTTCTCCACTACCAGACGTTTATACATAAGAAATATTCCTTGAAATGGAGATGCTATTATTGCCGTCATCAACCCTATCATTTATGCAATGGCACTGATGTAGACGAGAACCTCTGCTGTCCGGTCATAAAACGTTCCTTAACTGTCTCCCTCCTCCCCCGAAGGCAGTACCGTGGGCTGCATAAGGGCAGCTTCAGCATGCAGTCCAGTGAGTTTACGTTTCATATCAACCTGGGGCTACAACACCACCTCCACCACCACCACCAACAACAACAACAGCAACAACAACTACAACAACAACAACAACAACAACTACTACTACTACTACTACTACTAGTACTACTACTGCTGCTGCTGCTTTTGCTGCTACCGAAAGAGATCTCCCATAAGGTAAGCTAGCACACAATAACCCCCTTTCCAGCTATATCCGCCTTATCTTCCAATAGGGACCTGTTCCCGCATTGGCAAATTTTCCCCAATGGACTTGTTATTCCTTTGAACCTATTCTCGCTCAGGGACTTTTCAGTATCGACCTTTTCTCATGGACCTATTTTCCCATGGACTTTTCCCTATGATCCTATTATCCCGATGAATCTATTTTCCTCATTAACTTATTCTCCACCACCAACACCTTTTCCTCAGCAACCAATTTTTCCTCCCATGCCTACTTTCCTCCTTAGACCCATTTCCCATCAGGCCTATTTTCCCATGCACCTATTTCCTCCATGGAACTTTTTTATCCATGGTACCTATGTTCTTAATTGGGCCTATCTCCCCATGGACATATGTATCATGGACTTTCTTTCTCACATGGACCGATTCTTGCCATGGACCTACTCACACCATGGTCTTAATCCACACGGACCCATTTTACCACCCGAACACCCCACCCACCCATGTACCTCACCCTTCCACCCATCTACCCACTCATCCACCCACCCAACTACACAACGCACTCACCTTTCCACTGTATTCTCCCTGCCCACCCCATTTCACCCACCCTGTTCACCAATCCAGCTGCTCACCCTGGCCACTCCACCCACCCTACCACTCATCAACGTACCCACCCAACTACCAAGCTCCATCAACAGTATAACTAATCAATTCACACACACACACACACACACACACACACACACACACACACAAAATGTGTGTGTGTGTGTGTGTGTGTGTGTGTGTGTGTGTGTAGCCATCCTCGTACACGTCTGGCGTTCAGCGATAAGACTAAATGAATATGTGACTGAGTGAGTGTGGAGTAGTTCATTCTCACTCCCACATGCCCCCCCTCCCCCCCAACTCATGGTCCAGCTTCATCCCACCCAACATGGTCCAACCTCACCCCACCCAACATGGTCCAACCTCACCCCACCCAACATGGTCCACCCTTACCCCACCCAACATGGTCCACCCTTACCCCACCCAACATGGTCCACCCTTACCCCACCCAACATGGTCCACCCTTACCCCACCCAATATGATCCACCCTTGCCCCACCCAACATGGTCCACCCTTACCCCACCCAACATGGTCCACCCTTACCCCATCCAACATGGTCCACCCATACCCCACCCAACATGGTCCACCCTTACCCCACCCAACATGGTCCACCCTTACCCCACCCAACATGATCCAACCTCACCCCACTCAACATGGGCCAACCTCACCCCATCCAACATGGTCCAACCTCACCTCACCCCACCCAACATGGTCCAACCTCACCCCACCCAACATGATCCACCCTCACCCCACCCAACATAGTCCAACCTCACCCCACCCAACATGATCCACCCTCACCCCACCCAACATGGTCCAACCTCACCCCATCCAACATGGTCCACCCTCACCCCACCCAACATGGTCCACCCTTACCCCACCCAACATGGTCCACCCTTACCCCACCCAACATGATCCACCCTCACCCCACCCAACATGGTCCACCCTCACCCCACCCAACATGGTCCAACGTCACCCCACCCAACATGGTCCAACCTCACCCCACCCCCTCAAGACGCACCCCTCAGACAAGCAACCCCCCAGTAATGCCCAAATTAACCCCTTCAGTACGATGATGTCTTATATGTACTCTTGTTACTTATGGTCGATTCTATTCTGATTAGAGGATGCTTTTGGAACTGGAGGGAGTACCTATAGGTTTCAATATCCTCTTCATTGCCTGGATGTCGTCTAACACTTAGAAATATCGTCAGGTAGCAATAAGGGTAAAATTAGACTGGGTACTCTGTCTGAAGGTATTAACGTCGCTCGTAAGTTAGAGATAGGCATATATGACAAAAAGAAGAAGAAGAAGAAGAAGTAGTAGTAGTAGTAGTAGTAGTAGTAGTAGTAGTAGCAGTAAAAGAAGAAGAAGAAGAAGTAGAAGAAGAAGAAGAAGAAGAAGTAGAAGAAGAAGAAGTAGAAGAAGAAGAAGAAGAAGAAGAAGGAGGAGGAGGAGGAGGAGGAGAAAAAAGAAGAATCCTATACAGTGTGATGTGGAGGAACAACTAATTCCCGTCGAGAAAATCTGTAATTGATTTCTTTTGTGTGACGTCAGCATCTTGGACCCTTCTTACTGGCTGATGACTCGGGGGTGCTGGAGGCGGCCGAGTATATAAGGCGCGGCGCCCGTCCCTTTCCTCAGTCTTCAGCACGAGGCTACAAACACAACAACCCAAACCCAAACCAAGCTGTACAGAGGCGGCTGGACCTGCCGTGGAGTGGAATAAGTCTACTAGTCAATATCACCGACAAAATCTTGGTAAGTTTGGAATTAGGCAGTTTTTTAGGTGCCAATACACTTCTAGGAGCGGCTTTCTTAGTCTTTCTCTCACTTAAGATTTTCGGATGCAAAGTTTTTCAGTTCCGTGGACTTTAGCAAATCCATTCCACGCTGCATCATACAACACACTATCATCTTCTGACACCACATAGCACAAAACCACCATACCACACAAGATCATCCTTACGCATCACACCACTCAGAATCACCCTACCGCACCATACCATATAACACCACACCACACCAAGGACATTAAATAAAGAGTCCCGAAGCTCCTGCCTCCAGTACTCTTGAATTTGCTGCACGGTAATGTACTGTATACGTAGACCTCACGAGACACCCACTGAACACTTATGCTGCTGAATTGTCTGCTTGCATCCCTTCCCCTTTCGTCGGGTTAGCAGTGCCTAACTTGTTTACACACTCAACCATGTTCCGTCCAGGTCCCTAAAACAAGAGTTAACCGATAATATCAGCCTCTCAAATACACAGCTGGTCAGCTCTGGGGCTGTCTTCGTCAGTCTCTCTTTCCCATTGCGTATGACTTTCGGCTTTTCGAATGCAATGTGTCTAGGCAATTCGAACTGAACGGATCTTCATTTGAATTCTATTTTGTTTAATTTTCCTCGGAGAGGACAACTTTTCACAGGGTTTCCGCCTTTGGCTCTTTCTGAAAAAGGAAAAAAAACTGATGAACAACTAACTGGCCACTATGAAGACTTTTTCAATTCCTATTTTGCCAATGTCAGGAGACCTCTCGAACTCAGTTTATTAAAACTATTTTTCATTAACACTTATATTTCGACTGGTACGATCAGAAGATCGGGTTATTCTCCACATATAATTATGAATTTTCAACATTAGCATTATTAGGCTACGCTAAAACTTAGATGGTATGGTCATATAGAAAGAATGGATATAAACTGGGTGGAAAAAAGGGTATATACGAGTATATGAATAAATTTAAAGGTGGAAGAAGGCGTGGTAAGCCAAGACGAAAGTAGGTGGATATGGTGAGTGAGTGTGTGAGAAAGCAGGGTAAGGGTGTGATAATGCAAGTTAAGGGTGTGAGAAAGCAAGGTAAGGGTGTGAGAATGTAAGGTAAGGGTGTGAGAATGCGAGGTAGGGGTGTGGGAAAGCAAGGTAAGGGTGTGAGAATGCAAGGTAAAGGGGTTGAAGCGAGGGCGAAGAGTAGAGGTCAAGCTGGTTGGATAGGTATTGTACGAGGAAGGGCATGGCATGGGTTTGGCATCCCTTTTTTAATCTGATGGTCGCCGAATTCTGTCTGATGTCTGGGTGATATTCAAGTGCAATATGTGTGGAAAGGTATTCCTGTGAGGTAGGTGCAGGATTTCGGGGGCTTGGATGGTGAGTGAATGAGTGTGTAGCCTATTTCATTGGGCCTGTTGTTGAGTAGGTATCCCATTATCATTTTTTTTTTTTTATGTTGCCTGGACCCTACCTCACCCCTCTATGGATGGGAAAAAGGCGGATGATGATGATACTGCGATGAGGATGATAAAATTTTGACAGTTTTGTTTCCACCGTGTTGAGGTTTGTTAAAGATGGATGATGGGTTTTCCTTTTCCGCATTTAAAACTTTTCAGATCGAAAATGGAAAAGTGTGACTATACCTAAAGTTCAGAGCTTCAGTGCCTATAACTAGGATGTGGAAGTCACTGAGGATTGCTGGGCGTGTGTAGTAAGTGCTGTGCAGATGCAGTGCATTTGGTGAGGGCTGTTTTGTGTGTGCAGTGTAGAGGTAGTAGCAGTGTTTGTGTAATGTGCATGAATATGACTGTATACTGTGTGCATTGTAGTAGCAATGTGCATGAAGGTACTATTTGCACTGGTGAGGGTTACTGTGTGAGTGTGTGTAGTGTAATAATAATAGTGAGTGTCTACTGTGGATGCAGGGGCCGTACAGGTACGCGATAGTGAGGGGTGCTGTGTGAAGTGTAACGGCGAGACTGAGTGTAGTAAAGTGACTGTGTACTGTGGTGTTGTGTGTGTTATGGAGTGTGTACAGTAGTGGTAGCAGTGTTTTAATATTAGCTATGTGTGTACTGTGCATGCAACTCTGCGTGTGATGGGGAGGGTTCTTGTGTGACTGCGTAATGCAATGGCAGCGACTGTGTATAGTGCAGCGGCAGTGATTGTGTGAAATGGCTGTACAGTAGTAACTACTGTTTGTTGGTGAGGACTGTTGGGTGAGTAGTAGTAGTAGTTGTAGTAGTAGTAATAGTAGAAGAAGCAGTAGTGAGTGTGTATATTGACTGTGTGTACCATGTGTGTAGGCGCTGCGTGTGATGGTGAGGGGGCCTCCTGCCAGGGGTGCCCTCCTACTGGTCGTCTTCACTGCCTCGTGCTTCCACCTCGTCCTCGGCCTCGGGGATGGCCTCGCCTCACCCGACCTCCACCTCCACGGGCAGCTGTGAGTCTCGCCTTAACTTCTTCAGTCCGGTGACGTAGCTTGTTCTCCTGTTCCTGTTGTCTCCACCTTCACTTAGCCCTCACCCCCTCTCCTCTCCACCTCCACCTCCTCCCGCCGAAGTAAGTCAATTTCCTTTTTAGTCTTGCTACCACCAGACAATTTTCTTAACCTTAGGAGAGACTGGAGGAGTTAGATATGGCCTCCATTAACTCTTTTAATTAAGAGGAGGATCTCGTAAACTAAATGAAATAGTCTAACGCTAACACTCTTAGTTACGCGGGAGTCTTGCCCTTTCACTCAGATCACTCCAATAATTCAAATTGCAGATAGTTTAATGTGTGCAACAGTGTGCCGTACGTTATCAAAACTCCATTTCTCATCATTGTTAATAAAATAACAGCAATGTGATGTGTTAAACTGAGCACTCTCTTTTTATAAATTAATTCAACGTTCTTAAAGATTTCGGTATTCAGAGAGTGAGTGACTTGTTGGTGATATTGTTGTACGTTGCAATCACATTTCATTTTGCTGTAATACAATTTTGGACTTTGCAGAAAAACTGTATATATACAATATTATTTTCATGCCTTACTTTTCCTTAAACTTGAAGAAGCAATGCATATTCTCCTCTTTGTAACGTTTATATTATATTCATCTCTTAACTCGCACTTTAACCTTTTGTTTCAAGTACTGAGCTCCTAATGGTCACCTAACATTATCAACAAACAGTGTGATTACTAGTTTTTTTTTTTTTTTTATGTGGTATCTTTTCCTCGGTTTTCTTTACCCAAACAAAATTAATCTAGCAAAAAAAAATAAAGTGAAAAAACAAATAAAATAGGCTACACTGTTATCCTCAGTACATAACCTGTGATTTGTATCTGAATCTTTACAAAATTGCTATACTTTCTTCGTGCTAAATACCTTAAGAACAAGTAGCGTTGTCTGACTATAAACAGAGCCAACATATTTATAGAGTGAATCCCTCAAAACAGAGCTTGGCCCCACCTTGCCCCTCCCAGCCTCTTTTGTGCTAACCTGCAGACGCCACTGGTTATCTGTCTGAAGAGGTTAGTATACTTTCTAATCAGTTATCCTATAACCATCAGAAGAATAACGTGATATCTTTTCAATACACTCAAGCCTTATTTCTTTTCAGGTTACTAGACGAAAAAGACGCTGATGGGAGAGTCGTTTTCAACAAAGGAGATTCGTTGCAGTCTGGGAAGGTCGCTGTGACTAAGTTCCGAAGTCTACGGCAAAGTGTGGACCAGAACCATGTCAGTGAGGTGGGCAAGGATGGTGGTCCCCACCTCTCCAGCGTCAAATGGTTGGGCTCAAGGCGGGCTGGATCAACCGGGCTAGAGAAGTCAGGTCGGGATGACACCCACACCCACACCCACACCCATAGGTACCTACGAGCTGTGCAAGGACGTCACTTTGATGGCAGGATTGGGAAGGGACGTCTCCTTGATAGCAGGGAAGCCGGTGATGAAACCCACCCTCGTGTTATTACCAGAGACGAACGCCATTCTGAAAGAAGAGCCACAGTGGAACACCATGACAGAAGAGGTGTTAGCGGGGAACGTGCACTACACACGAGGGTCCCTGAGGAGCGTCGTCTTGGTGGGACAACTACTGATACACGTCGTCTCAACAGGAGAGTAACTGAAGAACGTCATCTGAAGGGGAGAGCTGCTGAGGAACGTCGACTTGATAGCAGAAGGGCTAGTGATGAACGTAGATTTGACTCTAGGAGGGCTAGTGAGGAACGTAGACTTGACACTAGAAAGGCTAGTGAGGAACGTAGACATGACTCTAGAAAGGCTAGTGAGGAACGTAGACTTAACACAAGGAGATCTAGTGAGGAACGTAGACTTGACACTAGAAGGGCTAGTGAGGAACGTAGACTTGACACAAGGAGATCTAGTGAGGAACGTAGACTTGACACTAGAAGGGCTAGTGAGGAACGTAGACTTGACACAAGGAGATCTAGTGAGGAACGTAGACTTGACACTAGAAGGGCTAGTGAGGAACGTAGACTTGACACTAGAAGAACTAATGAGGAACGTAGACTTGACTCTAAAAGGGCCAGTGAGGAACGTAGACTTAACACTAGAAAAACTAATGAGGAACGTAGACTTGACTCTAGAAGGACCAGTGAGGAACGTAGACTTGATTCTAGAAGGGCTAGTGAGGAACGTAGACTTGATTCTAGAAGGGCTAGTGAGGAACGTAGTCTTGACACTAGAAGAACTAATGAGGAACGTAGACTTCACACTAGAAGTGCTAGTGAGGAACGTCGACTTGATACTAGAAGGACTAGTGAGGAACGTAGACTTGATACTAGACGGGCTAGTGAGGAACGTAGACCTGATACTAGAAGGGCCAGTGAGGAACGTAGACTTGATACTAGAAGGACTAGTGAGGAACGTAGACTTGATACTAGAAGGACTAGTGAGGAACGTAGACTTAACACAAGGAGATCTAGTGAGGAACGTAGACTTGATACTAGAAGGGCTAGTGAGGAACGTAGACTAGATTCTAGAAGGGCTAGTGAGGAACGTAGACTTGATACTAGACGGGCTAGTGAGGAACGTCGACTTGATACTAGACGGGCTAGTGAGGAACGTAGACTTGACAGCAGAAGGGCTAGTGAGGAACGTAGACCTGACAGCAGAAGGGCTAGTGAGGAACGTAGACTTGATACTAGAAGGGCTAGTGAGGAACGTCAGGTTGATAACAGAAGAGCTAGTATGGAGGGTCGACTTGGCAGCAGGAGGGCTAGTGAGGAACGTCGTCTTAAGAGATCTACTGAGGAACGTCAGCCTGAGAGGAAGTCCACTGAAGAACACAGACTTGACAACAGGAGAGCTATTGAGCAACATCGACTTAACAGTAGAAGGACCAATGACGAACGAAGACTTGACAACAGGAGAACCAGTGAGGAACGTCGTCTGGACAGGAGATCCGCAGAAGAACGTCGTCTGGACACAAGAAGGGCCAGTGAGGAACGTCGTCTGGACACAAGGAGAGCCAGTGAGGAACGTCGTCTGGACACAAGGAGGGCCAGTGAGGAACGTCGTCTTGACAGTAGGAGGGCCAGTGAGGAACGTCGTCTTGACAACAGGAGGCCCAGTGAGGAACGGCGTCTTGACACAAGGAGGGCCAGTGAGGAACGTCGTCTTGACACAAGGAAGGCCAGTGAGGAACGTCGTCTTGACACAAGGAGGGCCAGTGAGGAACGTCGTCTTGACAATAGGAGGGCCAGTGAGGAACGTCATCTTGACACAAGGAGGGCCAGTGAGGAACGTCGTCTTGACGCAAGGAGGGCCAGTGAGGAACGGCGTCTTCACACAAGGAGGGCCAGTGAGGAACGGCGTCTTCACACAAGGAGGGCCAGTGAGGAACGTCGTCTTGACACAAGGAGGGCCAGTGAGGAACGTCGTCGTGACAGTAGGAGGGCCAGTGAGGAACGGCGTTTTGCCACAAGGAGGGCCAGTGAGGAACGTCGTCTTGACACAAGGAAGGCCAGTGAGGAACGTCGTCTTGACACAAGGAAGGCCAGTGAGGAACGTCGTCTTGACACAAGGAGGGCCAGTGAGGAACGTCGTCTTGACACAAGGAGGGCCAGTGAGGAACGTCGTCTTGACAGTAGGAGGGCCAGTGAGGAACGTCGTCTGGACACAGGGAGGGCCAGTGAGGAACGTCGTCTGGACACAAGGAGGGCCAGTGAGGAACGGCGTCTTGACACAAGGAGGGCCAGTGAGGAACGTCGTCTTGACACAAGGAGGGCCAGTGAGGAACGTCGTCTTGACACAAGGAGGGCCAGTGAGGAACGTCGTCTGGACACAGGGAGGGCCAGTGAGGAACGGCGTCTTGACACAAGGAGGGCCAGTGAGGAACGGCGTCTTCACACAAGGAGGGCCAGTGAGGAACGGCGTTTTGACACAAGGAGGGCCAGTGAGGAACGTCGTCTTGACACAAGGAGGGTCAGTGAGGAACGTCATCTTGACACAAGGAGGGCCAGTGAGGAACGTCGTCTTGACACAAGGAGGGCCAGTGAGGAACGTCGTCTTGACAAGAGGGCCAGTGAGGAACGTCGTCTTGACATTAGGAGGGCCAGTGAGGAACGTCGTCTTGACAATAGGAGGGCCAGTGAGGAACGTCGTCTTGACAGTAGGAGGGCCAGTGAGGAACGTCGTCTTGATACAAGGAGGGCCATTGAGGAACGTCGTCTGGACACAAGGAGGGCCAGTGAGGAACGTCGTCTGGACACAAGGAGGGCAAGTGAGGAACGTCGTCTGGACACAAGGAGGGCCAGTGAGGAACGTCGTCTGGACACAAGGAGGGCCAGTGAGGAACGTCGTCTGGACACAGGGAGGGCCAGTGAGGAACGGCATCTCAGCAGTGGGAGGGCTGGTGCAGAACATCGTCTTGGCAACAGATGGGTCACTGAAGAAAGTCGACTCAACGATAGGAGAATCACGGAAAGACGTCTCCTCAATAGAAAATCTTATGCAGCACACCATCTCGATACATCATCCAACAAACGTCACCTCGACAAAGGGGACAAAGAAATCACCGATGACTATCTTCCAGAAAGTAAGAAAACTGGTGAGGATCGTGAAGCTGACAGTGGAAGAATTAGTGACAAGCGTTATGTGGCTACTCTTACGACCACAGAGGCACATGGACATAGTAACATCAAGCTATCTGGTGACTCAAGCACTCAAACCAGCAACTTCAGATCTTGCTCGTTTACTGACAGCAGCAAAGAGGATGCAGGCACTGCGGCTCCTGGCTACCATAGGATATGCGGCTCAAAAACAAGTTATGAAATGAATCTGCCTCTCAAAGGTCTTCCCCTCTTTCCTGTCTCTCCGGATGAGGTCCTTGATAGCGTGCCTAAGGTTAGAAAGAAAAAATATCTACCTTGTGTGATATAAATGCTGTGTGTCATTGTTTGGGCCATTTCTGTGCACAAAACTGACTCATATAATAAATTTCACTATACTAACATCAACGTTGTCGATTTCAGTTCACTCCATTGACGAGTACTCCAGTCTTCCATTCCTCTACAGCTAAAGTTATTGAGCGACAGGAAGAGACGTAAGTTTTCACACTCAACATTTAGTTAGTACATAAAAGCTCTTCCCATATTTTTTCACTTTCTATGCAAAATCATATGGCCAGAATTTAGTAATGTATAATATATCTTGACGAAAGGCAACGAACGAATTTTTACCTACATATGGAGTTAAGATGGTGGCGGTACTTTAGTTTAAGGATCCTTTCCACAACATATATGTGGGAAAGAGGCCTGGGATGATGGTAATGATGATGATGATGATGATATAACCCTGCTCAAGATACTAATTGAAATCTGTCTTTGGTGCAACAGGAGTGTGGGAGGGATGATGGTGTGGGCGGGCCTGGCCTCCCTCGCACTTTACCACGCCCACCACGGCCACGCCTCCTCCTTAGCTGCTTGCTGAGTCGCCTACGCACGTTAATTACACGCCGCCTCTTCGCTGATGCTTTTCTAGTTTCTCAGTTCACGTAACAGGCTTATATATTTCTCAGTAGGTAATTTGTGGATCTAACACATCACTGAGTAGCTCGGAAAATATCCTCTGACAGCTTCCACGGGTCATCCAGGTTCACAGTGCCTGCCCTGTGCTCGCTTCGCAAATTGCAGTTCGCAGGTGCCATTCCTTGCATTCCCTTAAACTGGTGCGAATTGTGATATGGTCAGCACATCCCTCACTGATTATAACCATAGATTTTATAGCTGATAAACAAATAGATTTTTCGCCTAAATGATGTAAAAAACTTAGTTGTACAAGACTTTACATTGTGATAAGAGAGAATTAGTTTTTGAGCAAGCTGATCAACTAGGGTACATTATGTTTTATTAGTAACTAATTACCTTGACAGAACACGGCATTCACTGTATTTCATTAGCGATACAAATACAAATCCGTCTTTTCTGAAAGTGCAGAATGAACATGAATGTATAATAATATGAATATGAATATGCATTAAAACAAGTCTTACATGGTGACATTTTTCGTTAATTGCCAAACACAACATTGGTATATCAGCCGATCTCCCTATTGAGCTCAACTTAGCACTAATTGAAAAAAAAAAAAAAAAGGTCACAGCCACACAGATTCAAGCATTATATGCTAAACTCTGACACGTCATTTCTTATTGCATGTTAGTCTTGTTCAACTTAGCTCCAGAGTCAGGTTTTCTTATATCTCTCTGACAAGATTAATTATGCCAAAGTACTCATAACACATTTTTCGTTGCTTCTCGTACCACCGCAACCCAATCTAAATGCGTGGACACAGACGCGAGCGGGCACAGGCTGATGCGGACGGGAGGTTTTGTATCACCGTAATTAGGTGGCCACACCGGCAGTGGGCTGGTGCTGGCGAGAACACGATCTGCACAAGTTCGTACAAGATGAGTTCACAATTAACTTTTCGTACTTAAAACCACATAGGCAATGAAAAAATGGACAATGTGCAACTCATAGCTGATGTTTCACGCATCACCCTCCATTTGGGGTGCACCCCATAACAAACACAGTTTCGGAGCATTGATTACACAGCACTGGAATAGTACTGAGGTAAAAATGAAAAATCCATCCCCAGCGTTTGCATGTGTCAGCCCGCTCCGGTCCTCACTTGCCCACACCCGTTCACTTCCTATGCTAAGGCGGCCTGGGTGTTAACAAAGGATATTTATTTATGGGAAGCTGCAGAAAATTGATCTCATGTGCTTACACAGCTTGCCACTGGTGCTATAGGCTTTTGCAATCACTGTCACCGAGGACGACCCAGCCTGACCCTCGACCAGACTCTGACCTAGACATAAGGGGCGGGGCGTGCATCTCACCCTGAGTCATATTCTAAGTGGCGATTTATTCTGTCCATTACACTAAATATCCTCTTGCATGTAACTGATTCTAGCTATATCGATACTAGAAATATATAAATAGCATTAAAGACAGCTGCATCGTTACTAGAAATACATCCATAACAAATAAGGAGGTATGGGGTTGTAATGCACATAATATATGGTGTAGGAAGAAGCTCAGTAGAGTCTCCTATGCTGCCTAGAATATGCCTGCTTACTGGATTGGACCAAACCCGTGGGACTCCTGCCAGCTGGGGAAGTCCAGCCCTTAGTCCCTTCATACTAGCATAAAACTATAATAAGACTATAATATCAATGTTTTAAATGTTACAGTAGCGATTATACTCTTGGTACCTGGGATATGCATGCAGTCTTTCGTGGTTAACCTACATTTGAACCTCCACTTGAACTTGCACTTGAACCTCCATTTGAACTTCCATTTGAATCTCCATATGAACCTTCATTTGAACCTCCACTTGAACCCCCATTTGAACCTCCATTTGAACACCCATTTGAACTTCTATTTGAACCCCCATTTGAACTTCCATTTGAACCTCCATTTGAACCTCCATTTTATCAAGCTTTTGATGATAATACTCGGCTCCTGTTTGAGTCCTTCGTAGATTAGTGGTTGCTGTTGTTGTTTCTGTACAGGACAATATATATGCTATAATAAAAATGATGCCACGTCCATCAATGTGTCTCTTGCAACCTATACCCTTTTGTTTATAAATTTACTTGTATCATAATGATGTGGCCAGAAAATATAAAATTTAAAAATGATTATAATTAAATGGGAGTTAAGTAAAGAAATTAAGAAATTAATAAAAAATGTTAATGATCATCTATCTATCTATCTATCTATCTATAGCCCGAAGCCCTAATCCCGCAAAGGGTGGCCGCAGATAAAACGCCTCCAAGTCACTCTGTCACCCACCATTTGACTCCCCTCCCCCCAACTCATATATAAAGCTTATTTTTAAAATGTGAGCGGAAACTAAAGAGAAAAATGAAAAAAAATGAAAATTAGCGTAAACTAAAGAAAATATAAAACTTAAAAATGTAAGTGAGGTAAACTCGAGAAAAAAATGATAAAAAATGCAAATGAGTGCAAACTATAGAAGTGTAAATAAGGCAACAAAAATTTAAATACAAACAAAAACAAACTAGAACATATACAAATAAATAAATATGTACTTAAACTGTGAGTTGTCGTGCACTAAGTTCCAGGGATAATGTAAAATTTTAAGGCATATAACTTCTGGCCTTTGGTTCCTTCTTCCTTGCATTAAAAAAATAACTGTACAATCTATATCGTTAATTATACTTAGGTTAAGATTCATTTTAATGGTGAAAACTAAGTAGGAATTAATATATTATAAAAGATCGGGTTTAATAGCCAATATGCAAGGCGAAGTTGTGAAGGGATGACGAGTAGAGAAGTATACGACAGAAGAGGGTGTAAACTGGGAGGAGGGCAGCGAAATGGCAGAGAACAGGGCGACAAGGAGGCTATTTGTTTGTGGCCACATCTTACGGTATTAAGGAGCCTGGGTATAGAAAGATAGATAGATAGATGGATCATTTCTATAAGCCATATTTAAGTAATTTCGAAGCCATTACTATATCTCAGTTCGACACGGGAGTAAAAATAATTCATCTAATATTACCACACTCTGCTTAAATAATGTAAAATACAAAACGTTATTAGCCAGCCGTATCCAAAAATAAATCGGTAAGAAAGAGGTGTTAGGGAGCTTCCTTAATGGAGAGACTCATCCATTTAATCGGAAACTTTTTACGCCTGCTAGAGAGAGAGAGAGAGAGAGAGAGAGAGAGAGATGATGTATATGAAGGAAGGTTGTGTTTCATAGGTGCGGTCGTTACTTAATAGGGAAGGATATACCAGGAAATTAGAATGCTTAGACTACTCACAGGAAGCAGCGTCAGACAATATTGTTACACGTTAAGCTTGACTCACATGAGGTCACATCCCACACTGATAGCGTTATCTGTTGGTTCGTAAAGAGTAATGAGTCACAGAAAATAAGAGGGAAATGAGTCACAGAAAATAAGAGGGAAATGAGTCACAGAAAATAAGGGGGAATGAGTCGCAGTAAATAACGGAGGGAAATGAGTCCTAGAAAATAGGGAAGGGAAATGAGTCCCAGAAAATAGGAAAGGGAAATGAGTCCCAGAAAATAAGGGGGAAATGAGTCCCAGAAAATAAGGGGGAAATGAGTCCCAGAAAATAAGGGGGAAATGAGTCTCAGAAAATAAGGGGGAAATGAGTCACATAAAATAAGGGGGAAATGAGTCACAGAAAATAAGGGGGAAATGAGTCACAGAAAATAAGGGGGAAATAAGTCACAGAAAATAAGGGAAATGAGTCACAGAAAATAAGGGGGAAATGAGTCACAGAAAATAAGGGGGAAATGAGTCACAGAAAATAAGGGGGAAATAAGTCACAGAAAATAAGGGGAATGAGTCACAGAAAATAAGGGGAAATGAGTCACAGAAAATAAGGGGGAAATGAGTCCCAGAAAATAAGAGAGAGAGAGAGAGAGAGAGAGAGAGAGAGGTGGGAGGTGACAGAAGGAGGAGGAGGAGGAGGCAGGGCGAATAAACAAGAGAGAAAAAAAAAAGGAGGCAGAGTGAGGCAGGAGGAGGCAGAGTAAGGCAAATCGAGACAGGACGAGGCAGGGGCAAGGTAGGTCAAGGTAGAGGAAGGCAGCTCAAGGCAGAGGTAGGCAGGGTGACACAGACGGAGGTTTGGGAAGGCAGGAGGCTGGTAAAGGAGGCGGATTCGATAAGGCAGGAAAGGAAAGTTAGAGGAAAGTTGTGTGATGAGGCAGTGATGGAGTCCAGCCGCCACCACCTGACCCTACACCCACCCCCCTTGTCTCACCCCCTACTTCCTGCCTCACCCTACCCTCCTGCCTCACCCCTACTCTCTGCCTTACCCCTGCCTCATTTCCTACCCTCCCGCCTCACCCCTGCCTCATCCCTGTTTCACTCCTACCCTCTTGCTTCATCCCTGCCTCCCCCCTACCTCCAGCCTCACCCCTACCCTCCTGCCTCACCCCTTCCACCAGCCTCTCCTGGGTCCCTCTGTCTCTTTCCCTGCCTTTCAATCGAAGAATTATGCAACTCTTACACAATGTTCTGAGAAGTTTGTTGTGTTACGAAGAATGCATTGCTGAGTTTCGAAAGTTGTCGCTCATTCTCTCGTTATTTATCGTAAGGATGTGGGTTAAAAGTAATGTCCATACTATTATATTTCAATGGATACATACAAACATACATACATATAGACTGATAGATAAATAGATAGATAGAGACAGACTGATAGGCAGGTAGGTAGGCAGGTAGAGACAGCCAGCCAGACAGACAGACAGATAGATGGATAGATTGATAGATGGATAGATAGACTGAAAGACAGACAAACAACTAGATACACTGATAGATACAAAACCAACTGGCCAACAAAGTGGGTAATAACACCATAGCAATCTAAGAGTATAACAGACCGCTTGATCACTGATGTCGCATAAAGAATATTGTAAAGACTAAACCAGAAGTGTGTGTGTGTGTGTGTGTGTGTGTGTGTGTGTGTGTGTGTGTGTGTGTGTGTGCAAGAGTATTTCGAGAATTTCTGTTGATGCATTAATACCGTTGTTTTTACTAAAGCTGACATTGAAAAAAAAAATCTCTTCATCATTTTCAAATCTCGCTTGGACGGAGAGCGAAAACTGAAAAAAGTATGGTGCTGGCCCATTTCACACACACACACACACACACACACACACACACACACGACGTTCGGTTTCCTATCGTAAACATGACTTGCTATCAGAGGATGGGGTGTGCATAATTTTCCCCTTGTCTCTTTGTTCTTCCTGCAAATGCAAATCATAAATGCGAATCTAATCCCATCTTCCTTCCATGTGAATCACTCAGTCATTTTTAACACCACTCTCCTGTCGTCATTGCAGTTCTTCAGTTTTGTTCAGTATCTTGAAGTCTTTCCACGTGTTCCTGATTTCTTTTCTTTTTGTTACCGTTGTACATTTCCTCTTATCTTACAGTCTTACATATCTGGACTTCTTTTCAAAATAATTTCATACTTTCAGTGTAGCTTGCATTCATTCTTACCCATTGTTTTCGTAAGCTACTCTAGCACACAACTTGCCTAACACATATATTCACTCTTGCTTTCCTGTGTATACTTTTTTGGAATGTTTGCTGTAGGATCGTAAACAGTTTGGAGAGGTTCGTTGCCTAGGCCTCGTAAACATTGTCAAAAAGTGGGGCATACTTTGTCCCATAATTTCAAAAAGTGAGAAGCACAGGCAGCCGGTCACCCCCACATTCACATCAGTGAGTTCCGCAATCATTTGACAGCCATCCTCTTGATCTGGGCAGTATCAGAACAAATATGATGAAACTAAGACTTTTACCCTGGAATATCCCCCACCCCCTGCCCAAGCATGGCCCACTACATGGAAGCTGCTGAGCCACACTGATATTTGCCTAGAGACGGGGACATCCAACACTCACCTGGATACTTGCAAACCAGGTACTTTCCCACTGCCCGCCTTCTAGAATGTTTAGGTATGGTTTGCGCAGTCACCAGCAATCCGTGCAGACGACATCCTCGATAGGGTACAATTAATGCCCCTCCCTCCACCTGTCTGACGGAATCTGGCTAACTTTCACATTTTGGAGATCTCTCATTAACCTTGTCAGCCTGACCTTTCCCTGTCTCACGTGACCTATACCCATCTGCCTTCCCAACATCCGTCTCATTATTTTTCCTCTTTCCAGCATCTTTCTGCCCCAGCCACCTCTGACGTACCCACTTTGCTACATCCTCCGTACACTGTGTTATAATGCAGGTGAGTCGGATGGTGCAGGCTTGGTATTGGAGAACAAGGAAAATTTAGTCGGGGATGAGATATGCTGGCAGGAGTGGGTAAAAAGGGAGGTCGCAGGAAGAATGGCGTGACTAGAACAAGGGATGATACTGTGAGAGGCAGGTGAAGCTGTGCCATAACTGGTGAGTAGGTGAGGTACTGAAGCCGTAGGATGAGGCTGAACCGACAGGGTCAATGGCTGGGGCAGGGAAGAGGTCCTCACAATGTTGAGGTGAGATGATTGTCTGATGGAAAGTTCAGATAATACAATTCCCAGGACTCATGTCAGACTGTTCTTGAATGGGGATGGGGGAAATGTATTTAACCCATGTGCACTGGGAACAGCGATGTCAGTGCGATAGTGCTTTGCGTGTTAGTACATTTGGAGACACGTGTGGCAACTCTACCCAACCCCTGGCCGTTGTCCAGATATGTAGCGAATGTAAACATGCGGCTCTAAGACTGTGTAGCTGGATGCTGCGTAGTGAGGTGTTGTTTAACAGTGTCACTTGTTGCTGGGTAACCGTGCCTGAGCCGGGATCGCGTGATTGCTGCCCAGGTGTGTGTGGTATCTTCACGTCACGAGGGGAATGTGTGTGGCGAAATGAAGTGGCCAGTGCCTGCTGATCCATTGTGGATGGCAGCGGGTTGAAAGCTGGTTGCCTTTGTCTTGCCTCAACCAACCCATGTGGCAGAGAGCGCTTGTGGGCACTGCAGAACTACTTTGTCTCCTGAGATTCTGCAGCACTGCGGTGAAAGGAAGAACCTCGTGTGGCAGCTGGATGAACACAAATTCCTAGCGGGAAGGTGTCATGTGCACTTCTGAGGTCGACCGGGAATAACTTGAGGATGATAGCTGGTGACAGATATTTTAGCAAAACACACACACACACACACACACACACACACACACACACACACACACACACACACACCGCTCGCTGGAGCAGCGGTAACATTCTCGCTTGCCATCTGGTAGACGGGAGTTCGCGCCTCGCTCAGGTTGCGAAAAAGTTTCACTGACGAAGTGGGT
Organism: Coenobita brevimanus; assembly: GCF_032717465.1. NCBI lineage: Eukaryota > Metazoa > Arthropoda > Malacostraca > Decapoda > Coenobitidae > Coenobita > Coenobita brevimanus. The sequence goes on from NC_137054.1 coordinate 72,606,712, forward strand.
GGTTACTGTCCCCCTTGAGCAAGGGGACGGGTGTGTGGGTGTGTGAAGGTCACAGCCTTGCCCTTAGATCGGACTACATGAGCTCTCAGCTCCCATCCGGGAGGGTAAAATGCTGACGATCACGACCACCAAGTGATCCTGACCGACCCGGTGAATTACATTTCATATTCCTTCGCGGTTGCGAGAGGGCTCGAAGCTAGTCCACCATCGTACAGATGATTTAAGTAGGTTCGAATGCTTTCCCGTAGCACAGTAAGTTGTTTCACTGACTGCAAGAAACAGTTTGGCTTGCCACTCGGTGTTTTTCACCTGAGAGTAGCATTACTTCATGTTAGTTGATAGTGGGTGCTCATACCCACAGTCTAAGTAATATACTGTATTTTACTTAGACTGTGCTCATACCCATCTAACATATATGTAACGTTAAATATATTACATAAAAACATAAGAACATAAGGAGAGGATAACTGCAGTAGACCGGTTGGCCCATGCTAGGCAGCTCCTAGAAGAGTAACTGAACTACTAGAATGAGATAAGGATAGCAAAGAAGAAGGCTCGGTAGATATGTACGCTGACAAATTAAGAACATAGAAATGATAAGTGAAAAGTAGTGCAAAAAATAAATAAATAAATAACGGTAAATAATTTAATCAATCCTTTACGGTTTCGCTGATGGATCCCGGGTGGCGTTTAGCAGCACTGGACCTACGTCACATGAGATCCTCGTGTCGCTGGGGTGTTGGGATACCGTAGAGGAGCATATATATTGTTACTTTTGTTAGTGCACAATATATTTTTGTTAGCCGAGCAGGTCGGTATATTTTGGAAAGCTTTTACTGTTGGACCAATGTTAGTTCCATTCATTTCGACTGGGGTCAGCTCGTGACGCATAGGAGCTATAGGGAGTAGCCTGTGTTGCTAACGTATTTGTATATACTGTATATAAAATGTATTTCCAGTATCTGAACTACCGTAGTTAGCCCATTTTGAAGGATTTATGTCATTAGACCAGCGTTAGTTTGGTGTATCTGGTTATGTATCACATGATTAGTAACTCAGTCTATGTTGCTGGAATAATAGTACATAAGAACATATCATACTGTACCTATGGAGTGATTGAATATAACATACCTCTATGAAATGATTAGATTAGTGCAGTAGGCTGGTTGTTCCATACCAGACTGTTGTGCTAGTAGAGTACTAGACTAAGATATGGACAGTAAAGTGCAGAATGGGGTTCTGTCTCATCTTCCAAACTCTCTAGCAGAAAACAGCAAGAAGGAACACCATACAGAAAAAAACACAATTTGTAGGAAAGGATGATAGGAAGACCTATACTACCACTGGCTAGAGGAGCCTGGAAAATGAAAAAAAATAACAATGGGAGAGCTCCCATTCATAAAACTTACTGTACAGTCATGTTTGTGTATTGATAAACTATAACCAAAGGATCTACTCCATATGGGCTATTTTTAATACGGTACTTTCCACTTGCTTAGAAATAAAACAAGATGGATGCCCGTTTACCCCATGTGAAGGGGCTCATTACTGTTGACTGCTACTTTATAACAAACTTAGGCAGGCAAACATAATATGTAACATAAGCTTATATATAACATAAACTTAAGCAGGAAAAACAGGTGTACTCCTGCTACTCAGGATTTTGTAGTTCCGCATCATCATTGCAGTCCTGTGGGCGAAGTAGCTAACAGATTCAGAGCCTGGTGCATCCCTGAAACTTAAATATTAAGCAGTAGATGCAAAGAAGTCTTTAAAACATATTAAGAAACTAAATATTGATAATTAGTTAAGATGACCAGTTTCCCTACCCAAAGTGCCCAGTTACCCCACCTGAGTTACCCGGTAATGTTTAGCTGTTGAAACATGTTATCTAATTCCCATCCGACCTTTAATAATGTCCAATAAATGAGCATAAGTAGAGTTCTCTAGCTAATTTCTAATATAGGTAACTTACCCTTAGTGTTTCCAATGTTGAGGCTGCTGTGAATTCTCAATAACGTCACTCTTATGCATGCAAGGATCAGTGGACTACTTTTTGCTATTTCTAACTGTTGATTTTGAGATATGTTATTGCTGGGGGACTTAGCTGTACAATTAGCACCAGAAAAGTTTAGAAAATTAAAGATTTATAGGTTTTATATGGGAAAGTTTGCAAATAACTTAATGGGTGCCCAGTTCCCCTGCTAAGTGCCCAGTTACCCCATCTTCTATCCGTCTATTGCCAGATGCCCGTAAGGGGTGGCCACCTGACTTTGAGTTATTTGTTTTACGGGGAGGGGCACTAACCCTCCACCAACCCACTTGTTGACACGTAGGAAGCATGTATGGTTTGGTTATATGATTACCACCCAGCGTTGTAAATGGTTTCTTGGCTTACAGGAAACCATTTGGCTTGTCACTCAGTGAAAGCTACCTGTAAGGAAAGAAAAGCAATGAGAAGTGACAGGAAAGATGGGAGAAATAGGAAGAGAGGAGGACTGGCACAGAAAAAGAATGATAAAGGCTAAGGAAGAAGTAGGCAGCACTACATCAAGTGAATGGCCCATCTTAGTGTATATATATATATATATATATATATATAGTCTGTGGACAACAGAGGTTGAAGAGTGTGTGCTGAGATGGTATGTTCATATGGAGAAGAATGGGTATAAATAGGGGGATGAGTGGGTTATATGTGAGTGAGTTTGAAGATGGGAGATGGTATAGCAGGGCAAGAAGGTGGATAGATATGGTAGATGTGTTTGTGTGAGAAATGAAGTATTGTACCATACAGTACAGTATGGATTTGGAGAGAGGAATTTTTAACAGAGGAGGTAGGTACTACCATGAGTGTGAATGTGTTTATACATGCTTAGTAACTTGGTACACATTAATTTCAAGCAGGAAACATTCATCCACAAATAAACTGAGTCAAAGACCAAGCCAAGACTCAGACATTGTTACAAATCTTATTACGCATTAGATTTCTTTTTTTTCCTCGGCAGTTTCCAGCCTGTGGTTTAGCCTCCAGTACATAGGAAATATTAGTTGTACCATGGCCAACCCCAACATCAGGATTCTGTAAGGGGAAGCATGGTGTTATTGCTATATATGTGTATAAAAAACAGTATAGCTATGGCCTAATTTTATTTACAGGTACAGTATTTAATTTATTTTTTTATTTATTGTATTTTATCTACGATATTTATTTTAGTGCTTTTTTTTTTTTTTTTTTTTTTGTCTGACCTTAATCAGTGTTTATATTCCAGAAGTTGGTCTGAGAAGTTTACAATGGGTAAGACAATGAAGAGAGCAAGGAAAAAGGAGGGGTCGGGGAAGTCAAACAACTCAATGAACCCAGACCGACCTCGGGACCAGGTTAGTAGAGTACAGTTTAAACATAGGCCTACCTGTTTGCTGTTAGTGCAGTACGGTATACATACAAGTATGTTGGTTTAGTATAGGCCTAAATACCTGTTTACTGTTAGTGCAGTACGGTATACATACAAGTATGTTGGTTTAGTATAAATACCATAGGGTCATGCGGGGTCAGATGGAACGCCGGGGCAAACGGGCCATTTTGTTGATATCTTAACTCTCCATTTTTTCTCTAATTTCAAATTTTCAAAAATTGAAAGATAATAGCTCATTTGAAAGCTCTTTTAATGCAGATTTGTAATATGTAAACCAATTTTAGAACTTTCCGAAAACATGCCAAAAGTGATGCTAAAGTAGAACGAAAAGTGCGAAAATTTCAAACATGAAAATTTCACCTCCAAAAACCTTGGTGTCTGTCAAAAAGTAATTAATATAGAACAAGAATTTAAAAAAAACGGTGTATACCACAGGGTGTTGGCTTTATGTGCAAAAAAAGTCATCTGTCTATCTTTACTAGTTTTTGAGCTATTATGGTTTTAGTAAAATGGCATCAAATGGGCCACCTCATTATTTTTCTCTAGATTTTTATCTCATTTGCATAACCTAGTCAGGCAGTTCTTTGGGAACCTACAGTATTGATAAGAACTCTAATGATGAAGAGGAAACAACAGTTAAGCCTAAAGTGAAGTGGAAGACCTGAAAGACGGTGCCACATTTGTTATTGTGTTCTACGAAGGCTCGTATTTCCCTGGGCGAGTTATGAAAGTTAAAAAGACTGGTGTTGAAGTCAGCTGTATGACAGGGAGCAACCCGAAGGTCTGGAAGTGGCCTAAACGTCCAGATCTCCATGAGTATGTAGTCGAAGATATCATCTCCATCATCCAACCTCCAGCAGCTTGTGGCAGTCATGGCCAGTGTAGTGTGCCTGAGGTTGAGAAATACTGAAATGCCTAAATAACAGTAGTACGTCTTTGTAAATAGGTGATTTGTACTGTATATAAAACATTAGTGTAATGTTAGAATATAGCAGAAATCAGTGACAAAAAGAGAACAGTTACAGTGCAGATTTTATATATTACGGGTAGCTGAAAATAAGGACTAAAAAAACCATCGAGCATCACTTCAGTTTAATAGACTGCCACGTGCCACACAGACTGCCAAAACAGGAATAGCCACAACCATAGTGAAGAGGAGTTCATGCCCTACAGTTTGATATATGAGTAGACCAGATTAATTATTTTTTACATATTGATAAACATTTAAAAACTGTGGCCTGTTTGACCCCATCAGCTGCGGGGTCAAACGGGCCACACCTACCTTAGTTTAGCCAAAAAAAATTTGTATTTATAATTTTTCAATTTTTTTTAATCATGTCTCATTTTATAGCCAAAAGATGTAATGTTCTGATGCAAATATAAAACTTTCAGATTTCAGCTTAGTTTTGTGTGGCAGCCCAAAAAACAAAAAAGGCGTCACATTTGACTCCACATGACCCTACCCTGTTAGTGCAGTGTAGCAGAATTACATGTTTGTCTTCACATCTCCTCAAAGAATGTTGTCTGTGATGCTAGATGTCTTTTGTCAATATGTCCATGATGTTTAAAGGCAGGAAAGACACCAGGTGCCAGAGTGGGCAACAGCAAGGAGCACGATGATGGGTGACAGTGTGTGACTGCTTCGTCAATAAATTTCTTTGATGGAGATATTATCTTGCCTCCAGGATATAATTCAGGCCTTTTCTGTCATTGAACCTGTTTTGAATGATGGTTGAAAAACTGAAGGCCACTGTAGCTATAAAATCCTGGGCAGTAGTGGTAGGGGGTATTGCAAACAATCCCTGTCTGAGAAGAGAGATGACTGTGTGTTGAGCTTTCCTCCAGCAGAATGTTGAGTATTGGTGAGATGCTGAATGCCACTAGAAACCACCAACTTGCTGTAGGATGCTGGCAGTACAATTGGAGTGCAGCCATGTCATCTCTGTAGGAAAATAATGGGAAGATCATACAGCATTTTCGCTGGCTGTCAGTAGTATGCTTATGGTATTTTTAGAGAATGGTTACAGATAGGTTGTGAAAAGGGTATATATGATCAAGTCTGAAGGGGAGAAGATGCATGGTAGGCCAAGAAAAGTTGGTGGATATTTTATACGAATGTGCATGAGAAAGTGAAATAGTGTATGGAAGTTGACGAAGCTAAGAACTTGACAAGGGATCAGAACAGATGGATGTACAGTAGTGTGTTTAGAGAGGGAGATGACAAGCATTTGGCATCCCATTTTAACTTGGTAGTTGTTGGAAAGTTTAGCCCATTTCACCGGACATATTTGATAGTTCTGCTTTTATCCAGTCCTCTTCATGTATTTTATTATACTGGTATGTAATCCATATTTTTTTCAATGAGTCTTAGGAATGGAATGATGAAAATGAAAATAGTGGGAAATAATACAGTATTATGAATAAATTTTTTTGTGAACATAGTTGAATGTTAACATTACCAAAGGAATTATCGCCAGCACCAAGCTGGAATGAATACGGTACTATACATCCATTGTAAATATTTCTAAGCCTTGTAAATGTGTAGATTTTTTTCTCTGTTTGTTTAATGTGTTTGTGGCATGTTTCTAAGATTTTTTTTTTTTTTTTTTTTTTTTTTTTTTTTTTTAACCTGGGACCAGAAGTAGTTGCAGTTTTTTAAAGTGCAGCCATCACATACAAGTGCCACCACTTCACTGTGCTTGACCAGTGTCTCATGGGACTCCATAATGAGAGGATAGATGTTACTTATTTGAGACATCTTCATCGTCTACCATAGCTGAGTGAATTTGGTCATCCACTATGGAGTTTTTTTTTTTTTTTTTACCAATTTCAGTCAGTTCTATCTATCTATCTATTGCCAGACGCCTCAATCCCGTTTGGGGTGGCCACAAACAAATCGCCTCCACTTCGCCCTGTCCCCCGCCATTTCACTGCCCTGCTCCCAACTCACACCCCCTCTCTCATATACCTCTCCACCCCACCCCTCCATCTCATCCTCGGCCTCCCCCTCCCTCTTCCCCCCTCCACCTCACTCACATACACTCTCTTCGTCAGTCTTTCACCCTCTACTGATGCATACTGTCTTATGCTCTTCTTCCATCTTTTACTCACAACTATACATACTCCTTCCTTTGCCCTCTCATTCTCACCTACTCCTTCACATATACCCCATCCATACTCCCATTCTCTCACACTTTCTGCTCTCCATTTTGTTTCAGTCATTCCACATACATCCACTTTTGCACCCTCAAGCACCTGGACAATTTCTCTCTCTTTCACCTCATCATTCACTTCTCTTACATTCCATGTAGCCATTACCAAGTCCTTTGTCCGGTCCTGGGTCGTCATCGTTTGGTCAGTCCTTGTCCGAGGCTTCTTGTTTGTTTTTTTTGGTTAGTTGTTTTCCGGGGAGGGGCACTAACCCTCCGCCAACCCTTTTAGTCGCCTTTTATGACAAGCAGGGATACTGGGGGAGTATTCTTGAAAAAAAAAACCTTACCCCCAGGGGTATAAAGTATTTAATTGGAATAAAAGGATAAGATTACGCTTTCACTGCTTAGAAAGAATATATTCTCACTTCCTAGAAATAAATGATCTCTCGAACTAAATGGGCACGGTAAGTATTAACTTTAATCCTTTCGCACTGGTGATGTACTGTATTTTTTATTGATGCTGGCTGCTCTGGCACAGATTTTACCTGGGAAGAGAGATTGATGTTGTGAAACGGTTAATGGAGACTGTTTCTAACCAAAGCAAAACAGCTTGACAAAATTGTGATAAGCTAGCAAGAATACAAAGATAATAGCTGTCACTGTACTGAGTGGTTAAAAATGGTGTCTAGCTGAGATGGCTGTAGTTGGATATTTGTTTTGCAGGTCAGTCTCCGTGGTGCCCCCTATTCCCGTGACAAGGCAACCATCAAGCGATTGCAGATGTATCGCTCGGGGAAGCCCAAGCGCAATAGTAAAGGAAAAATCGTCAGAGCAGCAGCCTATCAGAACCGGCTTAGCTCAGGTAAGCAATGACTTATAGCTGTACTTGTTTTGTGGGCAAAATATATTGTGGTATTGTACTTTATCTTAACTGTGTTTTTTCTTTGAGGCTACCTCAGCATATCATCAGCATTCCACCAACAGCATTTCAACTTTGACAGCTGTTGTCATATTCTTTTGTAGTTAGCACTCAAGCTGTTGCATTTTTTAAAAGCTTTTACATTTCCACTTAATTTGATCTAGTTCATATATCCAGAATTGGTTTGACATTCTGCGTATGGACTACCAGGTCATAATGGCAACCCTCACTGGAATTGCCTATTTAAGGGTCTGCATCCAAGGAAAAACTGTTTTGCATATTGAGTTTAAGTGTTCTTGCACTTTATTCTAATACTGGATTGATCTTAGATAAATAAGGTTTCATTTCATTCATTCATTCATCCTTGGTTTTTAAACTGGGGAACCAAAAAGAAAAAAGTTGGGGATATCTTGGGGCCAGTTGATTAGAGAGGTACTGTAAAGTCAGCTCATGTACAGTGCAGCTAATTGGTCAACATCAGGAACAGTGTTATGGAAATATGTGTTATGGGAGATGCAGAAGCTAAGGGAAAAACAGTTTATGGTTTACGCCCTCCCCGTAGTCATCCCAAATGACATCCCAAGTCAGCCATAACCACCTCAAACTGGCCGTACTTGTAGCAACAACAATAAACACTTTTAAAAACACTGTACTGTTAACCAGGCTGAAGTGTGGGGTATAAACCACACACAGACCATCACCCCACATCATCACCTGTCATCATCTCTCCACATTATTACCCCACATCATGACCCACACCACACCAGCATCTCATGCCAGTGAACCTTTGAACAGCCACGTGGCCCATGCTGTGGCAGATACATCCATGCACTGACAGATAATGCCATATTTGACATTATCTGTCTGTGCTCCATATCAGATGCATTAATTAAAGAAATGGAGTAATCATAAACTTCATATCCATAGACAGTATATGGGGGTCAGCTCTTTCTGAAAAGTTGCTTGTGGATTATTATAAGCAACATTATTGTATAATCAATGACAAAAGTTCACCTACTGTTCAGTTGCATTTGTTCCTTACGTGGGGGATGTCTGTCACTTTCATTCCTGATGGATTACTGCAATATCACAGAGTTACCATATGCAAAGAAACATACCGTATCAAGCTTCTCTCAGCTTAGGAATATGGGCCAGCAGATAGAAGTAGGAAGTGGAAGTGGTGAAACATGAGGCTAAGTTATGTCCCCAGCTCTGCTTTGAAAGAAGTTCATAACTTAATTTGTAATGATGATGGCCATTCCCTTATTGCATCTTTTGAGAATGCTGGGGCCCTAGGCTGGGCTACTATAGTCTGTTTCATTTAGCAGTAGGTGACCAGTCTACTTCACTGGATGGCATTACATGATCTAAAAACCTTATCACTTGGGGATCAGACTTGCTAGCTGGTTACTCAGACTGGAATGTTCTAACCACTATACCACCAGGCCTGTAATGAGTCCGGAATATTGTTTCCAGGTACGCAGGCTCGTGTTGAACCTAACCAACGGTGGTTTGGCAATACTAAAGTAATTGGACAGAAAGCACTTCACACCTTCCAAGAGGAGATGGGAAAAGTATTGAAGGATCCCTATCAGGTACGGTATGTTGTTTTCTTACCATTATGATTAATATTTCTTATAATAAACTGGAAATTAAAGTCTTGAAGTTGGTATGTGAATAGTTTGAGTGATCAAGAGTACAGTATTATCCAAAGTATTAATGGATTGGAATTTTGAGTTGTGTGTGTGTGTGTGTGTGTGTGTGTGTGTGTGTGTGTGTGTGTGTGTATGCATTTGTGTAGATTTACTTGATTGTTAGTGTGTGGGAAGGAAATGGGTGAAGTATATACTGTATTATAGTGCTGTATATGGAATAAGGAAATGGATGAGATCTTGTTTAGATTAAAAATACAACTTCATCTATAATAAATACAGTAAACTTTTAAATAAACTCCTCAGTCTCCTTCTGGTATCTTGCCAAAAACCTCTCCAATAATTGTACTTCTTCATCTTTCCTCTTTTTCACCCCGAATGCTTTGTAGCTGATTCCTTATGTGAAAAAACTGAGCTCTTTGCTGGGACTTTTGCCTTTGGATGATTCGGTTCTGTTCCTCTATCTTTTTCCCCTTCTGACTTCCTCATGCCTGTCATTAAAGTTTCTTCAAAAGATGTACTGCCCTTGGTATTAAGAAGGTATACAGTTGTGGCGATGTCCCTCCAATAGCTCTCAAAATCTTGTTTGCCTTTGTCTTTCAAGATGCATATTTCCTTGTTGCTGGAAGTTTGCTCTCTTTCAGCATATCCTAAGAAGGGATGGTGACTCCAGACCATTGAACTGTCACCAAATTGCAGTAAGCTCCTGTATTTGCAGTGTTTGTTTTCCTGAGCAAGAAGATTCTGAAGCCCCATTTCTTTCAGCCATCTTTCTAGCTGAAAGTATGGGTTCCATCAGGGATGTTCCACTGGTGATTTTACATTCTTCCAAGATTCCTTGTCATCGTCTCTCAGGGGTTTAGGTGAAACATTCACTGTGGTACTAAACATCTGGAGAGCTGGCAACAGAGGCTGGAACAAATCTTTAACTTTCAAATTACCTTAGTAACTTTGTAAATTAGTTGTGTGTTTTGGGGGGCAAGCAATGTCGTACATAAAAAGTTTGTGTTGTAGTGCAGATTGGCCTGGGAGGAAGGTAGAGTCCCGGAGGACTGAAAGTCAGGAATAATTATTCCCCTGTACGAAGGAAAAGGGGAAAAAGAAGTATGTGGTAATTATAGGGGCATTTGTCTTCTTAGTGTAATAGAAGAAGTATATGGTAGGATACTTATTGACAGAAATAGGGAAATAATTGAGGAATTAGTTGGAGAAGAACAGGGAGGTTTTAGGAAGGGAAAAGGTTGTGTTGTTCAGATATTCATTCTTAGATCTTTAGTGGAAAAGTTTCTCGAGAAGGGAAAGAAGTTGTGTGCGGCTTTCATGGATTTGGAGAAAGCATATGACAGGGTGGATAGACAAGGATTGTAGAAAGTATTAACCCCTTAAGACCGATGCCACATGATCATGCTTTTGTGTAATTTGACACGCTAGCCTGTCCCGCACGATTGCTAAAAACACAAAAAAAATTGGGGGAGGGTAACTCCGCCCCTTTGATGACGTACTGTATATAGGATCAGACCAATGAGAGCTAGAGTGTCTGGGGTGGTATGGTGTGATTGGCCCCCTAAGGTGGGGGAGAAGGAACCTCCCCCCCCACCACCACCGTCACTTTGCCTCCCTTAGCCCCATTGCATCATCTTCACATTGTCCCCTTCCAACCAACCATACCCCAGCATACCTCCTACAGCGGTGTGTGTGCATGGCAACCCTTCTCCCCTCTCCCTCCTCCCCCTCCCTTCTCCCCTATCCCTCCTCCCCTATCCTTCCATCCTCCTCCCCCCTCCAGCCATACACACTCCACCTCCACTTTTTGCCTGGCTTGTTTTGTTGCTATGGACATATGCCACACTGACATTTCATAGTCAGTACAAATATCCCCTTGGGTCTTCATAGATAGTGGAGTGCCATGATAGAAGGTTGGCTGAATAAAAGTCAGTGACAAGTCATCACATGAGGTCTTCATAGACAGTGGAGTGCCATGGTTGGAATGGGTTCTGAAACTTGTTTTTGTAGTTATATTCACATGAACTTAAATAACTTCATATCAGAACATCAAAACATCCACACATACATATGTATGCATGCACACACATGCATGCATGTATGCATGCATGGACACTGAAAGAGAGAGAGAGAGAGAGAGAGAGATGCATTTATTAGTTAAATGCTACACTTGCAGGTTGTGATGAAGAAAACCTCACTACCAATCTCATTGCTGAATGAGGTTGCAAAGAACCAGCGTGTGCACATCCTGGACACAGAACCGTACACCAGTGTCTTTGGTAAGAAGAAGACGAGAAAGAAGCCAAGCTTAAAGGTCAGTGTAGCTGACCTGTTGTTATTGTGTCTGTTTATATGTGTTGTAGTGGTCAGCTTGTGTGATATGTACCTCATATGACAAGTTGCTTTAGGACATACGCCCAAGCCCATACTGTACAGTATCTGTCATCCAATCTCTTATTGCACCAGCTCTCAGCCTAACATAGTTTGTGTTTATGTTTGTTTAGAGACCAGCGATTTTGCTAGCGTGTGTTAGTCCTTTCATCTGATGGCAGCTCTATATGTGTTAGTCAAAACTATTTCCATACTCAGTCTCCTCTCACAGTCTCTCTACATCAGACTGCATCCCACGTCATCTCAGTCTGCCTGTGGGTATTCTTCCATCCAAATTCATGCCTGTAACTTAAAAACCAGTTATCCTCGCTCTTCCTTTCAGCTAGTCCACCCAATCTTAACTTACCAGTGTGCATCACCTCTCAACTATAATAGCTATCCCTGCCACATCTCCACTCACAGAACACCTGTACTCATCTCATTTCTGCCATGCAATGGTGTCCTATTCATGTCTAATATTTTTGTTTTTGTGCATTTCAGTCTATTTGTAACATTTTCTCTCACTGACCAGATCTTTCTGCCATGCAGCAGACACTTCTCTTATGTGTTCTGTAGAGAATACCCCTTATCCTGAACAACGCTCAGCTCAACCCTTCATCATGTATTACTGTCATCGCATGTCTTTTCACAGTCAGTCTTGGATAGATCACATTACATTTCTTGCAAAAATAGCTTAGTTGTTGTGAAAAGTCTCCATGCTTTGTACAGTATAGCCCCAGAATCCAAAAATAAATCATTGAGGAAGAGTTGCTAGGGAGCCTCCTTACCGAGTGAGAATATGATCCACAATCGTATAATTATGCACCTCACTTCTGCAGTGCCAACAAACATTCAACATACCAGTAATGAAAGATCTCTTTGCAACCACTCCCCCCCATCTCCCTTCTCCCCCTTTTCTAATTATGCTGTTTTCACAGATTGGTGACTTTGCACAATATGCCAAGATTGCTGAGGAATCATTTGAGAAATATGATGCAGCAAAGGATTTAGATCTGGTGAGAGATGCCCCTGATGCCCAGGAGCTACCACCTGAATGGTTCCTCAAGGTCAGTTTAATGTCAGCTTATTGTCCTTGCATCAAAAATAGCATTTTTTGCAATATTAAATTATTATTATTTATGTAAAGTACTCCATAATTCAGTTCTTATTTGAGACACAGAGAAGTATGTAGTAGTAGTAGTAGTTGTTCCCTAGGCAGTCTGGCCGAACAGCCCCGAGTCCCTTAGGAAGGCCATGGCCGAGACCGGGCTTTCCCACAGAGCTCTCAAAGAGTGTATGTTGTGTTGTTGGCGTAGGTGATTGTGTTCAATGCAGTCTTCCATAATGTGCTTAATAGTATGGGGTGCTGTGTTGCATCCTGGACAGGCATCAGTGACAGAGTCATCCAGCCTCTTCTGGTAGCTTAAGAGGGCTGGATGGTGCCCACATCTCAGCCTGGCCAGGTGGACCCTGTCCTCACGAGGAAGATAGGATTCAGAAGGGTGGATGTCTGGAGGCCGTGCATGCAGCTGTGTGTTGTCTTTAAGTGACTGAATGGAGCGGCGAGTGATCTGAGTGTGGATATTCTTCTGGAAGCTGGTTTGAGGTGGGCGAGGGGGGAGAGATGACAGTATTTGTGTATGGTATCGTGTGCTGGGTGTTGTTTTGATGTTCCGTGGTGTGGGTGGATGTGCTGCCATGTACTGTAGTGGATCTTGCGGGTTTGTGGAGGCTGCTGCAAGAAACTGGGTGCCTCTCATGTCTAGGTGATCCTTGACTTTGAGGACTTTGGTTTCTTGATGTATGTGTCAGCGATTGTTATGTGTGATTTGTTACCAGTGCGTATTTTAATTGATTGTATTTCTGTTGTGGTGTCATGTGGGGGGAGAAGTGACTTTGTGTGTGCACTGGTATCTGCAAAGTTGATGGATTTGTGTACCAGGGTGATGAGTCCACCGCCACCGCCGTCGGCCCGGTCTTGTTGAATGGTGGTGAAGTTATGAAATGTCGGTGTTTTCTGTGCTCTGTGTAGTTTTGTTTCTTGTGAGATGGCAATGTGTATGTTCTGTTGTTTGATGAATTGTATGAGTTCATGTATTTTGGTGTTTATCCCATCTATGTTTAACTGAAGGATGTTTATGTTGTGTGTGCGATGTGTGTCAGCTGCTGCAGCACGGGGGGGGGGAGATGGAGTGGATGGAGGGGAAGGGGTAGGAGGAGGTTGTGATGGAGGTAAGGGTTGAGGTGGATTAAGATGGGTTGGAATGGGAGGAGTTGGGGGACTGGATTGTGTGAGAAGGATCGGTGGGTTTGGCTGTGGAGGTGTGAAGGAAGTAGGAGTAGGATTGGAAGGGGGGTTGATGGGTGGGGGGAAGGAGCATAAGGAGCAGGTCCAAGAGTTTGTGTAATGTTTCCTGGATGCAAGTGTTGTGCAGGTGTAATGGGTCCAGTTCTTGCAGGAGTTGCATTGAACTGAACCCTTTGTCTGTCGGCTCGACGTGATAGGTTTTGAGCATGTTGGACATATGTATTTGTTGGTGGGTCCTGGATTGCTCTCAATGTCCCCGGCTAGAAGAAGTCGTCGAGAAATGACAGCCGGGGAGTCATTTCTCGGTGTAGAAAAAACGGTGTTGTTGTGTGTGTTGTGTTGGGAGATGTGGTACTTGCCCGGGCGACTGAAGCCACTCCCAGGTACTCGAGCCCCATGAGGGGCCGGGGGGGCTTGTGGTGGTTTGGCCCCCATGCTGTCCTCTTCTCTTTGACAGCCTCTGGGGGGTAGACCCACGGCAAAGACGCCACCGCTCCAGGTCCAGAGAAGTATGTAAATATACATGGTATAAACAGTCTGGAGAAAGTGTTGGAAGGTGGGGAAAGCAGTTGAGATGATGATGATTATGAATGGGAATGATGATATGGCTAACATGACTGATATTAATGGCACACAGAGAAGGAAGGTGGTTATCTGAAAACGTGTCATTGGCAGAAGTGAAGAATGCTATGAAGAAGTTTGATAGGAAGTCTTCTGGGATTGGTGAGGTATGAGCAGCAGAGCTGATAAACTACAGTGGAATTTAAGAAACTGTTTGTTGTAAATAATTAGAAAGCCTGGATGAATGGAGCTACCAGAGGAAGAGTGGAAGGCTGTGATTTTATCTTAGTATAGTCTATCTATCTATCTATTGCCAGACGCCTCAATCCCGTTTGGGGTGGCCACAAACAAATCGCCTCCAAGTCGCCCTGTCCCCCGCCATTTCACTGCCCTGCTCCCAACTCACACCCCCCTCTCTCATATACCTCTCCACCCCATCCCTCCATCTCATCCTCGGCCTCCCCCTCCCTCTTAGTATAGTACATGAGTAAATATGATCGTAGAGAGTAAAATTTGTCAAAGGAAAAAGTAATAGATATGTGGTCAGGTATCAGAGTATCTGGTGATTGAGGAGCTGAGTGGTTTACAAAGTATAGACTGGGGTTGTGTGGATCAGTTATTTGCAGTAAGGGCCAGAACCCCATCTGTCTGTTTCTAGTTAGACACCTTAATCCAATAAGGGGTGGCAACAAACAGATCACTATAAAAATGCTTCTGTTCATAGCACGACAGTTTATATGGGAAAGTTGAGTTTACTGCTCACATTTTGACTATGGTTGTCTGCAGTGTTTTTGTGGAATGCTTTTCTACGAGTATTCTATAGCAAGGAGTTCTGTACTCATTTCTACTTTTGCATATACTGTACACTGTGGACAGTAAAACAGTAAAGTTATGTGTTCGGGTAAAGATCCAGTTGTTGTAAAATCATTCAGTCTCATTTTCCTTTCAGGCAGGACAAAGCAAACGCATCTGGAATGAGCTGTACAAGGTGATCGACTCATCAGATGTTGTGATCCAGGTGCTGGATGCTCGAGACCCCATGGGCACACGATCTAAATTGGTTGAGAAATATCTGCGTAAAGAAGCACCCCACAAGCATCTCATATTTGTTCTCAACAAGGTAATGTATTATTTGTTTTAATATTCTGTCACAAGCAATAGTTTGCAAACAGTCCCCTGCTATCATTTTGTTTTGCCTTCCATATGACTTATTTTTCATTGGAAGTCAATAGTGCATCTTTCCTTGTTCATTGTGACTGATTTCACACTTTTTATGCAACTCCTTCCATCATCATGGCTGACAGGGAAGTGTTTGCAAACTTTTGATTATGATAATACTTCCTGTACTGGATGAATAACAAGTGGCAATGAAGTGCAGAGTGAACTGCTGCTGACAAAGGTGTTGATGATATAGCTTTTGCGTTTTCTAGGAAATTTAGCTTTGATCATTATTTTCCAGACATATTTTCTTTCCTGTGCTCTGTGTCCTTTCAGTTCTTAATCAGGGCACTGTTAAACTTAGCTTTGCAACTCAACCACTTCAAGGTGCCACTCTCTCTCACTGTATACTATCCTCCAAAGCCACCTAACATTCTGTTTTTTCCAAGTCAGCATGTTGGTCCAGACTAGGATCTTTTTTTAATTAATTAATTATAATATAAGAGAGATATCAGAAGTCCTAGTGAGTGATGAACAGGGTGGCTTTAGGAGTGGCAGAGGAGTGGATCAAATATTTGCAGTGAGACATATAGTGGAGAAGGCTTGTGAGAAGAACCATAAGGTGTTTATGGCATTCATGGATCTGGAAAAAGCATACGACAAAGTGGACAGGGGAGGATAGTGGAAAGTTTCGCGCATGTATGGTGTAAATGGTAAGCTGCTAGGTGCCGTCAAGAGTTTTTATGTTGGTAGTGAAGCATGCGTAAGGGTTAATGGGCATCTAAGTGCATGGTTCACAGTCGATGTGGGTGTGCGACAAGGTTGTGTGTTGTCTCCATGGTTGTTTAATATATCTATGGATGGGGTGATGAGAGAAGTAAAAACATGAGGAATGGAGAGGGGGATGGCATTAGTAATGAATGGTGATGGCTGGAATATCTGAAATTTGTTGTATGCTGATGATGCAGTACTACTTGCACATACTGGACAAGAACTTGGTGACTAGTGCAGAGTTTTGCTGATGTCTGTGAGCTTTGCGAGTAAATGTAGAAAAGAGTAAAGTGATTTTTGAGAGAGAAGGTGACTTCCAGTGCGATGTTGCAGTGAATGGAGAGAGACTGGAATTGGTGAGAGAGTTCAAATACCTGGGTTCAGTGATAGAAAAGAGAGGAAAATGTGCAAAAGAAGTGGAAAGTAGAGTAGCACAAGGAAGGAAATTAGCTGGTGCAATGAAGGCCTTGATAAGAAACAGAGGCTTGAGTGTTGCAGCTACACGAGGCATGCAAAAGCTTTGCCATTGCACTTGACATCTCAAAGGCTTTCGATTGAGTCTGGCATAAATCTTTAATTTCCAAACTGCCCTCTTACGGTTTCTATCCTTCTATCTGTGCCTTCATCTCTAGCTTCCTTTCTGGTCATTTTATAGCCGCTGTTGTAGACGGCTATCGTTCTTCTCCTAGATCTATTAACAGTGGTGTTCCTCAGGGGTCTGTCCTATCACCAACTCTCTTCCTTTTATTCATCAATGACCTTCTAAGCTGTACATCTAACCCTATCCACTCATTCGCTGATGACTCCACCCTTCACCTTTCCATTCGATTCCCACAACGTCCATCTCAACAGTTACTTCAACAAACAAGGGATGAGGCTATGGCACACCTAATGTCTGACTTGGCTCGTATCTCTGACTGGGGTAAAAATAATATGGTTGTTTTTAATGCATCAAAGACTCAGTTTTTGCACCTATCAACCTGACAAAATCTTCCACAGGTACATCCACTTATGTTTAATAATACTGTACTCAACTTCATCCTGCATCATCGTTGAACATGCTTGGGGTTTCATTTGCTCGGGACTTGTCTTGGAAAGATCATATTACATCTCTTGTAAAATCTGCTTCTAAGTGATTGGGTGTGCTAAGCCGACTCCATTCCTTCTTTACTCCTGCACAATTGTTGACTCTATACAGAGATTTTATCCGTCCCTGTGTGGAGTACAACTCTTATGTATGGGGGGGCTCTCCACATACAGCTCTTCTCAATAGGGTGGAGTCAAAGGCTTTTCGTCTCATTAACTCTCCCCCTCTTACTGACTCCCTTCAACCTCTGTCTCTTCGCCGCAGTGTTGCATCTTTATCTCTTTTCTATCGCTACTTCAATGGTCACTGTTCCTCTGAACTGTCTGCATGCATTCCTCCACTTCTATGACAGGCGCGTAGCACCCATCTAGCAGCAAACTCTCACCCCTTTTCTGTCCAACTCTCTAATGCAAGAGTCAACCGTTACTCCCAGTCCTTCATTTATGCAACAGGTCAACTCTGGAACTGTCTCCCTCTGTCTGTATTTCCTGCTTCCTATGATCTCCAGTCTTTCAAATGCAGTGTGTCCAGGCATCTCGAAATGAATGGATCTTGAATTTGGCTCTCTCTTGTATTTTGTTTTTCTCTTGGAGCGAACAGTATTGCGGGCTCATTGCCTTTGGTTCCTTCTTCCTCACAAAAAAAAAAAAAAAAAAAAAAAAAAAAAAACCAAGGAGTGTTAGTGCCAGCTTTAACATACGGATGTGAGGCTATGGTGTGGCATGAAAATGAAAAGTCAGGAGATGGGACTGCTGAGGAATGTATGTGGAATACAGAGATTGGATAGGATACAAAATAATGTCATTTGTGAAAGGTGTGGAGTGAGGAAGTCTGTGGACACCAGAGTCGAAGAGAGTTCACGGAGATGGTATGATCATATGGAGAGAACAGACAACAACAGAATGGTGAAAAAGGAATATCTGAGCAAATTTGAAGGAGGGAGGAGGCAAGGTAGGCCAAGGAGAAGGTGGAGAGATATGCTAGATGAGCGTGTGAGGAAGAGTGGTTTGGAAGTCGGTGAGGCTAGGGAACTGACAAGAGATCGAGCTGGCTGGATGAATATTGTGAGGAGAAGTACATGATCAGGGATTTGGCATCCCTTTTTAACATGACAGCATCTGGATTGACTCTCGGATACATTTATGTAAAGCTACAGAACGTTATGAATGTTTGTGGCGTATCCGACAGAGCCAGGATTCCGGGGGCTTGAATGATGATTTAATGGAAACGTGGCCCATTAGATTGGGCAGATTTGGGCTGTCTGGACATTGCTTCTCCTCACCCTGTCCTAGGGTGGGAAAGGAGGTCTGGTTGATGATGATAATGATGATGAGTAATTGATTATTTTTTAAGCACTGAAATTCTCTGAGAATCAAGATTATAACTCCAGGCTGATGTTTGTTGTATGATAGTCTCATCCCAGATTTCAGCCAGTGTCTAAGGTTGCATCCATACAAAATGCTTACTGTTGTGGGTTGAAATTCTGCATCACTGTTATATCGTGTCATTTATAAAGGCTCCAACACTCTTGCATGCATTGGCCTTGTTCACCTAATGGCAGCTTTCCACACTGCTCTGTCTCTGGCAGCCTCCCTATTCAGTCCCTTTTCCCTGATATCACACTCTGTGACCTTGTCTCAGGTCTTTTTTGATCTGCCTCTTACAGCCCTACCCCTGATGGTCACACTTCTCACCCTCTGCACCAAATTGTCATCCTCCATCCTCTTAACATGCCCAAACCATCTCAATCTACCTCTTCCCTTCACAACAACAGTACATTCATAGAAGTTTTTGTGTGCTCCAGTTCATCAGTACAAAATTTCCACCTATGTCAGCAACCATTTGATGTGGATGTGGAATGAGAAAGTTGAATGTTTTCAATTACTGAGCATTTGGCACCACTCCACTGTCATGGTAGTTCAGTACAAAGTTCTACCCAGGGATCATGCAAAGTGCCAATGTATGTACTGTATTTTAAAATAGTAAGTTATTGTATTCAGTATATATATGTTGATGGGGTGATGAGAGAAATAAAAACATGAGTAATGGTAATGAATGGTGATGCATGGAATATCACAATTTTGATGTATGCTGATGATGCATTAATACCTGCAAATACTGGACAAGAGCTTGGTGGACTAGTGCGGAGTTTTGTAGATACCTGTGAGCATCATGCCTTGTAGAAATGAGTAAAGTGATGGTTATTGAGGGAGAAGGTGACTCCCAGTGTGATGTTACAGTGAATGGAGAGAGACTGGAATTAGTGAGGGACATACCTGGGTACAGTGATAGAAAAGAGAGGAAAATGTGCAAAGGAAATGGGAAGTAGCATGACACAAAGAAGGAAAGTAGCTGCTGCTATGAAGGCCTTGATAAGAAACAGAGGCTTGAGTGTTGCAGGTGCACGAGGCATACACGAAGGAGTGCTAGTGCCAACTGTAACATATGGATGTGAGACTATGGTGTGGCATGAAAATGAAAAGTCAAAAAGTCAAGAGTAAGACCAGTGGAGATGGGACTGTTGAGGAATATATGTGGAGTACTGAAAATGGATAGGATACAGAATAATGTGATTAATGAAAGATGTGGAGTGAGGAAATCTGTGGACACCAGAATCAAAGAGAGTGTACAGAGATGGTATGGCCATGTGGAGAGAATGGATGAAATAGAGTGGTGAAAAAGGTATATCTGAGCAAATTTGAAGGAGGAAGGAGGCAAGGTAGGCCAAGAAAAAGGTGGAGAGATATGATGGATGAGTGTGTGAGGAAAAGAGGTATGGAAGTTGGTGAGGGTAAGAGATGAGATCGAGCTGGCTGGATGAATTTTGTGCAGAGAAACACATGACCAGGGATTTGGCACCCCTTTTTAACATGGTAGTGTTTGCATTGACTCTGTCGGATAGGTATACAGTATACGAAGCTGCAGTATGTGGTGAAACCTTTTGGCCTAACAGTTGGAGCAATGATTCTGGGGGCTTGAATGAAGAGTGAATAGAAGTGTGGTCCATTGAATTGGGCAAAATTTGGCTGTCTGGATGCTGCTACTCCTTACCCCATCCTAAGGTGGGAAAGGAGGTCTGGATGATGATGATGATGATTGATTCTTTGTTTATATGCTAGCTTTCTCAAGTTACTTGGTGAAAATTATTGATTGACAATTTACTTACAGGTAGACTTGGTACCAGTATGGGTTACACAGAAGTGGGTGGCCATACTAAGCGCTGAGTATCCCACTTTGGCCTTTCATTCGTCCATCAAAAATCCTTATGGAAAAGGAGCGTTGATTAACATACTCCGACAGTTTGGGAAATTGCATGAAGATAGAAAGCAGATCAGTGTTGGTCTTATAGGTTTCCCTAATGTTGGTAAGAGCTCCATCATTAATACAATGAAAGCCAAAAAGGTATGCAATGTTGCCCCTTTAGCTGGCGAGACAAAGGTGTGGCAATATGTAACCCTCATGCGAAAAATTTATCTCGTAGACTGTCCAGGGATTGTACCACCTTCTCATGAGTCAGCTACAGACATGGTGCTGAAAGGAGCTGTCAGGGTTGAATATCTAAAGGATCCATTTGATTATATTGCACCAATTTTAGAAAGAGTGAAGCATGAGTACATCATGAAAACATATCAGGTGGATGACTGGAACACCCCAGAAGACTTTGTAGAGAAAGTGGCACGCCGCTCAGGCAAGCTTCTCAAAGGAGGGGAACCTGACGTAAATACTGTTTCAAAGATGATTCTCAATGACTGGCAGCGAGGTAAGATACCATATTTTGCCCCCCCTCCTGGTCATGATTCTTCTGATTTTGATCAGCAGAAAACTGCTGAGAATGAAGAAATGGCAACAAAAATACGTGAAAAGGAAGAGGAGGAGGAGGAGGCACTGAAGCCCATAAATAATCCATCAGTTTGTCAGAATTTAGGCAGTATAATTATGAGTCTTGAATATTCAGGAGATGATGTGAGACCTTTAGAAGAGTGTTCTCAGAAACCTCAGGACTACATAGATGAAGAGGAGGAGTTAGAAAAGGAACAGGAAGAAGAAAAGAGTGAACAGAAAGAGAAGGAAGGTGTGAATGAGAAGCAGCAGGAAGATAAGAGTGAGGAGACGGAAAAAGAAGAGAAGCAGCAGGACGATAAGAGTGAGGAGAAGGAAGAAGAAGTGAGTGAGATGGAGCAGGATGATATGAGTGAGGAAAAGGTAAGAGAAGAGAAGCAGCAGGAAGTTAAGAGTGAGGAGAAAGTAAATGAAGAGAATCAGGAGAAAGATAAGAGTGAGGAGAAGCCACAAGAAGAGAAGCAGCAGGAAGTTAAGAGTGAGGAGAAGGTAAAAGAAGGGAAGCAACAGGAAGATATTAGTGAGGAGAAGGTAAAGGAAGAGCATCAGAGTGATGTAGTAATGGAAGAGGATGGAGTGAAGAACAGAGACAAAGAACTAGAGCATAAAATAACTAATGAACATAATTTACAAGACATAAAATGCAATGTTGAAGAAAGTAAACAGTCCTCTAGTAACACAGTGCAAAACCAAGCTAAGGATTATTCTGATGAAAGCAGTGGTAAAAATTGCTTTGGAAATGACAAAGATAAGAGTGCCAGTACCCTGAAAGCTTCAGCTGAAATAAGTAAAGGCACAGAAGAGACATCATCAGAGGATGAGGAAATGATTGGAGAGGATTTACTGTCCAGTGATGAAGAAGAAGTAGCCACAGCAGCTGGAACCTTTACTGTTACTTCTATCCGGAAGCTCAGGAGAAAGCGAAAGCTTCGTCCTGGTGAAGAACTAGAGAGCAAACCATTGACATCAAAAGAAAGACGAAGATTAGAGGGATTAGGAAAGAGGAAGAAGGTAGGGAGCAATTTTTATGAGGTAACAAATGTTAAGAACAGGAATCGGAATAAGGTGAAGCCTGGCATGTTGCCGTCAGGATCACAAGGCCACAGGAAAAGAAGAAAGTAGGCTTATCAAGCAGAAAAATTAATTTGTGGTATATTAACTATCATAATGTATAATATAATTATTCACAGGTATATATACTGTATAGTAATTATGAATACATTAACAGTTGATGTTATACAAGGCACAAACCATCACAGCAGCTGAGTGTGACAATGAAAGGACACGTCATCATATACTGTATTTTAGATATCTCACCAGATTTACAGTATATATATAGTACATTATGTAGCTGTGCTTACACAGCTAGTGAAATTACTGTCTGTAGACAGTGAATCCAATATATCATGGTGTTGGCTCATCATCTGTCATTTGCCTAATCATGAGGTTTGATTAGGGTTGTCAAAAAGGCATTGGTTCTGCTGCTTTGGGTGATTAACTGTGTATATTGAAGGATATACTCCCATATCTTGCATAAATTACTATGTACAATACAGTCAGCTCACTTGTAAGTCAGCTTATTGGCTGACATCAGGAACAGTATATGGAAAGTAGAACAATGGGAGATACAGAGCCTGTGGGAAAAACAGTTTATGATCTAACTCTACACCCTCTCATAATGACCTCCTAGTCTGCCCTAACCACCTCAGACTGGTTTTAAGTGTACCAAACAATGATAAACACAGTATTAAACACACTGGTGTATATTTCCTGAAGTATGGAGGAAGACCACACCATCACCCAGACTACATGTTTACTCCATACCATTACCCAAACCATATCTGTACTCCACACCATTACTCAGACCACACCATCATCCCACACCATTGAGCCTCTTGAGTAGTCATGCGGCTTGTGCTGTGGCAGATATGTCAGTGTGGTGACAGATAACACCATGTTTGGGCGAAATGTGCATTGTGGTAACTAAGGTCAGACATGTAATACCCAGTGTTCTAGAATTCTTCTTTGATATCCGTGCTTTATTGTCTTAATACAGAGCAGCTGCAGTAAATCATGGCTTCATATACATATTGTAATGTGTAACTGATGAATTATTATCATACTGACTGTGCACATGCTGAGTACAATATCAGTAGTATTTGATGATAGTACACAGTAAGGAACTGTATGGCATTCATTGTATTAAAAAAAAAAAATAAAAAAAAGAAGTGAAGTACCTTTTAAGCATGTGTCAGAAAGCAACTGTTTATGCAGATATCACTTCCTGGAAAAAATAAGAGGTGAATTTAGTTACAATTGCTGATGTAGCTCCAGGTTAATCCAGATGTGAACCATTGGACTGCAGCCTGAAGTTGCCATTCTGCTGCAGCCTGAAGTTGCCATTCTGCTGTCCACCATCTTCCAGGGGATAGGGAAGGCATGGAGGGACATTTGTATAACTAGTGTACCTTTAGTTCCTTTGGTTAGGTAGTAGTAGTAGTAGTAATTGTTGTTGTTGTTCCCTAGGCAAACTGGCCAAACAGCCGAGTCCCTAAGGAAGGCCATGGCCGAGACCGGGCTTTCCCACAGAGCTCTCAAGGAGTGTATGTTGTGTTGTTGGCATAGGTGATTGTGTGCAATCCAGTCTTCCTTAATGTGCTAAACAGTATGGGATGCTGTGTTACATCTTGGACAGGCATCAGTGATAGAGTCATCCAGCCTCTTATGGTAACTTCAGAGGGCTGGATGATGCCCACATCTCAGCCTGGCCAGGTGGACCTTGTCCTCACGAGGAATATAGGATTCAGAAGATTGGATATCAGGAGGCCTTTCATGCAGGTGTGTGTCGTCTTTAAGTGACTGAATGGAGTGGCAAGTGATTTGAGTATGGATATGCTTCTGGAAGCTGGTCTGAGAGGGGAGAGATGACAGTATTCGTGTATGATACTGTGTGCTGGGTGTTGTTTTGATGTTCCTTGGTGTGTGTGGATATGCTGCCATGTAGTGTAGTGGATGTTGTGGGTTTGTGGAGGCTGCAACGAGAATTGGGTGCCTCTCATGTCTAGATGATCCTTGACTTTGAGGACTTTGGTTTCCTGATGTAGAGGTGGTCTGTGGGTGTAGCAGCTGTGCAGCCTGTGATTATTGTTAGGGCCTTGTTCTGTATGGTCTGTAAAGTGTTGTAGTGTGTTTTAGTGAGGTTAGGAGCCCAGGCAGGGCTTTCATAATTCATCACTGAACGTATATATTGTTTATATACTGTGGTGGTGGTTTCTTTTTTGTGTCCAAATGTTGTATGGGCAAGTGACCTCAAGGCATTGAGTCTTGGTGTTAATTTATTTTTAATGTTTTTGATGTGTTGTTTAAATGACATTGATGTATGTTACACGAAGAATTTTGTGTGTGTGTGTGTGGTAGGGGAGTGTTGTTTTTTGTGAGGTGTGGAATGTGACTGTGTTCTGCTGTCCAGTTTGTGAGAAGGGTCACTGTAGATTTGTCTGGGGCTTTTGTGAGTCTGTTTGTGGTGAACCATTTGTGTACAGTCACTACTTGTTATACTTTAATTCGGTATACGATAATTCGCCACAACGATTACAGAAAAGTTCCACCCCAAAATCCGATTTGTGATGAATTTCCTGTTATAACGATATTGCCCTCAGATAATTTCGTACGAAATGCCAGGCACATGCAAGGCAACAGTCACTTGCCTCAGGCAAGATGGTGGCCCCAGCGTGCAGAGCATTGTTTTGGTTCAGTTGCGGTCCCGCCACCCCTTCAAAGCCCTGTCTTTTCCAATCGTTTGCATGTGCCCCCCTGCTATCGTCACCTCTCAGCCAAGCATCGTGCTACAGTAGGCCTATTCATCGTGTAGCACCAGGCCAACGTTATGCAAGTGTGATTGTTGTGTTGTTGCAACTATTTACTGTACATGAGTAACACCACCTGTATTGGTGTGATGGTGTTTGTCTTGGTCTTGGAGACAACTTGGACTGACACAGGGAGTGGTTAAGGTGGGTTGTCATTTTTGTTTTAGTCTTGGGTAGGTGACTTTGGGAAGTTGAGTTGACATAACCCCCCTTTTATAATGTGTTTCAATCTCCCGATTTACGATAAAATCATACTTTAAGGTATGACCTGACAAACCCCATCGTATAACAAGTAGTGACTGTAGTGTGTTGAGGTATTGTTAGAGGATGTGCAGCTGTGTTTGCGTTTTGGTTTGTACATGTAAGTGTTATGTCGTCTGCATAGGAAGCTATGTGTATCTGTGGGGTGTGGGTATGTCATGCATGTATAGGTTAAAGAGTGTAGGGGACAAAACAGATCCTTGGGGAACGCCATTTGTGAAGTGTCTGATGTTCGAAGACTGACCAGCAAATGTTACATGTGCACATCTGCCTGCAAAGTGGTTTGCCAGCCATCTTTTTGTGTTATTGTGCATGTTTGTGTTGAGTATTTTGTTTGTGAGGTTGTGGTGGGGGATGACATCGAAAGCATTGCAATCACATGAAGGGTTCATCTCCAGCATGTTACAATAGCCGGTATTATGTTTATATACATGATTCAAAATGTTTAGCTTTCCTAGCTCCTTATAATGAAAACCATAATTACTTCACAGTTCTGTGTGTATGGCTCTGCAGTTCAGTTCAGTATCTCAGAATACTCTTATGGTTTAGAGAGTAAAGAGGTGTATGAAGTTCAGATTGAGAGGAGGGGAAATGATAGAGAGGGACATGTAGAGCTAGAGAGAGAGGAGGACAGACTAATTAGGATGTGAGAAATGAAGGAATGGTATGTTATTGATGTGAATGTGCTAGAAAGCATTAGGAGAAGTACCTGGAAATGGTTGGGCCATGTGGAGAGAATGGTGAATATGAGATTGATTAGGAAACTGTAAGAGATGTGGAGAGGTAGACCAAGGATGAGATGGGTGGATGGGACTGAGAGATATTGGAGTAAGGGGAATGAGCTGGAGATAGGGCAGATAAGAGATGTGACAATCTCTTCAAGGGTCTTGGCTTGCCCTGTGGAGCTATATGGTCCATTGGTCCTGGCTTGGGAGATTCACCCTGATTAGGCTGCGTGCAGAGGACAGAATGAAATGGAGGCTATCAGTCTTCGCCCATCCCATTTGGGATTTAGGTGACTGGCTGTAGATGGACAGGTAAGTGATAAGACTGGTGAATTAACTCATCCAGTCATCTGATAATGATTGGGTGTAATTTGCAGTTAAGAAACAAGGGGAAACTTTCTGTTATTTGGAGGAAATAGTATGTGCTGGAGGTGGGGCTAGGTAGCAAGGGTAAGGAACGGTTGGCAGAAGTTTAAGGAGTTCCCAGCCCTCCTATCGTTGACTAGGTTTAAGTTGCCCTCCCCTTGCAGTTCATAGTCTTCCTCTTGGGGATGGAAATAACTGAGGAACGTTTGTATAATCAGGCAGCTGAGCCACGTGGTTATGTCAGTGTCACCATATGAAGGCAGTCCTCCCCATCTGGAAAATAAAGACAGTGTACCTTAAGGAGCCAGTGTTTATTTTTGCCTCAGCTGATCTTGTGTACTGTACACCTAAAGACCGACCATAGGAAGAACAACTCTCTGGGCAACGTCCTTCCTTTACTGAACTACTGCTGTTGGAGCCTGTGGCAGTGGAGACAAAAACGTAACAATATGATGTCTGTCAAGAAGCTGTGCTATGGAAAGGATGTAGAGACTTAGTAAATTTCTGCCACTTAGGCACGTGAAAAAAGCGTGCAGTGGTATTCGAGAACGCCTTTTGGGATAAATGATATAATGAGTGAAAAGAGAACTATATAAAAATTAGTTTCATATTATGGTACTTATTGATACTCGTTCTTCTCTTGCCTCCCACTCCTCCTCCAGCAAAACTTTCTTCTTCTGCCTTGCTTTCATGATTTCCTTGACTGTTCCTTCTTCGTCTTCAGGTCCCGCCTCTTTTTCCCTCCGTCTCCACGTCCTTCCACCATATCAGTGCATTAAATAAGGATGTATGCTCTTGTAAGTACTGTATAGGTATCCTCCCCATCATGTCAAGAAGAATGAAGAGGAGGAGGAGGAAGAGTGAGAATCAGGATGAGGAGTAAGACGACGAGGATGATGATGAGAAGGAAGAAGAAAAAAAGAAGAATGAGGAATACTACTACTACTACTACTATAATAGTAATACGACTTTGTATCAATGGCTCTCTAAAGCAAGGATGATAGTTGCACACGCGACCTCCGTACACATCTTGCTGCGCCAAGCTAACTGATGATTGCGCAATCCTGTTCATAGTGTGTGGGCAAAACCAATGACTGCGCAATTACCGTGATCGACAATCATTACTGACCGTCTATGGGGGCCTTAACGCCTAAATTGTGATCCATCAAATCTGAAGTACTGAACTGTGCGGTGGAGCCAGCCAACACACGAAGATTCCAACAAGCAGTTTTTTTTTTTTTTTTTTATAGCACAACATTCAGTCTCAAAGTTAATAATACCAGCAACCATTTTAACACAACAAGGAAGGAGAACGCATATACTATATACGTTTTCTGTTCATAAAACCCCCAAAATTAACGAAGTGGCATCTTGAGACCCGATGGTGTGTGGAGAACCAGCAGAGCATGTGTTCCTGTCGAGCTACCGTTCTTTTAGCGCGAACGTCGTAGTCTGGCGCCTTCGTTGTTTGGCGTCGGTTTGTGTGAGTGTGCGTCTGTGAAGAGACTAACGGTATCCTAGGTATGATAGGAGGCTTCGTAGAGAATATATCGCTAAGAAAGAAGTGCTGCAAGATCTCCAAAAGCCAAGTGTACTCGTATGAAGGTCCTGAGAGAGGTGTGGCAAGATGGAGGACAACGCCGAGCTGATGCAGCGGTGATGAAGGTGAGGCTGTGTGGTATTTTTTTTTTCCTCCTTTACTCTTCATTCTTTTCTTTTTGTGTTCCTGAAATGCATGAAAATAGTTTCTTTCCTGGTTTAATGCGAGACGGTTTACCTGTGTACTATGCGTGTGTAGGTTTTTATGTATATGCTGTACTGTGTAGGCTATCTATGTACCGGTATTTATGTATATTATCTGTATGTGCAATACGTTCTTGTGAATGTATGTATTTATGTATATTTTTATGTATAAATATGTGTTGTACGTTTGTATCTTTCTATCAGTACATATATACCGGTAGCCTATGTATTTTACCAAGGTAGACACGAAAGTTGCCTGGTGTTATTTCCCTACATATATATATATATATATATATATATTCTGGTTGTATTACACATTAACATTAACGAAAAATATATGAAGCTTCCACAACGAACGTGTGTCCTCTTTCAGCTCACTCACTGCCCCTGAACATCCACACTGTGCACTCTGCAATTTCCACGCTGTGTCCGCAGACGCCCCGTTAACTCTTCGTATCCGTACACAGTGTCATCACACACACCACAAACTCACCAAGGAGACAGGGCGTGTGTGCTGGGCAATCCCCAGGCCCTGTCTTCCCCCTTACCCCACTCAAGCCAACCACCACCAACCGGGCTACAGCAATGCCCAGTCTCCTCTAATGAGAGAATCAACAACATAGTGTCATGCGTCAGTTATTTATTTATTCGATTATTCATTTTACTTTACTACTTTCTCTTTCAGGTTATTCCTACTGGTAACTTATAGATAATGTATTGTAGAATGTAGCTTTTCCTTTTCAGTTTTTCCTATGAAATTTCCATGTCAGTTTTTCCATGTTGCATGGTGATTTTTCTCACTTTTCTTGCCAGTTTTAACTGGAGGGTTTGGAGGCGGGGGGAGCCTTCTTGCTTTACTATCCTTATCCGTCAGCATGTAGAATTAGATCTCATAGTCATAGTCTACTCTGTAATAAACAGCCTAGAAAGGTCCGTAAGGTCTGTTGCTGTTTGCTTTCCTTTGTACTCCTTTGTACATTCATTCATTCATTCATTCCTTTTTCCGTTAATGCGTTGTCGTCCAAGCTTTCCTGATCTGTTGTTTTAAAAATCATCAATCGAGGAGAGAATGCAGGTACAGTACAATATTTTACGGTTAGCTTCGTGTCCATGTTAAGAAAGAATGAGTGTTTACATAGGGGAGTTCGGGCACGCTTTAAACTAGCGGGTGGAAATAAGTGGTGAGAGCGAAGTGTGGAGGCCCTTGTGTCTTGATAGACAGATGCTGGATAGTAACTACATAATGCTCTTTACTTCTGTCTTCTCCATTAACCAATAAATATAACAGTCACTCTTCAGTACATACTGCCGTTTACCTCTCCCCATCATGCATATCACTCTCTTTTCCTCCCTCTTCATTTTCTACCTTCGCCTCCTCCCTTACCACTTAAAAATCATCTACAGTCCCTTCACTGCCCCTGACACTTAAACCACTTACTTCCCCCTTCACCTCAACCACCTAAATCATCTACCCATTCCATCCATACCACCCCTCTTCGCCTCCTCCTTCTCCCTCGTCACCATCTCTCCCTCTTCACCTATCCTTTTCTCCTCCTCCTGCTCCCATACTGCCCACACCGCTTACTACCCATTCCCTCCCCCCTCCCCAACCCTAACACCTATTTCTCCCCTTCTCCACTTGTACCTCTTCACCTGACATCTTTTTTCCTCCTAACTCTACCATTTAAACCACCTACAACTCCTTTGTCTCTTCGCTTACCACTCACACCACTCAAGTCCCTAGTCTTCCAATCCTAATACATTTTACCTCTTCTCCTCTCCCCTCACCCACAACCCTGTTTCTCCCCCCTCTTTTCTCTCCTAATACTTTTTCCCACTAACTTCCCCACCATTCTCCCTTACCACCTACATGCCTGCTTCTCCCGTTCCCTCCTCTTTGCACTCCCCTCCCTCATCCGTCCCCACCTCCATCACCCCTTTCCCTTTCATCTTCCCCCTCTTCCCTTATCCCTCTTTCTTTTCCCCTCCCCCCTTTCCCCTTCCCCTTTCCCTTCCCCTGCCCCGTTCCGCCCTCCTGCCTTTGTCTGCACCTCAATTAGAGCGGCCATAACAGCGGCTCTAATTAATCCCGGCGATAAAGAGCAAACGTGAGAGCCCTTCACTAGCCCTGGGCGGTGTGCTGCTGCCTTCTCCCTCCCTCCCTCCCTCCCTCTCTCTCTCTCTCTCTCTCTCTCTCTCTCTCTCTCTCTCTCTCTCTCTCACTACACTGATTACGGTGAGACCGAAGAAATATAAATTGTCTTCCTTAATGACCTTCGTACACAGGCGATGGCCACTCTCTCTCTCTCTCTCTCTCTCTCTCTCTCTCTCTAGGCTTGTAATGGCTCTAGTTGGCTCGCTTACTTAGATGTAGTTTTGAATTAGTTCGCCCCCTAAAGTTAGCGAGGGGAAGACCGCGATGCCAGTACCACACATTTGGTCAGGCTTCGTAATGCCGTTTGGTTAGCGATTCAGCTTGCCTAATACTATCCAGAAAACCATCAGCCCTCTCTCCGTCACACGTTCGGTCAGGCTTTGTCCTAGGCGCCATTGGAAGCTTCGTAGCGTCGTTTTGTTAGCGATTTTCCCTACCTATTACTACCACAACCGGACACAGAGATAGCCACCAGCACTCTGTCCGGCATCTATTCGGCCAGGAGGCTTCATAAAGTAGAGGGTTACCATTTGTTTCATTTTATGCCTCTCGTATCCCACACTGACGCGTTACAGTGTGATACAGTTTAGAGTTTTAAAGATTTCCTTCTAGAACAACTTATATGAATTTTATACAACATAAGACCGAAAAATGAGCCTTGAAAATATTTGGCGCTACCTATGCGTCACCCCTCGCAAAATGCAACATCAGACATCAGAGAGAGAGAGAGAGAGAGAGATTCCTCACAAAAGCATAGGAAATATTGTGTTTTTGCATGACAAGAGTGGGAGTGAAAGGGTTCCCGTGTGTGGCCACCTGCTCTTTTGAATAAATGCTGCCTCTTTGATGTTTGGATGCCCCTGTCACCTCCCCCCCCCTCCCCCCTCACTCACCCGCACATCCTCCCTCACTCGCCTCCTCGTTCTCCTTCACTCGTCCCTCTCATTCCCCCTCATCCTTCCTCATCCCCCGTCATCCTTCCTCAATCGCCCTCCTCATTCTCCCTCACTCGTCCCCCTCATCCTCCCGCACTCGCCTTTTGGTGTGTGCTGTGTTGGTGTGTAGTGTGTTGGTGTGTGTCGTGTTGGTGTGTGCTGTGTTGATGTGGGTTTGTGTGTGCGGTGTTGGTGTGTGCTGTGTTCATGTGTGTGGTGTTGATGTCTGCTGTGTTGGTGTGTGCTGTGTGGGTATGTATTGGTGTGTGGCGTGGTGGTGTGTGTTGTGTTGGTGTGTGGGGTTGATGCGTGCTGTGTGGGTATGTTTTGGTGTGTGCTGTGTTGGTGTGTGTTGGTGTGCTCTCTCACTATCGGCCCAGACAAAGGACGCACACTTCTGCTGCCACTCCAACAGAATACAAGATTCAGCGCCACACACACACACACACACACACACACACACACACACACACACACACACACCCTTCATCTTGGTTGAATAAAATCTCTCTCTCTCTCTCTCTCTCTCTCTCTCTCTCTCTCTCTCTCTCTCTCTCTCTCTCTCTCCTCCTCCATGGACGACACACAACGATATGTAAATATAATACAATTTTTTGAAGGTCCTTGACGAATCACATTTATTTATTTATTTTTTTTATTTATTTAACTCCTTCCCCTAGTGCCGGTGAGGGACACTTTCACGCGGTGGCACTGATGTAGCTGGCACACCACTGCCCAGTTAAGCAGACGTCCCTCAAATTCCTCACTGTCCCCTGAAAGTAGGATGGGGGACCACAAGAAAAAGGAAAACTTCAGCCTACAGTCTACCGGGGTCACGTTCAGAAGAGCCTGAGTATGTAACTACTACTACTACTACTACTACTACTACTACTACTACTAATGCCCTTTCCCCTTCCCTTTATCTAAAAAATCTGGACGGTGGACCATTGACCAATTGGAAACCACTCTTTTGCGATTTTCGATGTACTTTTCAGTATGTCAAGCTAATGTGTCAGAATTCCTCAAAATTCATCCATGTAGTAGTAGTAGTAGTAGTAGCAGTAGTAGTAGTAGTAGTTATTGTTGTTGTTGTTGTAGCCTCAGGTTCATATGTAACTTGAACGCAGTGGACTGCAGGCTGAAGTTGTCCTTCCGATAGCGCTCAACCATCCCCTCTTTGGGTGACAAGGAGGGAGATGAGGGATGTTTGTGTTACTGGGCAGTGAATCCTCCTGGTTATATCAGCGCCACCACGGGAAGGCGCCTCTCTCCACTACCTAAATTCATCCATAAATGATGCGAAACCATTCTTATTGTGAACAGAAGAAGAAAAACATGAGTTGGCCCAAAACATGCATAACACTGCTCTCAGGGCTGGAAAAAAAAACTGTCTCCTTTTTTCTAAACTTTGTGCTATGTTTACAGTGGAGGGCAAATTAGGAAGCCTTGTCAGAGCGGCGACACATTTATATATTTACACTTAAAGGTGGAGAGGTGAAAGGTGGTGGTGGTGGGGTGCGGTGGGGGTGGGACGGGTTGGGGGACACTAGGATATGTTGCCTTATGTACACTGTCCACACACACACACACACACACACACACACACACACACACACACACACACACACACACACACACACACACACACACACAAAACGAGGTGGTCGAGTATTGCGCCTTGTCATAGAACTTTACATTACGAAAACAAATAAATCATCAGTCTATTTATATCTGTCTACCTGTCTGCCTCTATCTACCTATCTATCAATCTATCCATCTGTCTATAGCCAGATGCCTTAATTTCGTAAGGGGTGGCCGCAAGCAAATCGCCTCCACGTTGCCTTGTCTTCTGCCATTTCGCTGCCCTGCTTCCATCCCCCCCCCCTCATATTTCTCTGCATCCCCTCTTCCCCTCCACCTCACTTACGTACACTCTTCTAGTCAGTCTCTCATTTTCCATCCTCTCTCCACATGGCCATACCATCTCAAAGTATTTCTCGTAACACTGTCAATCACATCCACATCTATAAAACAACAAATAATCTGGTACATTGCCCAGACGTGTGTGTGTGTGTGTGTGTGTGTGTGTGTGTGTGTGTGTGTGTGTGTGTGTGTGTGTGTCCCTGCGCATCAACACCCCAGCTTTTACCTCCATCCCTCCTCTTATCTCTCCGCCAGCTAAAGAAGTGGAGGGAGTTCGTGAAGGCCTCGGCAAAACCTCTCACCAAGCTCCTTATCACCTTACCCCTCCTTCTCTCTCTCTCTCTCTCTCTCTCTCTCTCTCTCTCTCTCTCTCTCTCTCGCTACCTAAGCCTCCCCCCTTCGTTAATTACTTAGTTTCATGAAGTTAGTTGCTAGTTCGTTTGGTGAAGTTAGATCAGTGAGTATCGCCACTTTGATTAAATTGGTTGCTTAGACTGACTGCTTGTTTTGTGAGATTAGTTATGTGAAGTTAGTATATTTTATTAATGCTGTGAAGTTAGTTTTAAGTAATTGCATGAAGTTTGTTAGTTTGGTGTTTGGTATGATAAAGTTAGTTGGTTTTGTGGAATTAGTTTTTGAAGTTACGGTAGTTAGTTTTGTGGAAAAAGTTTTTTAAGTTAATTAGTTACCGTAGTTAGTTTTGTGGAATGTTTTTGAAGTTAGGGTAATTACTTAGTTTTGTGGAATTTGTTTTTGAAGTTAATTAGTTTTGTGGAACTAATTAGTTAGTTAGCTTCGTGGAATTAGTTTTTGTAGTTAATTAGTTTTTGAAGTTAATTAATTAGTTAGCCTTGTGGAATTAGTTTTGAAGTTAATTAGTTACTGTAGTTAGTTTTGTGGAATTTGCTTTTGAATTTACGGTAATTAGCAAGTTTTGTGGAATTAGTTTTTGAAGTTTGTTTTGTGGAACTAGCTTTTGAAGTTACGGTAATTACGACAGCTAGTTTTGTGGGATTAATTTTATGAAGATCGTTTCGCGAAATTTGTCTTATAAACTTACTTAGCTAGTCAGCTTTGTAAAATTAGTTGTATGAAGTTAGATTTGTGATTTTTTTTTGAAGTCAGTTCGTGTTAGTTAGCTTTGCGAAATTAGTTATAGAAAATTAGGTTTATGAAGAAAATTAGGTTTTATTGATTTTTTTTAAGGCTAATGAGTCCTAGGTTTATGTTCTTGGCCGTGCCCATGAAGAGATGAAAATAAATATATAAATAATGGTAATCCATCACTGGATATTCATTTTTTCATTAATATATTTACTGATTTTCATATTTTTTTCCGTCCCATTACATCAGAAATAATGGTTACTGATTGATAGTCCATTTAGGGAGAACGATGAATTTTTAAATAGCCTTTCGTCTTTCCATCTATCTATCATTCAGTCTGTCTATTATCAATCTGTATAGCTCTCTCATTGTGTGTGTGTGTGTGTGTGTGTGTGTGTGTGTGTGTGTGTGTGTGTGTGTGTGTGTGTGTGTGTGTGTGTGCGCGTGTGAGATGAGGGGTTGGGGGCTGGGTAGAGGGAGGTAAGTCGTAGGTCGCAGAATGTAGGAAAGATGAGGAGGAAAAAGGGAGGGGGAGGGGAGAAGTGGGGAGAGGGGAGAAGGGAGAGGGGAAGGATGGAGGAGAGAGGGGCAGGGGGAGGGGAGGGAGGGGAAGGGAAGAGGTGGGTGTCATTACCACTCAAACTCCACAAAACACAAGTTTGAAGAAAGAGCCTCCATCTTGAAGGTTATGAAAAAAGTTAAGCCTGTGTCTCAGAATGAAGGAAGAAGAGACAAGGAAACTTTGCATTCTAGCATGACTCTCACGCTAAAGGCTGCCGCTTCCCTCACGCTGGTACAGGTAATAAGTGTGGGCTTGTATCAGACCGAGAATGAGATGGAGAAGAGAGGCATATGAGAGACGGTAGTTGGGGGAAGGGTAGAGAAATGGCTGGGGACAGGGCGACATGGAGGCGATTTGTTTAGGGGGTATTGGTTGGGGAAGGGCAGCGAAATGGCAGGGGACAGGGGGACATGGAGGCGATTTATGCGGAGGGGTGTACGCTGGGGAAAGTGCAGCGAAAAGGTAGGGAACAGGGCGACATGGAGGCGATTTGTTTGTGGCCACCCCTTACGGGATTGAGGCGTCTGGCTATAAATAGATGGATTTTTTTTTTTTCAATTACCTGTGAAATCATAATGTAGCCCCTTTCATGGTGGGAAGAACTATTTTTTTTTTTTTTTTCAGCTGAGACCAGATGATTTTATTCAGCTGAGACTGTCATTTGAGCGTGGGTGTCAAGAACGGGGTGTCAGTAGATGTATTATTGAGAGTTTTTACCATCATTAGCAGATCTGTGGTGAAACGCGCAGCCATTTTCTCTCTCTCCCCCCGCCCTCTCTCTCTCTCTCTCTCCCTTTTTTTTTTTTTTTTTAATTACTTATGGTCTCCAAAATGTGGTGGAGGCCCTATTGCATTTGCTCAGTTTCATATTCCTTCTTTCTTTTTTCTTCCAGTCAGTTATCTGATATGGTGCCATTCCTTCTCTGTCAGTTCATTTTAAACTTGCTACACTTCATCTTGGGCGAATAACCATGGAAAATATTAGCCTTTTTTTTTTTTTAGGCCTCTGAATGGACTTTATGGGGTCGTAGGTTAAATAATACAAATAGCGAAATGGGGCAACACAATTCCGTAGAGTTCACCAACTTTTGTGAAGAAGTCAATGAGTACTAGAGCATTTTCTTTTTCTTTTCATTTTTTTTTTCTTTAACGCCCATATTGCATTCTCTTGAAAATGTTGGCAATTTTAATGATGCGCTGGTTTCTCCTAACAGACTTTGTCTAGCCTGAGTTCTAGTACAAGTTTAGGAATATTTGGAAATACAGATTTAACGCTGTATTCACGTATTGTACAGTTTTGGGAGTAATTAGTTTTTATTCCTATTTATGACTTAAATAGATATCAAATAAACTAGCTTCTAATTTACGTCTCATGCCTGTGTTCGCTGTATCAGAGACCTTATAATGTGACCCTCAATAATGAAGGTTGGCTGGGCAGGAGGTCGCAAAACAAAGCCAAGTCTTACCGGACGAAAGGACTGAACTTGGATTTATCCCGTTGCGAGTTGAAATAGCTAACCAATGGACCTCCGATTCCCACACCTCTCAGGTAAGGGATCTACCACCTTCTCCAAACCTTAGACAACCGCCAGTAACTTAAAACTGTCCAAACAATCAGTATTTAATCTTCATCCCCTCGGCCCAGGTCCTTGGTCTCACTTTCCGCCCTGCATTGAGATATATGGCATTGCTGTTTCCTCCTTCACTTCCTACCACTTCGGTATTCATTTACACATTCACCTCCCATCACTTACACATTTTTCCCTCTCCCTAGACGTATGAATTCCTACTTCCAGTCCTCTTGTATGTCATTTAGATTATCCCAATATCACCAACACACATAACAAACTGATATTAACCAGCCGTATCCAAAAAGAAATCGCTAAGGAAGAGGTGTCAGGGAGCATCTTAAATTGAGGAAACTACTGACCATGAGAAGTTAAGTGAGGTAGCAATATGTGTGTGTGTGTGTGTGTGTGAGAGAGAGAGAGAGAGAGAGAGAGAGAGAGAGAGACCAAAACCATATCACAAACCAGCTTAGTACACACACACACACACACACACACACACACACACACACACACACACACACACACACACACACACACACACCACAACAATGTCACTTAGCTCTACATAACAGAGAGAGAGAGAGAGAGAGAGAGGCAGCTTCCGAGACCCGTTCACATTACATTCCAAATTACATTGTACACACAGATTTCATTGTACAAAGGACCAGAGAGGGGGAAGGTGAGACAGCATAGCAGATCAGAGGCACACAACGATATCAAAGCTCACTAGGAAGTGTATGTTAGTGTGTTAGGTTAGGCATCTTGGTAAGGGGTGTGAGGGTAAGTCGGGATGTTAGTGTATGTGTAAATGTTAGTGTATATTACGTTTAGTACACACACACACACACACACACACACACACACACACACACACACACACACACACACACACACACACACACACACACACACACACACACACACACACACACACACACACATTGCCTTTTCTTTATGAGGGTTTGCTGACAAGTTTCTTTCCGTTTTCGTCATCGTAATGCTAAACCCAACATTATAAACACAGATATTCTTTACTCTGTAGTATGTCTGACTCTGTTCCACCCTACTTCATCTCAGATCTAACTCTATATCAAGGAAAGCTGAGGTATAGTAAAGATTCAGGTATTTAATCTGTTTTCTGCTTGTTTGTTTGTGTGTGTGTGTGTGTGTGTGTGTGTGTGTGTGTGTGTGTGTGTGTGTGTGTGTGTGTGTGTGTGTGTGTGTGTGTTTGGATATATGTTCTTGCAAGTGTGTGTGTGAATGTTATGTATATATGTGCTAATTTACATTCCCCATTACTCGCGTGAGGACATTACCTGCACTTGCCAACGTTACTTAGATTGTACTAATTAACCTGCAGTAAAGTGGTAGACGTTACTGTTTTAGTATGGAACCAGCATCACACACACAGGCAGTTAATGGTCCACAGGCTGTGTTGTGCTGTAACGTACACCACACTCACTCCTACCGTATCAGTCACCCACACCACACCACACCTCACTCATTTACACTCACCCACACTACACCACACCACACCTGTCACTCATACTTACCCCTCAGCACACTATACAACGCTACACCACCCCACACCCCACTCACATTCGCCCACACCATCCCACACCACACCACGCTACCCCACCACACCACATCACACATTACTACACCACGCTACCTCACACCTTCCAACACCACACTACACCACACCACTCCACACCACACCACACCACACCACACACCACACCACACACCACACCACACACCACACACCACACCACACCACGCCACACCACATCACACCACACCGCATCCTTTGCACTTGAGAGTCGGCCTCCCAGCAAGTTATGTGCACTTCCAATCTCTATGCAACAACTTTGTATAGAGTCATTACTTAGCATGACACAAGAAACAGGAATTTTAAGACACCTCCAACACTCTTAACGTGGTGTTCTACAAAATAATTTCCCCGACAGGTAATTTTAATCTATATGGGATAACTTTTAGTAATTAAGGGGTGAGTGAAGGCTGTATCAAAACCCCACCTGTTTGAGAAGTGACACCTGTGATTAATCGTCTGAGGGCAACAAGGATGAAATTTAAATGACTTACTCAAACTGAATAAGATATGATAATGGCAGAGAATATGATGCAAAAAATTCAAAGCTAAAAAACTTTACTGAAATATTAAGTTTATCCCTAATATGAGAGAGAGAGGGAGAGAGTTTGAGAGAAAGAGAGAGAGAGAGAGGGGGGGGGCAGAGAGATAGATATATACATTCATAGATAAATTGTTCCCAGATAGATGCAGAGTGGGGTGTGGTGGTGTTGGAGGGAGGGGGGGGGATGAGTGGAAGGGGTAACTATGCTAATGTTATACCGAGACGTGGCAAAGTTGGTGGCGCATCTTTTGACCTCATCCAGGGGCTTGTCAAGAGCAGGTGAGAGAGAGAGAGAGAGAGAGAGAGAGAGAGAGAGGAAGAATGAGGAAGAAGGAAGGAAACCGTGAGAAAATAACAAGAAACAGAGAGAGAGAGAGAGAGAGAGAGACCTTAGGTGATTTATTTATCTGTTTTTATCCTCCCTAGATTTTATCAACACTTCCACAGCAAAGGCGGATTTTTTGCGTGTTCCTCCTATGTCCAACCCACCTAGCTCAGCCTCGACAGACTCTAGTTATGAGGAGATGAGTGGAAATGAGGTCAATGGAAATGAAATCCAACCATTTATAACTCCTTCATTTCGAAATTGTTCCTTTCAGCTCACCAAAAAGGAAAAAAAAAGATGTAAAAATGAAAGAAAGAAAGAAAAAGAAAAAATGGTGTGATGGGATTCAAGGTGTTAAAAGGTGTAATTTGTGACTGATTGTGTGTGTGTGTGTGTGTGTGTGTGTGTGTGTGTGTGTGTGTGTGTGTGTGTGTGTGTGTGTGTGTGTTCGAAAGGTCTCTCCTAAGGTGAATATAAGCGTTAAAATAGCAGGAATAATAGTAATAATAATAATAATTAATAATAATAATAATAGATATCTGTTGGCATAAAGGGGCACACTACACCTTTCCCCCTTCCACCCTCAAACCTAAAGAGAACGTACCTAAAAATTACGTGTGTTAAAAAGCCATATCGCAAGAGCATAAGATCAAAGGGAGCCAGTGTGTTTAGAAGCACTCCAAACACACACACACACACACACACACACACACACACACACACACACACACACACCACAGATAGGAGGCGTTACGTTACCAGAACCATACCTATGTTCCCTTCCAAAGACCGATGCATGGACGAAGAAAAAAGAAAAACACTTGTACAGAAGCAAGAGCGAAATTCCGTCCACCTCATATTTGTTAATGGAAAACTTGGGGAAGAAACTCAATGCAAGAGGGAGGAATTCTTTTAAAACTTGACTTTTATGGTTCCTCTGGTCTTCCTGCCCACCCACACACTTGACCCCAGCCACACACTTCACCCACACACTTGACCCCACCCACACATACACTTGACATCACCCACACACTTCACCCCACCCTCGCACTTCACTCACCCATACACTTCACCGCACCCACACACTTCACCCCACCCACATACTTGACCACACCCACACACTTGGCCACACCCACACACTTGACCACACCCACACACTTCACCCCACCCACACACTTCACCCCACCCACACACCTCACCCCACCCACACACTTCACCCCACCCACACACTTCACCACACCCACACACTTCACCCCACCCATACGCTTCAACCCAGCCTGTGTGTAGTGACGTTGGCTTCGTTATCATTTATCTAGTTATTTATCAGAGTTATTATTACTATAGTGGCTGTTTTTTTTCTTCTTATACCTAACTTGATTATTAGGCACGAGACTCCTTGGTTATTATCAAACTGCCCTATCTTGACCTGGACTGCCATGTACGTGACCTTGAACGACCTATGGGATTCCATTGACCCAGCTTGGTGTAAACAGATGTGAAGTGCCTTAGTGGAATGAACTAGCCTAAAACTGACTGGTGGATTATTATTATTATTATTATTATTATTATTATTATTACTATTATTATCATTATTATTATTATTATTATTATTATGTCTGTTTCTCGTATTGCACGTTTGGTTATGCAGACGTCAGGGGATGCCAAGACTAATAGATAGATGGATAGACAGATAGATAGATAGATAGATAGACAGATAGTCGTGACTTAACCCCTTCAATACAAGAACCCTTTCGTAAGTAAAAATAAATCCCAGTGTTAATGTTAAATAATAAAATAAATGATTTAATGAATAAAGGTTTTGTATTAGTAAAGATAAACTATAAATGATGTCACTGGCACCCTCACCCCCACCCTATCTCCCCAATCCCCCTCACCCCCACCCTATCTCCCCAATCCCCCACCCCCACCCTATCTCCCCAATCCCCCTCACCCCCACCCTATCTCCCCAATCCCCCCACCCCCACCCTACCTCCCCCAGTCCCCACCTCCCACCCTTCACCCCACCTCCTCCAACCCCTATCCCCACCCTCACCCCCAACCCCACCCCTCACTCTCACACCACTTCTCCACTCCCCACCCTACCCTCCATCATCACCCCCATTTCCCCAACCTCACCCCACCGCCCACCCTCGCCCCACCTCCCCAGTCCCTACCTCACCGCCCACCCTCATCCTCCTTACCCCACCCCTCACCCTCACCGCACCTCCCCACTCCATCCCCTACCCCTACCCTCACCTTCTCCAATCCCCACCCCATCGTCCGCTCTCACCCCTACCTCCCCAACCCCACCCTTACCCTCACCTCCAATCCCCGCCCCACCCCCAACTCTCATCCCCATCTCCAAAGTCCCTACCCCCACCGTCACCCCACCTCCCCAATCCCCCACCCCCACCCCCACCCTCACTCCACCCCACTATTTTGTAACCATTCTTGTCCCGGGAACTGTACTCCACATCGACCCATAATATAACGCGATTTATATACACATTTCTTACACCTTTCTCATCGATTTTCTTTCTTTTTTCTCATTTGTAGTTGTATTAAGAAATTCTCACCATTATCTTATCATCATCATAAAAATCCGTCATCATCATCATCATCATCATCATCATCATCATCATCATAATCCGACCTTCATAATGTTACGGAACTCCTTGATCCCCATTCTCGTGCTTGCTATACTCCTTTCACCTTAACATGGCCCAGATCTTCGTCCTTTGGCAGCTTATTTCACGTACTTCAGTGGCAGAGACAGGCAATACTAAGCTCTTTATCCATTCCATAGCGCTTCTTCGTGACTAGCAGCATATTCTAGCGTTAATCTACTACCAAAACTCAGCATTCAATATGGAGATAATGATTTACTGGCCAAACAATGAGGCAGAGTATTAAGATCTCTGTCCATTACATAGCACTTCTTCGTGACTAGCAGCATATTCTAGTGTTCAATCGATTGCCACAACTCAACATTCAAGACGGAGAGGATGATTTTAGGCCAAGTTGAAGTGGAAAGAGTATAGCGCTTTTTTTTTTTTTTTTTTACAACCGTGGGTGATGGAGCTGTATTTTTATATGTCGTCAGCCATGCCATTACCCTCACGTTCATGTCAGTTCGTATTCTGTCACCCTCGACGGTTCCCGGAAAGTGTGTGTGTGTGTGTGTGTGTGTGTGTGTGTGTGTGTGTGTGTGTAAGCGAGAGAGAGAGAGAGAGAGAGAGAGAGAGAGAGAGAGAGAGAATAAAGATACAACGATAAGTAGCTCATACCTGTCTTTATTGCACTTTATTCTCTAATGAAATACAGCAAAGCGCCTTGATGATCGGTGACTGCTCCGGTCAGTCTTTCATCCATCAGTACGAAGAGTCACAGGGAGGCCAGGCAGTAAATAAGGCAGACAGACCCCTCATCCCCCCGACTCCTCCTCCTCATCCCTCTTTCAGGCCATCACCAACCCAGTCACCCCGCTTTGAGCACTCCACCTTTCCCAACCTTCACCCCACTTCCCCGACCCCTATCTAGTCCACCTTCCCGACCCTCACCCCATCGCTTACCCCCACCCTCACCCCACTTCCTTTAGCCCCTACCCCCACATTCCCACCACACCCCGCCAGCCCTCACCCTCGCCTCAAAATCTGCGGCTCTGTTAAAGGCGTGTGTTTAATATCCCTCACTGAAAGAAATATTGCTCGTTTAGTTGAATAGGATCGTGAGCAGCCCAGCGAATAACATGAGGGAGGGGTGGAAACTAATGAGATAAATTGGTTATTGAATGGAGCAATGAACCCTCTCACGGTCACGCCAACTCTAGTCTTCTATTCCAGCTGTCGCAACACTTCTTCCTTAGCGAATCATTCTGCACATTAAACCTCAATATCGTCCTGCATGATGTTGATGGAAGCTGTGTCTTTCATGAAATCTTTTACTTATACAGAAGAATGTTGACTTGTAATACGCAAAACAAATCGCCTAAAAACATGTACCACGAAGCCAACAGTGTGAAAAGGAGAAGCAAGAGAGGCGAACGAATTTCTGTAGTTGATTGTACATTTCGTGAAGGTTCGAACACGTATTAAATGTCCAAACGCACCAAAGGAAAGTGTTGGGTTACCCTGAGATGGTTTTGGTCATTTGGAAAGAGTGGAGAACGAGAGACTGACTAGGAGAGTGTAAGGTGAAGGGGAAGAGGGGAAGAGGGACACCGAAAATGAGATGCTGGGAGGAGGTGTGAGTTGGATAGGGCAAGGGGCGGAAAGGGATGTGAACGAAGGAGATGAGTTGGAGGAAGGGCAAAACTGATGACGTAGGATAGGGCGACCTGGAGGCGCTTTGTTTATGGCCGCCCCTTTGAAATTAAAGCGTCTGACTATAGGGAGAAATATATTGCCAAGGGAGAGGCGGATAGGGGGAACAGGCCACACAATTCATGGGTTTCTGAGGCGGTCTGACGCAGCGGCCCCGAAGTTGAGACGGATGGGGGGAGTCAATACCGGCGGCCATAACCAACTCGGCCCTCCATCACCACACAGGAGGATGGAGGGAAGACGAGAAAAAGAAAAGAGGGTAGAGGAAAAGG
Organism: Coenobita brevimanus; assembly: GCF_032717465.1. Lineage (NCBI taxonomy): Eukaryota > Metazoa > Arthropoda > Malacostraca > Decapoda > Coenobitidae > Coenobita > Coenobita brevimanus. The sequence goes on from NC_137054.1 coordinate 72,650,232, forward strand.
AAGGAGAGAAGAGGGAAATAAAAGAGAGAGGAGGGAAAGGAAGGAGAGAAGAGGAAGGAACGTGGAAATGAAGAAAAGGACTAAAAGGAAGGAGAGAAGAGGAAGGAGTGTGGAAATGAATAAAAGTAGAAATGATCAAAGAAGGAGAAAAGAAGTGGAAATGAAGAAGACAAGGAGAGATAAACGAAGATGAAATAAAGGAGAGCAAAGGAAGACGAAGTAGTAGAAGTACAAGAGAAGAAAAAGATAATTACACGAAGAAGAAGCAAAAAGACGAAGTAGAAAACGCCGAAACCGTGACCATGAAAAAACGAATACAAAGAGGCACAAGACGAACACGAAGAAAACGGCGAAAAAGCGTATGCGAAAGGAAAATATATATGCGAAAATAAGAGGAGGAGGAAGTCGAAAGGAAATTAAAGAAAGAGAGAGAGAGAGAGAGAGAGAGAGAGAGAGAGAGAGAGAGAGAGAACACTTAGGAATGACGACAAAACGATGATGAAGAGAGAAAAAAATGTGACGACGATTTAAAAAGAAAAAAAAGAAAAAATGCAGAAGACAAAGAGGAAAAAGGAGGAGACGAGGAAGACGGAAAAAAAAGGGGGAGGGGGGAGAGGAAGAAGACGAATTGAAGAAGATAAAGAGAGGGACGAATATTAAAGCGATTTCAAAATACGAGGACGTGAAAGAGGGAAAGACAATACAAAGATGAAGAAAAGGAGAAAAAAAAAAGACTAAGAAGAAGATGAAGATGGCATTTATAAGATTAAGAAGACAATACGAGACGAACAAAATGAAAACACACCAAAGCAATAAGAAAATACCCAAAGAAAGGACAAAGCGAAAACTGTCAGGCACGCGTTTATTTATTTATTTATTATTATCATTATTATTATTATTATTATTATCATTATTTTATTATCTTTTTTATTTGCTGTCACACTGAACACAGAAAATACATTAAGTAAATCGTGGTTGCATTATATAGATTTTACACACTCTAGTCTATCTTGCATCCTCAAACCTGTAGCGAAAATCTTACATGGTCTCCCCCCTCCAAAAAAAAAAAAAAAAAAAAAGATGAAGAATCCAAGGAGAAGAAAAAAGATGAAGAAAAATGAATAACGAAGGAAAAAAGATACAAAGACTGAAAACGATAAACGAATATGAAAACGAACGAAAGAAAAAGACAACAATGAGGAAAAAGCCAAGAAGGAGAAGAAAAAGATGGCGAAAAATTAATGAGAAACAAACATACAAAGACTATGAAATGGAGGACGATGTCAATGAAGAAAGAGAAACGAACATGAAAACGAACGAAGCAAAAAGATAACAAGGACAACAAGAAGGAAGGAAAGGAGAAGAAAGCTCAGTGCAATAAGACGAGGAAGACGAAATTTTGAGAACGAAGAGAAATGAAAACATGACAAAGGAAGATCAAGACTAAGGGACACTACACTGACGAAACTAAAAGAAAATTGCCAAGGCAAGGAAAGGAAGAGGACGAAGATGAAGAGAAAGTAACGAAAATAGCTGGGAGAGGGAAAATAGGAAGATGGAAGACGAACGATTAGGAAAATGGGAGTATATAATGATGAAAGGAAAGATGAGGTCGATGATGGAGGGAAAAGATGGAGGCTACAAGAGAGAGAGAGAGAGAGAGAGAGAGAGAGAGAGAGAGAGAGAGAGAGAGAGAGGAAGTGTCTAGGGAGGGCGTGACATCATATGACCTGGCGTGGGGGCAGGCGAGGTCGGTGTCAGTGATTCATCCTTTGACCGTTCGATGCTTCATTAATTCGCGGACACTCTCGATTTTCCCAAGTGTGGAAAAATGGAGATTGTATGAGGGGCGGAGGGCGGGGGGGGGGTAGTTAGGTGGAGGAGGGCGGAAGAGGGGTAGTTAGGTGGAGGGATGGTGAGTGGGGGGCGTAAAGAGAGGAGAGGAGACCACCAACCCTATTTAGAGTAATATAACCCTTCCTAGAGCCCATCAGCCCTTTCTAGAGCCTTTAAACCCTTTCTAGAGTCTTATAACCCTTCGTAGAGCCCTTCAGCCCTTCCTAGAGCCCGTCAGCCATTTCTAGAGCCCTTATAGCCTTTGTAGAGCCCTTACAGGCTTTCTGGAGCCCTTACAGCCCCTCCTAAGCCCTTTTGCCCCTTCTAGAGCCTTACAATCCTTCCTAGAGCCCGTCAACCCATTCTAGAGCCCTTATATACCTTACTCACAGCCCTGAGAGCCCCTTCCCTGGTGCCTTGGGTCCTTGATATATGGCCCGCTTTGTCTTAGCACTGAGGCAGAGGGTGATGACGGTGATGGTGGTGATGGTGGTGATGGTGATGGTGGTGGTGGTGGTGATGGTGGTGGTGGTGGTGGTGATGGTGGTGGCGATGACGGTGGTGGTGGTCGTGGTGATGATTGTGGTGATGGAGTGATGTGAGGTGAAGACCGAAGATGAGATGGAGGGATGGAATGGAAAGAGATATGAATGAGTAGTGTGAGTTGTGGAGAGAGGGCTGCTTGATGACGGCTGGCAGACCTACAACAAATCTTTGAGTCTCCCAAACAAGAAAAGGGGTTTACGGCTCACATAATGCCACTCAGGGAAGGGCAACTGGTCACTCTTTGCCTTAAATGTTGGGTCTAAGAATCCTAGCTCCTGGACCCTACGTTTCTGGTGGGTAATAAAGCACACACACACACACACACACACACACACACACACACACTCTCTCTCTCTCTCTCTCTCTCTCTCTCTCTCTCTCTCTCTCTCTCCTATCAGAAATTCCCATCTTAATTGAGGCCATCACAGGAGTCAAACGCGCAGCCATTATAAAACGAAAAGAAAAAAAAAATGAGGATGTTTTTCAGACGAAGGGAAGTAGTGATGCTTTTGTGGCCCTAAATTTGTCTAAAATGAGAACCCAGTGGACTACAGGCTGGTCTCCCCTCTCCTGCAGCCCCCATCTTCCTTTCGGGGGATAGGGAGTGAGGTGGGGGGGGAGGTGTATGGCTAGACAATTGAGACCTTTGGCTATCTTGGTGCTGGACATATTTACGAGTTACCTTCGTCTCTGTGTGTGTGTCTGTCTCGCGTATCACACACTCCACCCACCACCCCCTCCCGCTCCCCACCAGGACTAGGGTGGAGGGGAAGGGGAAGGGGTAAGGGGAAGGGGGCACATGTTTGAAGTTAGAGAGATCAAAGAGGCCAGCCGGAGTTTAATATTTGCCACAGCCACACACTTGTAGTTGTGATGCAGCTCTGCCGGTGTATTAATGTCGAGTTGTGTGTGATTTGGTGTGCAGTGTTGACATAGCATAAGAAACGAAGAAGACTGCAGGAGGTTTTTTTTTGGCGGCTTCTGTCTGTCTGTCTATCTACCTGTCTATCTGTCTGTCTATCTGTCTATCTATCTATCTATCTATCTATCTATCTATTTATCTATAGCCAGACGCCTTAATCCCGTCAGGAATAGTCACAAACATATCGCCCCCGCATTTCACTGGTGGGGTTGGTGGAGGATTAGTGCCCCTCCCTGTAAAACAATTAACTCTGAGCCCTTGGCCACCCCGTTTGGGATACATGGCGTCTGGCAATGAATGAATGAATGAATTTCGCTGCCCTCTCCCAACTTACACCCCTTCTCTCATATACCCCTCTATTCCATCCCTCCATTTCATCCTCGGTCTCCCCTTCCCTCTTCCCCCCCTCCGCCTCACTCACATACACTCTCCTAGTTAGTCTTTCATTCCCCATCCTCTGCACATGGCTTGTCACCAAGGGTACATCTACAATAATAGCTAATTAAGAGAAAGTAAATATAACGAAGCATAATGTTCCGCCTAACCTTCTCGCCCTCCATCAGCTTCTTCAGTTGAGCCCGGCAGGAAATAATACGAATGAACATCTTGTATTAAAAAAAAAAAAATCGAATTAATATTTACAGGAAAGAGCAACACAAAACTCATCTCTCTCTCTCTCTCTCTCTCTCTCTCTCTCTATCTATCTATCTATCTATCTGTCTATCTATATAAAGAAGATTGGATGATAATTTCTTGAAGTCTGAGTCAATTTTCCCCCTTGCTTCTTATGTCCAGAGAGAGAGAGAGAGAGAGAGGGAGGGAGAGGGTCGCTGTGAGATGTTTGCCCCTGTGAGTCCTGGTGTAGTGTGGTGTGGTGGGATGTGATGTGGTGTAGTGCAATGTGTTGTGGTGTGGTGTGCAGTGTGATGTAGTGTGACAGCGTAGTGTGGTGTGGTGTGGTGGGATATGGTGTGCTGTGGTGTGGAATAGTGCCGTGTGGTGGTGTGGCGCGGTGTGGTGGTGTGGCGCGGTGTGGTATGACGTAGGAGTCTGTGAACTACCTAGTCTAATTAAAACTTTTAATGGAAAACAAGCAGCGTCGGTGTCACAGATGGCGCCCTTGTTCCCGCCCTATTATTGCCAACACGCCCTTTCATCCTTAACTTTTGACTTTTTTTTTTTTTTTCACTTTTTTTCCACTCCAAAAATTATGAGAGTAGCCTGAAGCGTAGTCGGAATCAATCTCTCTCTCTCTCTCTCTCTCTCTCTCAATTCCAGTTTATGTATGACTGACGAAGTGTAAAATACTGTGTCCTGTTGCGCCTTGGAGAGCTTTGGCAATTATTTCTTAGCTCCACCTCTCTTTCTTTCTCTGTCTCTCTGTCTGTCTCTGTCTGTTTGAAGCGGAGGCAGATGCGGCTTCTGTTGTAATATCTGATTCTACTTTATGCACACTTGATCAAAAATGTATCTTGACAACTTTATGGTTATCTGTCCAAACTTTTCGAGACACTGGACGAAACGTTTTAAAATAATCTCTGTTTATTGATCATGTAAATCTGGCAGTTGTTTAAGAGTGCTGTGGTGGGGCATCCAGAAGAGGTGTGTGGTGTGAGACGTGTGGGTGGTGGTGTAAGAAAAGGAAGTGAATGGTGGTGCGAGGAAGTAAGTATGGCTGTGGCTGAGAAGAGACATGCATATGAAGTGTGGCTGCAGAGGAAGGATGAGATGTCATATGAAAGGTATAAGGAAAAGAGGAATAGAGCGAGAAGGGCTGTGCGTGATGCTAAAATGGCAGCAGATGAGAGGTGGGGTAGGCGGCTGACAGAGAATTTTCAACAGAGTAAGAAAATGTTTTGGAAGGAGGTGAAAAGGGTGCGAAAGGGAGAGTCTGGGAAGGAAGAACGAGTAAAAGCAGAGGATGGAAGGATATTAATTGAGATGGATGCAGTAAGGAAGAGATGGGCAGAGTATTTTGAAAGATTGTTAAATGTAGAGGAGGAAAGGGTGGCTGAGATTGTTGTAAATGCATTTACTCTCAAACCCTTGTGCCCGATTCCGTCCCTCCATTTCCAAAATCCTTTCCCCCGCCTCCCTTACATTCTCCGCAGTCCACACCATGTCATCGGCATACCACATCTCCCATGGGAATCCATTTCTGTAGTCACGTGAGAAAGCTTCAGGCATCATAAAAAAACAGTAAGGGACTCAAGACTGACCCCTGATGCACACCGAAATTCACAGAAAACTCATCACTCAGATCTCCATTCACTCTCACATGGGTGCGAGCACCCACATACATTGCCATAACCACTCTAACCAGCCACTCCTCGATCCAAAATTTCTCATTGCCCACTTCACCTCCGTAGGGACTCTGCCAAAGGCCTTCTCCAAATAACAAAGTACAACTCCCTCTTCTTTCCTAAAGCCTATATTTTTCCTGAAGCTGTTGAACAGTGATTATGGCATCAGTGGACCCTTTGCCTGGCATAAACCCTGGCATACACTGTTGAATCATAAATCCCTGTCTTTGGAGGGGCGAAGGAACACGCACACACACACACACACACACACACACACACACACACACACACACACACACACACACACACACACACACACACACACACACACAGGTACTGAGGGAATTTGACTAAGGGGCTGGATCGGGTATATTGAGTTTCCTGATGGGTGCTTGGTGTAATTTCCCGTGGGAGCTTCACCCATACCCCTCCTTCTCCCTCACCCTCACCCCTCACCCACCCTCACCCCCCTCATCCCCCCCCACCTTCACCCCCTCACCCCACCCCATCTCTACCCCCACCCTTACTCATCCTTCTCCATCCTCATTCCTTCCCCACCCTCCCTCCTAAACCCTTCCCGCCTTAACCCCCACCCCTACCCCTCCTTCTCCCCTTCCCCCACCCCACCCTCGCCACCACACATACCTCAATCACCTTTATTTCCTCATTATAAATTGTATCATTGTCTTTTATTCTTTTTTCACCTTAACTTGGGCCAGACTTTCGACCTTTTGCAGTTTATTTCACGTAGGTCAGTGGTAGAGAGAGAGAGAGAGAGAGAGAGAGAGAGAGAGAGAGAATACTGCAACTCTTCATTCTTTCCGTAGCTCTTCTTCGTGACTGCCAAAATATTAGAGTGTTAGTCCTTGAAACTCAGCATTAAGGATGAAGAGGAAGGCAATACAACTCAGCATACTTTCCATAGCTCTTCTTCGTGACTGGCACAATATTCGAGTGTTAAATGTTACGACTCAGCATTAAAGACAGAGAGATGGCAATTTTAGGGCAGGTAAATAAAAAAATATTAATGGTCGCAACATAATAATATAAATACAGCCAGATACAAAAACGCGTTCCTCATGCCCCTGCCTCTCTTCATCTCTGAGTTACATAGATTTTTTAACATGACGTAGAGGTCTGAGATGACATTAGGATTCTCTCTCTGTCTCTGTCTCTGTGTGTCTGTCTGTCTCTCTCTCTCTCTCTCTCTCTCTCTCTCTCTCTCTCTCTCTCTCTCTCTCTCTCTCTCTCTCTCTCTTTCGTTCCAGGATAATATAAATGCAGTTAATAATGAAATTAAGGTTGCTAGTGGATCAAAAGAAAACCGTAAGGGTTTTTACCAAATGTACCGTACGAAAAATAAAGATAGGATAGGACCACTCAGAACAGAATCAGGTGACATTACCAGTGAAGATAAAGAAATATGCTCCATCCTAAATAATTATTTCATATCAGTATTCACCAAGGAAAATCTAGACCTGGTCCCTCAAGCAGCAAATATTTACGATGAGAATACGGAAAATATTCTTAGTAAAATAACCATTAGTAAGGAGGACGTATTGAAAGAAATTAATAAGTTAAAACCTCAAAAATCGCCAGGTCCGGACGATATATATGCAAAAATTATAAAAGAAACCAAAGAAGAATTATGTCAGCCACTTTTAACATTATTTAATGACTCTTTAAGTTCAGGAGAAGTTCCCGAGGCGTGGAAGACCGCAAACGTAGTGCCCATCTTTAAAAAGGGTGATAAATCAGCTGCGTCGAATTATCGTCCGATAAGTCTAACGTCAATAGTAGGAAAAATGTTAGAGTCAATTTGGCAAATAAGATTAGAGAACACTTAGAAAGATTTAATCTTATAAACAAAAGTCAGCACGGATTCAGGCAAGGACGATCCTGCCTCACAAACTCGTTGTCATTCTACTCGGAGGTCTATGAGCCAGTAGATAGCGTCAGTGATGGAAGATGGCTGGTTAAGTGATCCATTAGCCAGACGAAGTGATTCAACACCCCTCCAGTTGCCAAAAGTGATCCAACACCCCTCCACTAGCCAGACAAAGTGATCCAACACCCCTTCAGTACCCAGACAATGTGATTCAACACCCCTGCTGGAGCGGATCCTCAGTGAGTAAAAAAATTAGACTCGGCCTCCTACAGCACACACAGGCATCAGTGTGACTCAGAAATCGTCCTAGCAGCCTTTAAAAGGTAATAATAATAATAATAATAATGATAATAATAATAGCAATAACAATACCGTTTTTCAAGCCGATATAACCGTGCCAGTATTATAAAACATATATTCCGAATGTAAGAATTTCAGTAGAGTACAGGACATCTCAGGCGTCGTTTGCAAATTTTTAATCTTAGTCTTACGAAGAAATGACCGTCAGTTCCGTAAGCAGTAAAGTGTCGTTTGAATACAGTATATATCGATTTCCAATAAAACACATTTAAGTCACGTGAAAATATATCTATGTTAGACCTTCCATTTTATTTAAACCTGAAAATAGTAAAAATGTGTTTTGAATGGTACTTATCAGTGTCGTTCCATTGGTGTTTTTTTTTCTTCGGGCACACTTAGTCATTCAGTTATATTGGCAAACATAGGAGAAAATTCGTCAAGAAATGTTTCGGCATCCTCGCACCTTTGCTGTGGAATAGATGAAACAATTCGGCTAATCAATCCAAAAAAAAATCATCAGAAAATCAGTGTTTTGACATTAGACCAACCTATACCTAACCAACTGATGCTTACCTTAACGTTAACCTACCATACTACCTTATTGTTTCCACAATACCTTATTTTGTTTGTGGGGATGACGAAGATGCGACGGTACCGAGTCTCTTCCCATGGCACTTGATCTGACGTTGCGAATATGACCGGGTGACCAATTATACCCGAAAAAAAGAAAGAAAAAAAAAATCGTCCTATAGCAGGGTTGGAAGCGTTATGAAGTCACTGAGGTGTCTGCATCCTTTCACAAACTTTCCAGAGAAACAAGGGACTCTGGAGGGAAGATAGGACGGACCTACAGAGGGCGACGGAGTGAACATTTCGACCCCCCAAGAAAAAGAAGCTGATGGAAAAGTTGGGTGGAACACGAGTGATATATTGAGAGAGAGAGAGAGAGAGAGAGAGAGAGAGAGAGAGAGAGAGAGAACTTACGCCGACACTGACACTGTAATTTTTGGGAAGGAAAGTGATATTAAAGTTGCAAGATTATTCTTTTTTTTTTTTTTTTATTCGAGGGAGGGAGAAGCGACTTTGGTGACATGATCAATTGGAGTTGGAGTGTGTGTGAAGTTTGCACCCGATGCTGTGCTGACATCTGGCGCCAGGACCCTGCACTAGACCCCCCTACTACCCCCAAACCCCCCTCCCACCTACTTCTTTGACTCCACCCCAACCCCACTCCCTACCGATCCCCCTCCACCCCAGCTCTGACCCCACTCCATCCCAGTCGACCCTCCTCAACCCCACCCCACCCCACCTCCCTATTCTGATGCTTCCTTCCCATCTCATTCTTTCCCTTTTCCTCCTCCTTCGCACTTTTTCCCCTCCGTTCTTCAGCACTCTCTCTCTCTCTCTCTCTCTCTCTCTCTCTCTCTCTCTCTCTCTCTCTCTCCAGTGCTTATCCCTGAGTATTTCCTTCACCAGCCAATCAAAATCAACTGATTAGGGATGTGGTGTGCGTGTGTGTGTGTGTGTGTGTGTGTGTGTGTGTGTGTGTGTGTGTGTGTGTGTGTGTGTGTGTGTGTGTTATCAGTAGAATTCATGGTTTTTATCATTACATCATCTGTTATCGAATTTATTTTTTTATTTATTTCGCCTTCCTTCCAACAAAACCGTGGCATTTATTTTAACTCAGTGAAGTGGGAGGTTGTGTCAGGCAATTATCATTTTCTGGTGTGTCCTGTTATTTGATGAACCTACAGTGATGAAATGTGAGTTTTATGAGACGCGTGGGTGCCCATGGCGTGAGGTGTGTGTGTGTGTGTGTGTGTGTGTGTGTGTGTGTGTGTGTGTGTGTGTGTGTGTGTGTGTGTGTGTGTGTGTGTGTGTGTATCTTTTTGTTTCGTGTGTTTGTTTATGTTTACTTGCTTGTATGCGTGTGTATACTTGTGGCTGTTTGTTTGAGTACGTGTATATGTTCGTGTTTGGTTGTGTGTGTATGTATGTGCGGGGGGAAGAGACGTGGGGAGCGACAAAACACACATGACACCTCTGGGACTCACCCTCCCATATCCCTCTACGTCATCTCCCTATCATCTCATTGTCATCTCATTATCATCTCCCTATCATCTCAGTCATCTCTTTATTAGCTCTCTGCCATCTCTGACATCTCACCATCATCTCTACTATCGCCATCATCATCCCTGCCAGTGAGCTCAGTAGGGTGACTTAAATTTCCAACTAATAAGATCTTCAATCCTCCCACATCTCTTCTGTAGTTTATTATTGCTGTTAAGAGACGATTTTAGACGGTTTTTGAGAGGCCCTGCCAACGAATGGATTAGCGTAACCCGTAACAAAACATTCCAGTCCCAATAGTCTGTCCTGAGCTGAGGAAAACCGTCTGGAATGAGCAAGAATGGCGTGAAAATGCGTCATGATGGCGATGAAGTTTGCTGCTCTTGGTCTCATTAACTCTCCTCCTCTGATCGACTCCCTTCACCCTCTGTCTCTTCGCCGCACTGTTGCATCTTTATCTCCTTTCCTTCGCTACTTCAATGGTCACTGCTTCTCTTAACGACTCCCTTCAGCCTCTGTCTCTTCGCCGCGTTGTTACATCTTTGTTTCCTTCAGTCGCTACTTCAGTGGTTACTGCTCCTCTGAACTGTCTGCTTGCATTCTTCGACCACTACGGCGGGCGCAAAAGGGTTAGGTGACCTCTTGTAATATGTCAGGTCAGGTGGGTATTCTCTGTTTCCCTCGTGACCTGTCCTTTCTTCCAAAATTCTCCTTACTCCTCCTCCCCTCTCAGTCTGACTTCTTTCCATCTCACCTTTTCCCTCCTCCCTTCCCAGTCTCTCATCTGCTCTCAAACTTTTCTTCTTCTCTCACAGCCACTAGCCCCTCCTCTTCTCTACTTCTCCCCTCACCCCCTCCTTCCTCCTCCTTGTCCTGCACCCCTCCCATTACCCACCCCACCATTTCCTCCTCTTTCTCTGATTTCTCTTCCACTCAATTTCTCCCCTCTCCTCTTCCCTCGTTTAACTCTCCCCTCATCCTCTCTCTCCTTCTCTCTTTCTTTGCGTTATCTTCCGCTTTCCCAGCTCCTCCTTTCGTCTTCTCTCTCGTGTTATTTATACATTTTTATTCTCCCCTGCAACTCTCCCCCTAACTCTTTACCATTACAAATGTGTTCAGCCTTTTTCCTGTAGATTTTTTTCATCTGTTTCTAAAATCTGCCCCCCCCTCTCTCTCTCTCTCTCTCTCTCTCTCTCTCTCTCTGTTCTTCATCGAACTTCCGCCTTTCCAAATCCGCCCTTAATCTCGCTTTAAAAAAAAACATGATCATCCTGGTCGTCGTTGTTCTTCCTGGTTTGCGTTGCTGTAATATTATACTTTTTTTTTCCCCAGGTGGTTTAATATCCCAGCCTTGCGCGGGACTGGAACCACTGCCGCGAAATTAGCGTCCGGGCTTCTTCCCGCTCTCCTCTTGATATTGCGGGAACACGGCATATTTTTACCTCGCCTGGACGGAGTCCGGCTAGGTATTGTTTTTGGGCGAGTTTGTTCGTTCGTTCGTTTGTTTGTTAGCAACATTACGGAGAAAAGGGTGAGTGAAATTACATGAAACTTTCAGAATATGTGGGCATTGGTCTCCAAAGGAACTGATTTCATTGTGGAGGTAATGTCTTCAAGTCTGACAGGTGAAACGCAAGGCCAGGGAGTTTCATAGGACGAGTGCTTGAATGTGAAATTAGTTGCGCCATTACCGTAGACTTTGTGTAGGCGTTTCACAGGCCTAGTTTATATTGAGGTTAATTGCGACTTTAATTGTTTACTGACACTAAATGGCTGAACCGAATCAGTATTTAACAGCACTAAAACAACTTCTGTCGGGCGAGGTATGTTGCACCCCGCACCACTTGTTCCTGTTTTCATTTTTTGTTCTTTTTTATATTACTAAATTACAGGCTGCTTACCCATACACACGCGCGTCAGCAGAGAGTAGTGTGATACTTGTTATAGTGATGATGATGATGATTGTTATTATTATTATTATTATTATTATTATTATTATTATTGTTATTGCTGTTGTTGTTGTTGATTTTGTTCTTGTTGTTATTACCATTATTATTATTATTATTATTATTATTATTACTATTATTATTATTATTATATTATTATTGTTGTTGTTGTTGTTTGGAAGTTACAAGAAAATCGGATTATCTTGTGAGGTAAGGAGACTTTTTTATCAGCCCTTCCTTATCACTTTATAACTGTCTATGGCATCGAGACAAAATATCCCAAAGCTGAGCGAATACATAGCGGAAAAATCGAAGCATCTGAAACACACACTAGTAGAGTTAAGGATTTCACTGTATTCCGCCAGATGTAAATTTTCTTTGGACGAAACTGGGAAAATACGCCTGTACATTAATATTCTTGTCTATGAAGATATATATATATATATATATATATATATATATATATATATATTATATATATATATATATATGGAGCCTCTGTGGTACGCGCCCCGACAGGGTAATAAACTTTGGGAGTGTTCACCCGGCCACGTATTGCATTGGCGGACACAAGGGGTGCTGTGGTTGAACCAGTCTCGCCTACTATAAAGTATGCTTGCAACCATTCGGCTTGCGCGGGCCGATTACACTTTGGTTCACAGACTACACACACATACAAAGCCACTCCAACACTACAATTACACTTACAAGCACTTCTCACCCTACATACAATCTCTACAAGACAGCCTAAGCCACTTGGTAGAGATACATTGGCTGTATCGTCCCGACTTCGGTCGGGATAGGCCGATCCTGCAGTGGACACTCAAACGGCTGATGATATATATATATATATATATATATATATATCCTCTGTTTTTTTGAGTTATCTTATGCCACCACGAGATCAATATTTTTTCTTTTTAAACATTACTCACATTGGGTTATAAGTCTCTGAAACTCTGCTAGTTTTTTATCATTTTTTTCCAATAATTTTTTGCTTCTAGTTCTGGAGTGACTATAATGTTACCTCCATGATACTATTAAAGAATCGCCAACATTGATTTACGGGACATGCTACTAACTTCAGGGAATTACATACACACACACACACACACACACACACACACACACACAAACTCCTGTCGCAACTTTGTGAAGAATGTTGGGTGATCTGTGGCTCCCACCCCCCACTCCCCACCCTCGCCCCCACCATCGCCCTCCTCCCCACCCCCCAGCCATTGCCATCTCCCTCCTCCCCATCATCTCTCCCTCCTTCCTCCCCACCCTCTTCCCTCCCTCCTCTCGTCTCCTTCCTCCTCCCTAACCACCAACATCCCGCCCTTACCCTACCATCTCCCCCACCCTACGACCATCTCCTCTCCTCCCCGCTGTCTCCCCTTTTCCACATCATGTCCACCCCCTCCCTCTCCCCCTCCCCTTCCTCCCTAGCAAAGAGTAACCCCTTCAACCCGATTACCTGTTTTAACGCACGGTGGATGCAAAATTTGTCTCCGGTCTGAAGAGGTTGAGGTGTGATAGTTCCAGAGAGAGAGAGAGAGAGACGACTCCTTTCTCATCTGCATAAAAATGATCTTGTGTCTAAGCTGGGGGAGAGATGGGTCAGTGGAAGATATATGCAAGCACTGTTTACACACACACACACACACACACACACACACACACACACACACACACACACACACACACACACACACACACACACACACACACGATGGCCGCTGTTGTAGACGGCCATCGTTCTTCTCCTAGATCTATCAACAGTGGTGTTCCTCAGGGCTCTGTCCTAACACCAACTCTCTTCTTTTTTATTCATCATTGACCTCCTAAGCTGTACGTCTAACCCTATCCACTCATACGCTGATGACTCCGCCCTTCACCTTTCCATTCGGTTCCCGCAACGCCCATCTCAACAGTTACTTCAACAAACAAGGGATGAGGCTATGGCACACCTAATGTCTGACTTGGCTCGTATCTCTGACTGGGGTAAAAATAATATGGTTGTTTTTAATGCATCTAAGACTCAGTTCTTACACCTATCAACCCGACAAAGTCTTCCACAGGTATACCCATTAATGTTTAATAATATTCAGCTTAATCCTGCATCATCCTTGAACATGCTTGGGGTTTCATTTACTCGGGACTTATCTTGGAAAGATCATATTACATCTCTTGTAAAATCTGCTTCCAAGAGATTGGGTGTGCTAAGCCGACTCCGTTCCTTCTTTACCCCTTCACAATTTTTGACTCTATACAGGGGTTTTATCCGCCCCTGTGTGGAGTACAACTCTCATGTGTGGGGAGGCTCCCCACATACAGCTCTTCTCAATAGGGTGGAGTCAAAGGCTTTTCGTCTCATTAACTCTCCTCCTCTTACTGACTCCCTTCAACCTCTGTCTCTTCGCCGCACTGTTGCATCTTTATCTCTTTTCTATCGCTACTTTAATGGTCATTGCTCCTCTGAACTGTCTGCTTGCATTCCTACACCTCTACGACGGGCGCGTAGCACCCGTCTGGCAGCAACTCTCATCCCTTTTCTGTCCAACTCTCTAATGCAAGAGTTAACCGTTACTCCCAGTCTTTCATTTATGCAACAGGTCAACTCTGGAACTGTCTCCCTCTGTCTGTATTTCCTGCTGCCTATGATCTCCAGTCTTTCAAACGCAGTGTGTCCAGGCATCTCAAAATGATCGGATCTTGAATTTGGCTCTCTATTGTATTTTGTTTTTCTCTTGGAGGGAACTGTTATTGCGGGCTCATGGCCTTTGGTTCCTTCTTCCTCGCATTAAAACACACACACACACACACACACACACACACACACACACACACACACACACACACACACACACACACACACACACACACACACACACACACACACACACACACATCAGTACCTCCGTCTTATGCCCCTACTTAAGAAAAACTTAACAACACCCCAAGACTCACGAAGCATCAGGCAATTTCCAACATCACCTGTACTTAGAAAATTAACTTAGAACAGAATATCACCTACACTCACTTAGAAAATTAACTTAGAACAGAATATCACCTACACTCACTTAGAAAATTTACTTAGAATATCACTTACACTCACTTAGAAAATTTACTTAGAATATCACTTACACTCACTTAGAAAATTAGAATATCACCTACACTCACTTAGAAAATTTACTTAGAATATCACCTACACTCACTTAGAAAATTTACTTAGATTGGCTACCTCACCAAATCAGTCATCACCTCCTTCACTTCAAACAGACATGAATATTAATGACATTTCTGTTTTTCCTCTCTAATCAACTATTCCCACTGGAAAGACATCTAAGAATTTCAAGATTAATTTAAGACGTATAGCACTATATCAGCATACACGTAACATCATTGCATCTTGGAGTAGTAATAGTAGTAATAGTAGTTGTAGCAGTAGCAGTAGTAGTAGTAGATGTAGTAGTAGTAGTAGTATAGGTCAAACTGGGATCCCATCTTTTAAAATAGTATGAAACGCGTCATCGGAGTGAAGGCTTAGTCCGTAAAGAGCGCTCCTCTAGACACTCACTTGGGGGCATCTTGTGTTGCGAGTACGGCTCAGTCTGCTGGTGTGGGCGAGGGCGTGACAATGGGAGTAGAAAAATCAATAAACGATGCAGGATAGACCTTGTAAATCGCTGGGAGGTATCTTGCGTGTTGCGGGTACGGCTCAGTCCGCTGGTGTGGGCGAGGGTGCGACAGTGGGAGAAGAAAACGAATAAACGATGCAACACACGAGAAATGGGCCTAGGGGGTGATAGGGCGAGGGTGGACTTATTTAGATGAGGACAAAACTGGGGCCTCATACTCGAGTTGCGGCTGGCGAAAAAAGTTTGGTATCTAGAGCAGGCAGGCGAGGGGGAGGGGAGGGAGGGGGAGAAGGAAGGGAAGGAGAGAAAGCGGAAGAGGGGGAGGGACAGGAGGAGAGGGAGAGGGAGAAGAGACGGAAGGGGAAGAGAGGATAATTGGAGAGGGAGGAGGACGGGAAGGGGGAGGGGGAAAGAGGAAAGGAGGGAAGGGGTAGGGGAAGAGGAAGAAAAAGAAGAGGAGAGGAAGGAGACGGGGAAGGAGAGGGGGAAGAGAGGGAAGAGGCAGGGAGGAAAAGGAGAAAGAGGAAGAAGAAGGGGAAGAAACATAGGGGTAGGAGGAATAGGAAAAGGAGGAGGGGAACGGGAAGGGGAGAGGAAAGGTGAAGGAGGAGGAGGAGGAGGAGGAGAAGAAGAAGAGAGGAGGAAGAGGAAGAGGAGGGAAGCGGAACCCGAGCCTCACTCTCACTAACAAGTTTTAAAAAGTCCATTACCTCTCTCTCTCTCTCTCTCTCTCTCTCTCTCTCTCTCTCTCTCTCTCTCTCTCTCTCTCTCTCTCTCTCTCAAAATATATGCTTCCCAACAATGGCTTTGACAAGAGCAAATGTTTTTTATTACTTAAAACGTTGTCAGCACTCGTTTGTGCACGCGGGTGTGTGTGTGTGTGTGTGTGTGTGTGTGTGTGTGTGTGTGTGTGTGTGTGTGTGTGTGTGTGTAGACTTTGACATCCATAAACACAGCCATTACAATATCTCGGCTCTCACATTCGTCACTCTTTTTTCCGGTAGAGGTTTAGGGAAGTAAAATGTGCTTAGGAGTAGTGTGGTGTGATCTGGCGTGATAGAGAGGGGTGTAGGGTGATCTGGTGTGATTTAAAGAGGTGTGGACTTCTTTAGTGTGATATACCTGTAGGGATGTGTGGTATGGTCTGGTGTGATTGAGGTGTGGTATGATATGGCGTTTCATTGAAAGTCTTAAGGTGATATCGAGAAATGAAACTCAGACCCACAAATTTTGACGACTATTTTTGAAGTACCTGACGATGATGGAACTTACCTGGCCCTCCTATATGATTGCTAACTGCACTCTGTAATATGGGATGCAGGCTAACCATACGTACTAACCACAGGGGTTCCATAAATGACACAAAAATTTAGACGTTTGCGCTCCACTTTGCGTTTTCAAATTCAATCACAAGATCATGAATTAAAGAAGCCTGGGAGAATCAGAATCATGAGAATACACACTCGTCATGGCTTCCAGAATATCTCATGATTTTTTTTTAGTATGCTTCGCCATAAGTTTAACAGTTGAGGATGAATTTGAGAAGAGTTGTGAGTAAAACAGATTCTTCTTTTAGATATTTTTGTGGAACTGTGAATGAGAAGAAAACGACTTGCTTCTCTCTATTTATTTTTCGCATCTGTGGTAAGAAACATGGTCAGGGTTTTATTTTATTTTTCATTTTAATTATAGTCCGTCCACTCTAACTTGTCCGTGATTTTTGTCTTTTTGCTACTTATTTACGTAGCTCAGTAGCAGAATGTGACAGTGCTACGGCTCTTCAGGACATCCCTTCCGTAGCACTTCTTCGTAACTAGCAAGGTGGAGAGACAGCAATTTTAGGCCAAGTTAAAGTGAACAGAGCATAGTTACCAAGATGTCTGTGAGATGGAGGGGAGACGAGGGAGGGGGAGTGGTGGGGAGCATTTGGGGTGTCGGGTGGGGTAGAGTGAGATGGGGAGAAGGGGCCAATGGGACTGGTAGGTGGGGAGGGTGGGAAGGGAGGGCCGGTTGGGGGGAGTAGTGGGGGTGAGATGGAATCGGGTGGGGTGGGATTGGGTGGGATGAAGGAGTAGGATAGGGAGGTGGGGTCAGTGGGTTGGGGAGGGTAGGAAGGTGCGAGAGGGGTGTGGGGTGGGGAGGGGAAAGGGGTGAGAGATATCGCCAGTATCAATCACCCACGCCGTCACCGTTGTCACCCCACACTTCTGCAGTGATGGCTGCCCTTGCTTCACCCCTGTCTGTGAAAAAAAGGAAGAAAAATAAGAAAAGGGTTCTTCTATCATGTGCAATCTTGAATTTTATCCCTTACGTATATGAGGTAAAGAAATTGTATTAATGGAGCCTAAAGTTGACATCAGAATTAATTACCAGCCAGAAATCTATCATGTGAAGCTTGAATTTAATGATAGGTAGGTTGGTTTTTATTTCCTAGCATACAAAGGTGTAATTAATTGACTCTCAGGTGTAATCAAAAGCCACACAGTCCGACACACCTCACCTGCCGTCTCACACACCTTAATTTACCTGCAACACGCCCTCTCACTCACTCTCCGTCTGTCTGTCTGTCTGTCTGTCTCTGTCTCTCTCTCTCTCTCTCTCTCTCTCTCTCTCTCTCTCTTTCTCTCTCTCTCTCTCTCCATTTCCCGTCTTTTCCACCTATTAGCTCTCTTTCTTAATTCTCTCTCTCTCTCTCTCTCTCTCTCTCTCTCTCTCTCTCTCTCTCTCTCTCTCTCTCTCTCTCTCTCTCTCTCTCTCTCTCTATTATGACATACACCCGCGATTAGTTACTCCACACACCCACAAATTCTAGACCTGAGGCACACCCATCATCCATGACCAAGGACTCTATCGATTCACAGAGAGGGTAAATATAGAACTATTTATTTTATAGGCTTCTTATGCGGCTCTATATGTTAACTGAAGAGGTGTACGTGAATTCTGTAGTGAGACGTTATGAAGCAACACATTTAATTTCTTCTTTATCCATTTATTTATTTATTATTTACTGTTACTGTTACTGTCACTGGATTATCTGATTATTTACACTGTCACTGTTCTCTGTTTCACCGTACTTTACCATTCTCCATTGCCTCCATCCCTCCTCATTCTAGTCCCGTATTATCACCACACTGTTACTCTCTCAGCTGACGCCTTTACACCATCCTAGCACTTCTAAGCAATATTTGTATGTATTTCTGGCCTTTGGTTCCTTCTTTCTTGGACGAAAAAGACGCAAACCAAATCCATTTACTCCTGAATACGAGTAATTGGCAGTTGTTGCACTGTATTTTAGATTAATATGCAAGACTGACTGGGAGAGTGTGTGTGAGTGAGGTGGAGGAAGGGAGGGGAAGGGGAGACCGAGGATGGAATGGAGGGATGGGGTGGAGAGGAATAGAAGTGAGAGGGATGTTAGTTGGAGAGAGGGCAGTCTGATAGCGGAGGACTGAATGAAAAGGAGGCGATTCATCTATAGCTACCTCTTTCGGGATTAAGGCGTCTGGCTATGGAGAGAGAGAGAGAGAGAGAACTTCAGTACGAAAATTAATACATTCCCACATCAGTTCTGAGTGAGAAATTACAAAATATGGAACACAAGGGCCAAACCGGAACTCAGCCTCTATGCTCTATACTCAGTGGCCAGCGTGTTATTTTTACCATTACAATCTAGGGAGTAATACCAGCCATTCAGTGCCTCGTGTGTCGCAATGAGGACTGGCACGAGGTCACGCCTTGCACACATCTATATCATCCACCCTCCTCTATAATATGTCCGTAAGAGGTCCTGAGGGAGAGCGTGTGAGATTTGTTGGCTCTGGTTCATTCACCTTAGGCCAGATTGTCATCCTTTTTATTGGCGTCTACATGCATAGTAAAAGAAGAGGACAATGCCTCTGCCCCACATCTTTTCCATAGCACTTTTTCCACATTCGATCCATTAGCACCATTTCCCGACCAGCATCATATTCTGGTGTTAATATGTCTTAATAGGAGTGTGTTGTACGTATGTGGAGACCATCTTTCATTCCCTTGAGGATGTTGGCAAGCTTTCAGTTCGTAAGCTGTATTTAACCATTTCTTTTAGAGAGGTTTCCCCTGAGCTTAATTAGATAGCGTGGCGTTGGCCGAAATGATTTACTAAAGACATTATCGTACTGAAGAGATGAAGGCGAACTGAATGTCGCTGACTTTCTGCTGTGCATTAATATAGTGATCAAACAGCTTAATGGCATGGCAGTGTGTGTGTGTGTGTGTGTGTGTGTGTGTGTGTGTGTGTGTGTGTGTGTGTGTGTGTGTGTGTGTGTGTGTGTGACCAACCTGATAGAAAGGGGCTTAGAGTAGATGGGTTACTAGGGCGCCACACCACACCACCACCACCGCCGCCACCCACAGGAGTGAGGTGAAGGCGTCGAGGCATTGACATGCGGCCTTGGAGTGTGAGACCGGCAAGGCAGGCTGACCACTCCGGCTAGAGGGCTGCAGGTGGGGTTGCATGGCGGCCGGGCTTTCACCTGCCATCATCATCATCATCATCATCATCATCATCACAACCTTAATATCACTATAAAGGAATGAAAGGGACTATATATCATTCATAGCCATACAAACTGAAAAGACCCAGACTGACAGAAGACACCCAAAGACTCTGAAATTACACCCACCGAGGATGACGTGGACGGTGACGGATGCAGGTGTGGCGTGGGTGGGGGCGCAGGTGTAGTTACCGGAGTCTCGCCAGGTGGTGTCTGCAACGAGGAGCCAGCTGGTGCCCTCCCGCCTGTCTGTCACCACCTGCACGCCGCCACGCACACCGCTGTTCACCGCCTCTACCACACCTGCGAATACGTTCAGTCGAAAAAAAAAATAGTTCGTCTCAAAAACCATCAGCTTTACTTCTCACACTCCTCTCTCGGGGAAAAAGTTCGCTTAATATTTTCCTTCGTCTCCTCATATTCCTCTGTGTACTAATATTCCTAAGATGAGAGAGGCTTGGTACATTTCTCTGCCTCAGCCACACCTGCGGATAGACTCAGTTGTGGAAAAATCTTGCCACATAGTTTACCTCATCATCATCATCATCATCATCATCATCATCATCATCATCATCATCATCATCATCATCATCATCATCATGACCTAGTATATCCAGCGAGAGATGGGATGTGGTAGGGCGAAAAAAAAGAGAAGCGCGATAGATGGAGGACTATCAGCTGCATGCCCGTTAAATGGAGTAGGCACACATACACTCACCATTCACACCTGGGCTGTCCTACTCGTTGACACACACACACACACACACACACACACACACACACACACACACACACACACACACACACACACACACACACACACACACACACACACACACACACACACACACACACACACACACACACACACACACACACACACAGCCTCTCGGTTCCGTCCTCCTCTCCTCCCCTCACATCTATGGACACTAATGAAAATGGAACTGGTTATCGTTTCTGGGGTGACATAATAACCTTCCCTTCCCACCACCAATCGTAAACAAGCCACGGTTTCCCCAGACTCATCCATTTTTTAGATGACTTAAGGTGGCGGGAGTTGTGACCATTGTATTGTTGGGGTATCTCAATCTCTGGCTCGACCTACCTTACCCTGCCCTACCCCATCCTGCCTTACCTCACATCAGACTGTCTTACCCAGCCTTGCCCTTCACCCCGCCACCCCTTCTTCCCGTCCCCGCTCTGTCCTGCCTTGCCCTGCCCTGCCTTGCCCTGCCCTGCCTTGCCCTACCTCTCCCTGCCCTGCTTTGATTCACTCCGCTCTGGCTTGCCCTGCCCCACCCAGCCTGCCCTGCTGCACCCCGTCTTACGGTACTAAACCCCGCCCTTCCTTGCCCTGATCAGCCCCACTACAGTCGCGCCTAACCCTGTCCTGCCATACCCCACCCAACCCCGCCCCGCCTTCGATTTCGCCACCTGACCTGCCTCCAACACGCACGTCCACGTATGTTTCGTGTGATCATACGGTCTTCTATAAAATAACTGCTTTGAATATAGTCACAAGCCAAAAGAAATGGCATCGCTCTTGTTGGTTGCGTGAACACTGGAGTCTGTCACACCTCCATCACAGGTCGCCATAACACTGTACGGTGACCAACTGCTTTTACGTAATCCTTCAGACATTTCCCTGCTATAAATAAGTGAATAAATAAATAGATAAATAGATATGTCTCCAGTGAGATCATGCAAACAGAAGATATTTGGCTTCCATGTCGACTTCAGAGGGTGACCATGTTGGCTGGCTTTCACATCCTTATTTTTATTTCCAAACGCAGTGCCAGGCCGTGAATCGTTTATACAGCTGCCTCTGTTTTAGTTATCCCTTTGGCGTGTGGGCGTTTTCTCCCATCTCGTTTTTCGTTTTTATTATTTCATTCTGCATGACGCCCTGCAATGTTATTCAGCCTTGATATAAAACGTTCACGGGCTGTAGAGTTTACCCCTTCAGTCAGGTGATGTATTTCGTATTTTCCTCTTCTAATTATTATTATTATTATTATTATTATTATTATTATTATTATTATTACACACATTGGATCTAAAAGTTGACACACGTTCCTTTTTAATTAATCAATTCATAATATCACGTGATCATTATTTATCTTTTGTTTACATTTTTCATTCCATCCATCCATCCATCATCCAATCCTACATTGCCCCATGAGGAGCGTAGGAGCCCGGGGCTAAGCAGTTGGTCCCGGCATTTAAGATGAGAGTGAAAATTTACCTAGGAAATTAAAGCTGACACACCTTTAATTATCCAGTAAAGGTGTCACATCCTCTTTACTGAATGTTTTACTTATACTTATCATTTCACATCGGATTAAAAAGTTGACACAGGCTCATTATTAACTGATTTATTGATTTAGTTGATACTGATGCAAGACCCAAGGGAAGGCGTGCGCTGTGACAGACGGGGTGAAATACTGATGATCTTCACACCCTCTTCCTTCACCCCACCTTTTCAATAAACCATAGTCTTCCTCGGGGACTGCAGCAACCCCCCTTCCTGTCTCTCTCTCTCTCTCTCTCTCTCTCTCTCTCTGTTTCTATATTTCTTACTGCTCGTCTCACTGTCTGTCTGTCTGTCTGTCTCTCTCTCTCTCTCTCTCTCTGTCTCTCTCTCTCTCTCTGTCTCTCTCTCTCTCTCTCTCTCTCTCTCTCTCTCTCTCTCTCTCTCTCTGAGTGTTTCTATATTTCTTATTGCTTGTCTGTCTGTCTCTGTCTGACTCTCTCTCTCTCTCTCTCTCTCTCTCTCTCTCTCACCTGTGTGTGCTGGCTCCCGGTACCATACGACAGGTGCGGCTTGGGGGGCAGCGTGGGTCACAAGACAGGTCAGGTTGAGGTCACTGCCTGCCCGAATGTACACAGCATCACCGCCCACCACTTGGGCACGTGGCTCTGGGGACAGGCACAGAGGGTTAGGCAGAGGTAGGCAGGGAAGGTTAAGCAGAAGTAAACTGGTCAAGCAGAGGTAGCAGGTGAGGCAGAGGTAGAGAGGTCAAGAAGAGACAGGCAGATTGGGAAAGGGCAGGCACGTCAAGCTGAGGCAGGTAAGGCAGAGGTAGGCAGTTGGGGCAGAGGTAGGCTGGTGAGACAGAGACAGTTTGAGGTAAGGCAGGATGAGACAGAGGTTGGGGAAGTGAAGAAAAGAGGTTAGGCAAAGAGAGAGAAAGGAGTTGGGGCAGTGGCAAAGGTGAGACACGAATAGGGAGAAGTGAGGAAGGGGTGGAGTGAGTCAAAGGTAAGGTGGGGTGAGGCAAAGGGAAGGAGATGAGGTAGAGGTAGGCTCGGGAAAAGCAGGGAGGTGAGGCAGAGGTAGAGAGATGAGACAGCTGTAGGGTGGGGAGAGGCAGGGAGATGAGGCAGATATAATGAGGTGAGGCAGAGTTGGGGTGGGGAGAGGCAGAGAGACGAGGCAGAGGTAGGGTGGGGAGAGGCAGCAAGATGAGACAGAGATAATGAGGTGAGGTAGAGGCAGGGAGGTGAGGCAGAGGTAGGGTGGAGAGAGGCATGGAGGTGAGGGAGAAGGAGGATGGGGTGAGGCAGAGAGGCGAGGCAGAAAGGTGGAGTGGGATGATCAGAGGTGTGGGAAGAGAGGGGAAGGAAGGGTGAAGTGAGACAGGAGGAGAGAAGTCAGGCAGAGACAGGGTGATGTGAGACAGAGGCGGAATGAAGTAAGGCAGGTGAGGCAAAGATGGGATGAGGCAAAGTCAAAGCAAGTCAGGCAAGGAAGGTGAGGCAGATGAGGCAGGTGAAGTAAGTGAGGCAGAGGCAAGGTGAGGCAGGTGAGGCAGATGATGAGAGACAGGTGAGGAAGAGGTAAGAAGAAGCTAGGTAAAGCAGGTGAGGTCAGGTGAGGCATGGTAGGCAGAGGCAAGCTAAAGCAAGATCTCGGCAGAGAGAAGATGAGGATAATGAAGAAGAATAGATGAGGTGAGGAATATGAAAAGTGAGGAAGGTGTTTAAGCTGTGGCAAATGTGGCGTGAGGAAGGTGAGACAGAGATACGGTGAGGCATGTAAGTCAGGTGAGGCTGAGGCAAGGAAAGACAGGTAAAGCAGGTACAGCAGGTAAGGCAAATGGGGCAGAGATAAGGTGAGGCAGGAAAGACAGATGAGGCAAGTAAAGCAGGTGAAGCAGAGACTAAGTATTGGCAGGTAAGTAAGTGAGGCAGGTATACGACAGGTAAGGCAGGTGAGGCAGGTGAGGTGCACTAGCCGGAGATGAGGTCAGGCAAAGCGTAAACACTAGATTACTGTAGGCAAACTTGGCAGTGGCTGAGGTTAGCGCAAGATTATAGGAGAAGTTAGGGCGAGGTTGGTTGAAGTTAGGGTGGAGTTAGGGTGGCATTGAACCCAAGCACCGAACCCAAGCACTGAACCTAAACGCTGAACCCAAACACTGAACCCAAACACTGAACCCAAACATCAGTAAACCCAAGCACTGAACCCAAACACTGAACCCAAACATCAGTAAACCCAAACACTGAACCCAAACACTGAACCCAAACATCAGTAAACCCAAACACTGAACCCAAACACTGAACCCAAATACTAAACCCAAGCACTGAACCCAACCACTGAAGCCAACCACTGAACCCAAACATCAGTAAACCCAAGCACTGAACCCAGCCATTGAACCCAACCACTGAACCCAAACACCAGTCCCAGTCACTAAACCCAAGCACTGAACCCAGCCACTGAACCCAACCACTGAACCCAAACACCAGTCCCAGTCACTAAACCCAAGCACTGAACCCAGCCATTGAACCCAACCACTGAACCCAAACACCAGTCCCAGTCACTAAACCCAAGCACTGAACCCAGCCACTGAACCCAGCCATTGAACCCAACCACTGAACCCAAACACCAGTCCCAGTCACTAAACCCAAGCACTGAACCCAGCCACTGAACCCAGCCATTGAACCCAACCACTGAACCCAAACACCAGTCCCAGTCACTAAACCCAAGCACTGAACCCAAACACTGAATTCAAACACAGAACCCAAGCATTGAACTACAGCGTTGAACCTACCCACAACGGTGAGCGTGAACCGCCTGGATATCTTGGGCAGCGTTGACACCTGACACTCGTACACGCCGGAGTCGCTGAGGGAGGGGGAATCCACGCTGAGCATCCAGTAGGGCGTGGCGTGGGCGTGGATGGCTCGGAGGCGCGTGTCGGTCGTGTACGTGAAGGCGTCCGTCGTCAGCACGTGCAGGTCGCGACGCCGGATCCACGACACCTGGTGAAAGGGAGGGGGGGGGGGAGAAAAAGGGGAGTCAAGAAAAAGAAGACTGAGACATGGATGAAAGCCTAATGATTATATAGATCCACAGATGCCATAAATGTCTTCTAGTTCTTGCCAAACGCTTCCTTCAAAATCAGTATTACTGCAAAGATACACACATTCCATACTCCTCCTAACACCACCATCTTCATCACTCACTGGGCATTCTTATTTTTCCCTTACATTTTATATACAGTAATTATTCACCCACACATCTCTCCTACAAGAGTGTACAGAGTCAGATCACAATTTTAGTTATCAGTTCACTCACATCCCCATTACTTTAGCATATAAACACAAACACAGCCTTCATCCATCCCTTTCATTCACTACAGCATCTCCACCCACACATATTTTCCGGTATATTTCCAATAAACAGTATTTTTCCACTCTCTCAGCTACAAAAAATTTTTCGCTGCCTATGTATCATCAGTATATGCTATCAAAAACTTAATAGTCATATCAGCTATAAACCTTTTGTGTCTCCATAAATTCCCGTGGTGTGTGTGTGTGTGTGTGTGTGTGTGTGTGTGTGTGTGTGTGTGTGTGTGTGTGTGTGTGTGTGTGTGTGTGCTTCCGGGTTCTGCGTCCCGAGAGTGTTGACGTGCGTGTATGCGTGGCGGGGCGTGACGACAGGTGAGGGCGGCAGGTGAGTCGAGGGAGCAGCACCGGGAGATTACCTGGCCGCCCACAATTGTTTCATGAATATCAGATGGTGCTCAGGCCGGGACTTAGATTAATGGCCCATCCCTCCTACCCTTGTTGTCAGACTATCCACCACTACACTGATATTGTGGCAAGCTCAGTATCCTCTATGAAGCGTTTCCATTATTCTTTAACACCAATGTTTTGTTTATTATACCCATTACCTGATTATGTATAACTAGAAAAGATAAAAAATTAGCCAAATGGTCCTGAGTTCACTGGGACATGCTGGAGAGGGATGCCTTCATGTGGTGGCACTGACATAACTGAGCTGCTCCACTGCCCGGTTATACAAACGTCCCTCAGCTCCCTCCTTATCCCTAGAAAAAAAATTGGTGAACTTCAGGGGAAGAGCAGCTTCAGCCTGCAGTCCACCAGGTTCGTGTTTAGATGAGCCAGGGGATGTAACAGTACTAATCTCCTGGTGATAGGGCCCTCAGTAACCCAGTCAGCGGTCACTCTCTCTCCAGCGATCTAATGAGATATCCTGAACCACCGCCGGACTCAAATATCACATCAGTTTTGGTAACAATCTTAACTTTACCTCTAATTTTCTCTCCTAAACATCACCCCTCTCAGTCTCCTTTTCTCACTAAAACGAGTCTTTGTCTATTGGATCTAACAACAACTTCTTTTCTGTATCTTTCTGTTCTATGCTCATTTTTAAGCCAGTGGTGACTCTTACATACATACATAAAGCAGAAGCTTATCTGCCCGCCAACTGGCACTTTTACTGCATCATAATATTCTGCTTTTAATCAGTCTGTCACATCTCTCAATCTGTCCCAAAGGAGGGTATATAATCCCCGCCTTGTATCGCTAAATGGAGAGGTTGAAGAAGATATGGAAGGCTTTTAAGGAAGCTGTATTTTAGGTTTGAGTCTGTTTGTAATGTGAACTTTATAAAGAACATCAAGTAAAAATGATGAGATATAAACAAACTTCAAGAACAAAAGTTATTAAGGGTATTCTGGTGTGTGCTCTAAGCCAAATAAATTTTCGGAAACCATCCCAGTTGTTGAAAAAAAAAAAAAAAGGGCAATCCCTTACAGCCAGCTGACGCGAAATTTCAAACTTCCAAATAGTAGGGATCCATGGACTCAGAAAGTGTCACGGTGAAGTCGGCCAAAAGTTACCCAGGAAAATAACGTTTTTATTTTTCATTTTTGCCATTTTTAGTTACTTATGCTTTTTCTAGGGCCCGAAGTCGTCTCATATATATATATATATATTCTCAGTATATCTATCTATCTATCTATCTAGAGAGAGAGAGAGAGGCGGCTTGCAGTCCTATGGACCCAGGGATCGATTCCCGACTGGGACAGGGAACAGTTTAAGGATTTGAATTTCCTAAAAGCAGACTTTCTTGATCTACCAGATGACCCGCCGACATGTCGTAAAAATACCCCCGCTAATACCAATACACCAATCCTGTATGAGACAGCCCTAGCATGTATTCATTATAGATGGTGGGTGTTAGCGCCGAATTGGTGACATGTGGAGGTGTAGGAGGACTACAGGGCCTTGGGATAGGTCACTGCCCCCGAGAAAAAGGCCCTGAAGCCTTTGCCCAGAGTCGGACACGTAAATATATATGTATATATATATATATATATATATATATATATATATATATATATATATAGATAGATAGATAGATAGATAGATAGATAGATAGATATCTTACCTGGGTTACTTGCAACTCCGAGTTAGTCAGGCTGGGGAGCAGTAAGGCCAGAAAATTCCACTATAAACTTTCCCGCAGCTTCCCACCTGACCCTCCCTCCCCTCCAACCCCTCTTCACGCACTGCCGCCCCTTTACTCCCTTCACCCCACTGCACCCCACCCTCACCCCTGCCTGCCACACCTCTTCCTGCTTCTGATCTGATAACGCTTTGATGTCACACCTCGCCAGTGCCTTAGAGTGGCGGACATGGCGGCTGCGTGGCCATAACTCGTCCACTAACCTCTTCAGACCCATGACGTATATTTTACCTTTGTCTTGCTAACACCTGACGATAATGTCCAGTGAAACAGAGGCATTTCGAAATAAGAGGGTAGTTATACCTCTAATGACTCCTTCGCTACCAGAAGTGGCCTCTGAGATGAAGAAAATCGTCTAGGAAACGGCAAGGGGAAAATTAAACACGTTACTTGATTCACGGGCATAACATAAAAGAAATTTGTTCTAGGATAGAGTTAGGTGTTTGGTGAAGGTGTTTCTAGTAGTGACCGCCTGTCAGTTCATTGCAGTCAGGTTAGGACAAGTGAGGTCATGTTTGTTATGTTTGACTGGATTAGGTTAAGTTAGATTAGGTATTTGGTGTCGGTGTTTCTAACAGTACCTAGAGTTAGGGTAGGTTAAGTTAGGCTCATGCTAGATTAGACTAAGTTAGATTAGGTTAGATATTTGAC
The DNA here is from genome assembly GCF_032717465.1 of Coenobita brevimanus. Classification (NCBI taxonomy): domain Eukaryota; kingdom Metazoa; phylum Arthropoda; class Malacostraca; order Decapoda; family Coenobitidae; genus Coenobita; species Coenobita brevimanus. The sequence goes on from NC_137054.1 coordinate 72,678,650, forward strand.
GATGGTGAACAGTGGTTGTCAGTTCATTCCAGTATAGACAATGTTAGGCAAAGTTAGATTAGGTTAGGTATTTGGAGACGGTGTTCCCAATGGCGACTCTCATTTCACTCGTCAGGCCAGGTATCGTTAGGTTAGGTTAGGATAGGTTATGTATATTGTGAGAATTCCTATGAGTGTTTGCCGGACCACTTCGTCAAGATAAATTCAGACAATTTTATCCTTCAAAGTAACACATTAATTTGAGTCATCAGGCACGACCATGAAGCTGCGTCCCGTCCATGTAAGTATTTGAGTGTGTATGTGTGTGTGTGTGTGTGTGTGTGTGTGTGTGTGTGTGTGTGTGTGTGTGTGTGTGTGTGTGTGTAATGTCCCTGCGGTCTCTCTCCACTCCGATACACTCCTGACCCACCATGCCAAGTGGAATGATTGCATTAGCCCCCCACTCTCTGACCTGCGTGTGTGTGTGTGTGTGTGTGTGTGTGTGTGTGTGTGTGTGTGTGTGTGTCGATATTTCCGGGGCATCATCCAAAATTTTATAGAAAGTTAACACATTTTAAAATATACATGACAAGTTGCATATAGAAAATCGTTCACAATCCCTTATCATATTGTCTCATTATTTCGACAGATCTTATAATACTTTCCTAAAAATTCATCCATATTTTTGTGCCTCCCTGTGTATATAAGTCAGAGTTCAGACGCTTCTCATATTTTTTTTTTCTAGTATGCGCAAAGCCTAATCTTGAGCTGGGCCTTGATTATACTGGAATATTTAGTGTGGGTGTCGGCGTGTGAGGTGGTGAGGGTGGGGGCTGGGTGGTGAGGATGGTGATGAGGGAGGGGAGTATGTGGAGAGGGTGGAAGTTGGGTGATGAGGGAGAAGGCTGGGTGTTGAGGATGTATACTGGCGGTAGGTGTGTGTGTGTGTGTGTGTGTGTGTGTGTGTGTGTGTGTGTGTGTGTGTGTGTGTGTGTGTGTGTGTGTGTGTGTGTGTGTGTGTGGGATGGGGGGTAGAGGCGTGTGTGAGCTTGGCATGACCACTAATACTGCGACCATTGGATGCGGCAGATAGGGAGAGAGGGAGAGGAAACTGGCTAACAGGGAGGGAATTGATGGGCTGGGGGCGAGAATGGCCACACCAGCAGGACCCCACTGATAACACCACCTCACACACACGCTTACACAGATACCAACATCATCACTACACACACACACACACCAGCTCACTTACACACACGATAACACCACCTACATTTACACACACAACATAACTCCACTTAAACACACCTACTCATACACACACATCATCATCACGGACATTTACACACGTATACACTTACACACACTGCCACCAACACTTACACACGTATACCTACACAACACCACTTATACACGCATACACAAGGTACAGACGGTGACGTAGAAGACAGCGGTGGTAGAGAGCGGTATGATTTTAACAAAGGTCGTTCGGGAATTGAGTTAGCCATTGACCGACCCCCCCCTCTTTAAAAAACCTAGTGGCATTGCTTGGTAAGGCCTGTTTTTGTGCGATTTATTCAGCCTTATTACACCTTTAAAATTCTCTTATGTGTTACGTAAATCCGCTTAATATCAACATAGCTGCATTAACACAGATGATAATTACTGTGTACTTCAGAGAATAAGTAGCTACGGGAAATGTGTTACCAAGTTCCTGAAGCCACCTAGAATTTAACCCAGAGCGTCTCCCCAACAAAAGGCTAGCACTAAATCGACCGGGTCACCGAATATCCCCATTGTGTTGTGCTTAATTCTCCCTCATCCTCTGGTACCCCCCTCCTCACCTGTCGTTTCCCAGTGTTCACCTGTCGTTCCTCCCCTTCACCTGACGTCCCCTGCTCATCTGTCGTCCCCGCTGTACACCTGTCGCCCTCCCCTTGATCACCTGTCGTCCCCCTTGCACACCTGTCGTTCCCCCTACTCACCTGTCTGTACCCCTCTCGTCCCCCCTGCTCACTTGTAGTTCCTCCTGCTCACCTGTCGTTCCCCTGCTCATCTGTCTTTCCCTCTGTCGTCCCCCTACTCACCTGTCGTCCCCCTGTCGTCCCCACCTGCTCACCTGTCGTCCTCCCAGCATCTTGACCCCGCAGGTGAGGTTTGTTGCGACTCCTACGATGGTGGTGACGTTGGTGGGGGTTGGCAGGAAGTAGGGGCAGCCGCGACACTGGCCAGGGCTGCTGGAGGAGGCGCTGGTGGGGGAGTGGGCCGAACCTGCGTATGAAAATATTAGGAAGTGTTATTATTATTATTATTATTATTATTATTATTATTATTATTATTATTGTCATTATATTATTATTATTATTATTATTATTATTATCATCATCATCATCATCATTATTATTATCATTACACCCTCTCCGTCACCCGCTCCAAATCTTGAAAGGGCAGCCTCATTCACTCACATTCAGTCTTCAGCTGTCGTAAGCAATAGTATATACTCATAGTGGCCAACCATTGCCTAGTGGACAGATGACATATTTGATAAACATTGGCTTAAGTGAATATACTGCGTGGAATTGACTGACAACCCCCTTTTTTACGTTATTTACATTTTAGAAGTTGATAGTCACGAATGAGTAGTGTAAAATGTAGCCAGGAATTCCTTGATAACTCATTTTTTACGTGATTTACATTTTAGAAGTTGAAAGTCACTCATATGCAGTCAGGCGATCATTGCATTTTTTCTTTCTTTTTGAGAGAGTGTTGGATATACGGCAATGCATCACTATAATCCAACGGTTGCGGTGAGTACAGAACAAGGCTGTACAAATAATACTGGCACTATTTTAGCTACCGTATGTCAGAGGAGTGGACACGAAGCTGAACTGTCCACTATTGTTGCTACACGTAGAGTCAATCAAAAAAATATTGACCATCTTACCGCACATATCAAACATTTACCAAGCACTGGGATGCATGGGACGCCCTGTGACTGTAAGAGCTAATATTATCCTTCGTAATTAGAACTCAAAATCGCATAAAGCGTCTTATATATTGGGGAGTATATATATTTTTAAGGGAATGTGTTGATAGATTTATGTGCGTCTACAAAACTAGCAAATTTTTTCACGACCATCGCTCCCCAGGTGTGCTATACTTATTTGACTGACTGTATCACAAACTATTATTCGTGTCAACAGCTCAGCTTTTGAGTTCCCTAGCGGTAGTCATGGTTACCGAAACTGAAAATGAATTATGTCTTATTTCCGTCTCTTCTGACTAGGTACAGGAAGAGACATAAGTATCTTCCCGGAGTCTGACGAATACTTAGAGGAAAAAACGAACGAAATGAAACACACGCAAGTAGAGATGGGTTTTCAATGTATTTCGCCTGTTGTAAAATTTCCTCAGACGGAACTGGGAAGATTATTTCTCTGCCTGTACTTCAGTATTAGATTTACTCAAACATTCTGTAACTGAAATAGTGATACCTGGCCTTTGGTTCTTTCTTCCTCGCATTAAAAAAAAATGTATGTATGTATGTATGAAATCATATAGATGTCCTGGTCCTCGGATGCGCAGTGAAACTATCTATCTATCTGTAGCCAAACGCCTTAATCCCGTAGAGGATGGCCAGAAACAAATCACCTCCATGTCGCCCTATCCCCTGCCATTTCGCTGCCCTCCCCCCAACGTATATATAAACAGACATAGATTCCAATACGCCAGAGAATATGAATATAGATTTTAATGCCCTGTCTCCAATATCTCCGAGGCGGGGTTATTGAAATTCGGATTATAATTATCGATTTTTAGACGATGATGATTTTGGAGGATGGGTTGATGGGTTGATTACCCCCATTTTACTTTTATTATTATTATTATTATTATTATTATTAGTAGTAGTAGTAGTAGTAGTAGTAGAAGTAGTAGTACTATTATTATTATATTTTTTAAATGTTATGGTTTTTCAATGCGAGAGGCTCCCACAGGCTGACATAAAATTGTTTGACCTGTATATATCTGTCTGTCTGTTTGACTCTCTCTCTCTCTCTCTCTCTCTCTCTCTCTCTCACACACACACACACACACACACACACACACACACACACACACAGGAGGACATTAAGCAGACCGCAGTGACAGATGACCGTCACCCTGGTGCCAATATCTCACTCCAGGCTGCCCCTCTCTCTCTCTCTCTCTCTCTCTCTCTCTCTCTGTCTCGGGAATTTGGGTGTACTGATGTGTGGGTGTGACTGATGACTGTGTGGGTATGGTGTGGGTGTGGTGGTGTGTGGACGTGGGTGTGTTATGGATGTAATGTGTTGATGTGGTGTTGTATGGTGTGGCAGCGATATGTGTAGATGTGGTGCAGTGGGTGTGGGGGTGTGTGGGTGTAACTAATGACTATGAGGTGTACCGCAGGGATGCAGGTGGAGGAGTGATGGTGTCCCGGTCCACCCTATCTGATTTCCGGTCCTCTTAATGATTTGGTCTGGTCCAGCGGTACAGTTTATATTATACTGCATTGCCTCTTATATTTCCTTAGGTAGAAAATAAATGATGATGATGATGTGGTGATGATGATGATGATGATGATGATGATGATGATGATGATGCAGTAAAATCTGTGATGTTGTAACCCTAAATATTTTCCATTTCGTTTCTAGGTTAATAGCAGTGTATAGTAGTAGTAGTAGTAGTAGTAGTAGTAGTAATAATAATAATAATAATAATTCATTCATTCATTCATTCATTCATTGCCAGACGCCATGTATCCCAAACGGGGTGGCCAAGGGCTTAGAGTTAATTGTTTTACAGGGAGGGGCACTAATCCTCCACCAACCCCACTTGACACGTAGGGATGCCAACAGCATCTGGTGTTCCCAGGCGGTCACCCATCCAAGTACTAACCAGACCCAACGTTACTTAATAATAATAATAATAATAATAATAGTAATAATAATAATAACAGATAAAACTGGAACACTGGACATAATAAAGACAGCCATTTCGATCACCCTCACCTCACCCCCATCATAACCTCCCCCCCACCATCATCCCAGCCCATCCTTATCACTCCTTCCTTTTCTCCCTCCCTCCTTCCCCCTGCCACTCAACCCGCACACCAAGTAAGGGGACGAATAGCCTCCAATGAGAACCCCGATGTAGTGGGAAGAATAGGTCAAGCATGATAGTGACCTGCATGATCTTTGAGTTACCTAAATGGACCCAAAATGACCTAACTCTACTTGATTTGGGTTAATTAGACCATTACGGAGACCGGAGTGAAGGCAGAGGACCTAAATGGACCTTCAGTGACCTAAAAACTAACCACTAGACCAGCACCGTATTGTTTAGGTCACGGGACAACAGCACTGATTCTTTTGTTTTTTTTATGGTAGTGACGGTGCTGCTCAGGTAGCCTACATGGTCGATGAACAAAGCTTATTTTTAAATCATGAAGTTCTTCCTCGTCTTTCACTTCATTTTCTGCCTCATATCCTCTTGCCCTTCCATTTCTTCCTTTCCTTCTCTTCCTCCTTTTTCTTCCTTTCCTTCTCCTCCCCCTTTTTCATCCATTCCTTCTCCTCCTCCTTTTTCTTCCTTCCCTCCCCCCCTCTTTCCTTTTCCGCCTCCTCCCCTCATCCGTCAGCAGAGCAGATTTACCTGAAGCGTCCACCACTTGGCGACACTGACATAAACAGACACTTAGCTTGCAATGAGTATCTGCTGCACAGATGTCATATACTTCAAAAAAATTTACACACACACACACACACACACACACACACACACACACACACACACACACACACACACACACACACACACACACACACACACACACACACACACACACACACACACACACACACACACACACACACACACACACACACACACACACACACACACACACACACACACACACACACACACACACACACGTAGAAAGACAGATGATCCATGCATTGTGCCTCCCAATTCTCGCGTGCTGCAAGGACAATTCAGTCAGCGTTACAGTTGTCTACCCTGCATCATTTTCTACTTGACATAACCCTTCACATGCATTATGGTGTCTACATTTATACATCCACTGATTACCTAGTTGATTAGTAACATCACGAAGCAGTCAAAGTGTTTTCACTCCTAACATCAATACACCAAACCGTTGCCACAACACACAAGTTTGGAGAGAACAGTATACTCATAGCCACAGTGAATGTATAGCTGGCCCGTGCAGAGGCAAACGTCTGTGCTACGAAGGGGTAAGACAGACAAACCTCAATTGCGCCGGGCTAAGGAGGGTTGGCAGAGGTTGGCATTGACAGGAGGGTAATCTAAGGTCCCTTCACTTTTTTATCCCGTCAGACTCACAAACTTTCAACCTCGTGATTAAAAGGCAGTTACTTAGTCTAACAGTTTACCGAGTTGCCGGTGTATTTGTAGATGGAAGGAAAGGGAGTTCACTGGAAAAAAAAACAAGGTGATATTAAAAAGTAGTTCATCTGCATTATCCATTAACGTCCCCATGATGAAACTGATGAGGCGAGGGAAGTGGAGGTGACGGGTGAGGAGGTGAGATTTACGACAAGGAGACGAGTCAGGAGGAGGTGGAGGACATGGGAGGGGGTGCTGAGGAGTGTGGTGGCTGAGGCGAGGGCGGAGAGAGAGAGAGATTTTCATAAGTCAGATTACTGGTGTTTGGTGAATGAGAACTTAGGAATAAAGTTAAGGCATTCTGTACCGCACTGCATCCATTCTTTACTTTTCCCAGCCAGTAAATAGAAAAATAATAATTCAAAAAAGACGAGTCAAGAAGAGATGTATGTTCTAACCCCCTCCCCGATGCCCTTCATAGCCTGTGAATGCCATAGCTCAGTAAAAGGGCCGCATTTGATTGTGAAACTCGGCTTAGCACATATTAGGCCTACGGTAAAGACAAGGCCTATTGATTTTTAAGGATCTATGTTCGCCACTCCATCCCCGTGCGTCCTAGCTCACGGATGCTGCATGTTAGTAGTAACCGGGCTCCTACTGAACATAAGAACATAAGAACATAAAAAAGAGAGGATAACTGCAGTAGGCCGGTTGGCCCATGCTAGGCAGTTCCTAGAAGAGTAACTGAACCATTAGAATGAGATAAGAATAGCAAAGAAGAAGGCTCTCCCCCGCCCTCCAAACCCTCCAGCCGATGCCGGCAGGAAAAAGTCAGAAAGAACACCATGCAATATAGAAAAACTGGCGTTAATATTTTACAGGAAAGTGTGAAAGGAGAATAGAGACTATCGTAGTGTAACCTGAAAAGGAAAAATTATGAATTAGTACTGGTTATAAGATTTTCTTTTTTCTATATCCACCCCTTATTTGTCATATGCTTATCTAGCCTATGCTTGAATCTCAATGGACGAGGCAGCAACTACTTTACTAGGTAGCTTATTCCATTCGTCTACTACCCTATTACCAAACCAATTTCTACCTATTTCCTTATTGAAACGGAATTTTTCCTATTGTTACTAATTTCAACCCAGACACTTTCTGTGTCCCTATTTACTTTAATGTCTGCTTTATTGTAACAGTTTAACGAATCCTTTACATAAATAGCTACCCCTCCCCCCTTTCTTCCCAGACGGTTTGACACAAAAATATTATAGCCTTTTATCTGACATTCTGCTAAAAATTCTCGAGTGTCTGTATTCATCCAAGTTTCACTAATAACGGCAATGTCTATTTTCTCTGTACAAATTAAAGCCCTCAGTTCATCCATTTTATTACGTAAACTCCGGCTGTTTGTGTAGTACACTTTCAGATTATTATGAGTAGTTATGCCTTTACCTTGGCATTTACTGTTATTTATTTTATTACTAACTGGGAAACTCTTTACTTTACTAATATAACAATTTTTTGTACTATCGCTTATCGCCCTTCTATCATCGCTTGTTCTATCATCTATCATCGCCTGTTTGAGGTGCCTGAGTGGATGTATCTACACTAATGGTTTTGGTTGAACTTTACAAGCACAATAGATTTATGTTAAGATTCACTACTTCTGGACGCCAGGCTCTGGATCGAATGTCTCCACAGCCTCATTATACTCCCCTCATAAAATAACAAGTGAGAATATTTCAGATAACAGTGCATCTGAGAGAGAGAGGAGGGGGGGGGGAGGGAAGAAAAATTGTCCCAGGCCAATGCTTATTAGTTTAGTACAGCAAAACTCTCCTAGCACACCCAACCTTACGAACACCTTATCTCAGTAACTGGGCCACCTGTGGATGAACACACACCAAAACGTATCGGTGAACACTTGACGCGAAGCGATTTGAGACACTGGACGTTGGCTACTGGAAACTGAACAACGATTTTTTTCCCCCATGCTGATAAATGCCCTCTCAAGGATGCTATACGTGGCTTGTTTGTGAGATTTTCCAGTCCGTATTGTTATTCTGTGTATAGGAAAGTGATTACAGATAAATTTTACCGAAAATTCATGAGCTATAATGATCATTTCGGATATCATCGTGCCCTACCCGCGCGATGCTTTCTGAGGAGACTGTACTACAACTTCAGTCACACAAAAGGCATACACTTAAAGGCCCAGTCTGTTATATTTCAAGGACTATCATGGTACCCTATGCAGTAAAATGGCCCTCAGAGATAAACTGGCGTCTGCAGTCGGCAAATATATTGAGTATTATATTTTTCATTTTATTTTTGACACAGATGTAGATGAGATTAGGGTGCTTCATACTCCTTGCCACTGTATCCATCTCAAAAGTAATACCTACGATTTTTTTTTATATGAATATTTGTTTGAAACTTTCCTATATCTTACAGTGCCTGACCTCTCGCTTATCTCCTATATCAGTTTCACAAGAGCCCCCTGTGTTCTTATCAGTATTTTTCATCAAACCACTCCTTCCTGTTAGTTCATCCTTTAAATCAGTAATATATTTGTATAAGCCAGAGTTATATATATATCACAGACTGGTTAATAAAGATTGTTTATATCTAAGCCTTTCAGTTTTTCCTTCCAGTTTGCTTCCTCAGAGTACTTTTTAACTCGGTAATTATCTCCTTTAATTTCCTCCACCTAAATAACTTAATATATGATTATGTAATGATGGTTAATTACAGCATTATCACTTGTTCCAAAAGAGAGGCTGTATTTTGTTAGCTCATTTTAATTTCTTATCTCGTTAGAGCCAAATTTTGCATGAGAGATAGTAACCCATCACTTTAACATTTTCTTTCCTCTCTCTCTCTCTCTCTCTTTCTCTCTCTCTCTCTCTCTCTCTCTCGTGTGTGTGTGTGTGTGTGTGTGTGTGTGTGTGTGTGTGTGTGTGAGGCACGAGTGTTCTTAGTGCCATCAGCGTCGCTCTCAGGTGCCTCCCCCCCAAACCCTCATCCTCTCTCTCTCTCTCTCTCTCTCTCTCTCTTCAATTTCATATTTCCCGTTCTTCACTTATCCACCATCTTCCCCCTCCCTCCTCTTCCCTTCCCCTCTTCCCCTCCTCATTTTCCCTGCTTTCTTCCCCTCCATTTCTCCCCTCTCCCCGATACTCCCCTCGCCTGACTATCTGCAGGATCCCCTTTACTTCTGTCTGTCTGTCTGTCTCTCTCTCTCTCACTTCATTCCTCGCCCATCTGCCCTCCACCTCCCTCCCCATTACTCCTCCATTGCTCCACACACTCACTAAAAACTCCCCTCCAAGAGAGAGAGAGAGAGAGAGAGAGAGAGAGAGAGAAGGAAAAAAAAGAAAGCGTTGGTGTGCGGGCGCTGAGACGGTGTGTTGACTGGGACAACAGTCTTAATTAATCTATTCATGGTGGATATTGACAGCCCTGCCGAGCCCTGCCCTCCCTGCCACCAGCACCACCCCCTGCACCAAACCCTTAGGTCATTAAAGACTTCCTTTGGACACAGTATCTTCAGTCCTTATCCTTTAAAACTGTAAATGCTTTCAGAATATTCTAAATCACTTTCTGTTCTTAGTCTATAGAATCATTACTTTGTAGAACCATATTTCCTTTACGAACCTGCATTTTTACAGCGTCATTATATATCACTGTCTAATTTTTCATCTTCGTTATAATTATTGCACACACTAGTACACACCTTCATCGCTTGTCCTTTTGCCACTGTATAAATGTGCATACTTATCCTGTGTTTAAAGTGCCCAGTTTGTTTATGGTTACCTTGCACAACTACCTACAGTCACATCATCCTTCTGTTTACCTGTATACAACTAATATTTGGCTTTGTTCTTCTCTGTTGCACACTTCACACTTTCTCTCTCTCACACACAACTCTTTCTCTTCACTTTCCTCCTCAGTCCCTATCATCCCTCAGGGAGATATTAGTCAATGGATATTTAGTCAATATTTTTTTTTTACGTATTGCATTCTCTCTCTCTCTCTCTCTCTCTCTCTCTCTCTCTCTCTCTCTCTCTCTCTCTCTCTCTCTGCCTGAAGTGTCCCCTAACCTGAATCAGAATAATTGTCTTTGAGGAACTTAACCCTTCTGTATTGACCCCTAGCAGTGTAAATATTAAACTTACATTAATTTATATAAGCTAGATCAAGTATATTCAAGCATTTGTCATATTATCTACCTATCTATCTATTTATCTACAGTATCTATGTAAATTCACTATGGTTCATATTTTAGGTAGCATAGGAGGCCTCTAGCACCTCTTCCTTAGCGATTTATTTTGCATATTACAGTCTGACATTCTCCTGTATCCTAATTATATCTTTTTAATATAGACACAGTTTCTGTAATTTTAATCAGACTTTTCCTTCATCATCCACTTCCTACAGCTTCCGCAAACTCCTCTCCTCAACCCACGTTTTCTTTACGACCTCAGAATGCATTAAGCTTCCGCGACCCTAAATATTTCCTGTAATAAATCCGTTAGTATATTTAAGACTTGCTGAATTCCATGCCCTCCACCACCACCTTCCCCGCTTCTCAATCCTCACTTCTTCCTCACCTTTCCTCCCCTACCCCCTCTGTCCCTACTTCATACTCGTCCCTTCCCAAATTTCACTTCCTCTCTCCGACTCTCACCTCCTCTCCCGACTCTCAGCCTCTTCCCTCTTCCCCCTTTATCTACCCCTTTCCTATCCTCCCCCTTTCCCCTACCCTAACACTTTCCCCTTCCACTTTTCACCTCTTTATCCTTTCTTTCCCCTTCCCACAACTCTCACCCTCTTCCTTGTTCCTTCTCAGCTATCCCCATCCTTTTTCCCTCCCCTCCATCTCTTCCTTCATCCCCTTCTATCTTTCCCTCTATTTCCTTTCTTTCTCCTTCCCTTAGGCCTCACCCTCTTTCCTCTATCCTCCCCAGGGATCACTCCTTCGCTCTTCCCTTCCTATCCACTCTTCCTCTCAACTCTCGCCCTCTTCCCCCTTCCTCCTTCCCTCCCATCAGCTTCTCCCCACTCCCTCTCACACCCATTCCCTCTCAATTCACACCCTTCCCTTCACCCCCATCCCTCCCCCTTCCCTCTCAATTCACATCCCTTCTCCTCTCCCATTATTCCCTCTCAACTCACACCCCTCCTCTCTCCCCCGTCCCTCCCCCTTTCCTCTCAACTCACACCCCTTTTCTCTCCCTCATCCTCCCCTTCCCTTTCCCCCTTCCCCTCTCCCCCTTTCCCTCTCCCCTTCCTTGCCACACCTCTGTACAAATGGAGTTCCTAAAGTGAAATGGTGCAATTCAGGAGTCCACCTTTCCCTAGCGAATCTCATTTGCCAAGACCGAAGGGAGGAGATTTGGCCAAATATTGAGACGCGAGGGAGGGGGGAGGGGGAAGGGAGATTAGGGAAGGGGAGAGAAGAGGGGGAGGGGGAGGGGGAGGGAGGGAAAGGAGAGGGGGAGGGGGCGTAGGGGGGTCTTCGCGCCCGGCATGTTTGATGGGGTCGAGATGATGGCGAGGCGAGGTGTCGTTTGCGCTCTAATACGCAGCCCGTCTTTGCACTTTAACACTTGGCTCATATTTGCGCTCTCTCTCTCTCTCTCTCTCTCTCTCTCTCTCTCTCTCTCTCTCTCACACACACACACACACACACACACACACACACACACTTAATGCGTTGCTACACTCTCACTCTCTTACCGCACTTTTGCACTCCCTCACCTGACCCACTTTCCTCCTCATTCTTTTGGCTCACTCTCGCATTTGCATTCTCTCTTACTTAGTTTACGTGGCTCTCTCTCTCTCTCTCTCTCTCTCTCTCTCTCTCTCTCTCTCTCTCTCTCTCTCTCACTCTCTCTCTCTCTCTCTCTCTCTCTCTCTCTCTCTCTCTCTCTCACTCTCTCTCTCTCTCTCTCTCTCTCTCTCTCTCTCTCTCTCTCTCTCTCTCTCTCTCTCTCTAATTGTCCCCGTGCATAATTCTCGCCTTTAGTGCGAAAGTTATGGAAGTGTGTCATGTATATCATCGTAAGTTTCTGCCCCTCACCCTCTATCCCACTTTCCTCTTTCTCTCTCTCTCTCTCTCTCTCTCTCTCTCTCTCTCTTAGTTACCGTAGACTCTTTTCTACTTCTTCAACCATATCATTTTTAGCTACAACCACTTGAAGGCAACGATGGGAAATATTACGAGGTCGAATCATCTAAAAGTTACGTAAAAATGGCGATAGCGACATTCTGGATCCCTGTGTATATCAGAGAGGCTATTTTGGGCACCAGATTACGTGGCTATTAATGGGGAGAATGTGGTGGTAAAATCAGCATTCAATCACCCCCATCCCTGGTCAATGGGGGAGGGGTGAGGGGGAAGGGGGAGTGGGGGAAGGAGGGAGCATGAAAGAACCCTCTCAATCATAGAGGTATGCTCTCAATGAATCGGGAGGGGGTGAAGGGGGAGGTAAAATAAGCCTCTCAATACTGCAACCAGGATCTGTATTTATCAAGGAGCTTTTCCAATTTGCAGAAGAAACATGGGTCCCTGGTGGCTTAAGGTTATCATAAATAGATCTGCTTTGTCTATTTTTTTTTTTTTTTTAATTTTAATATTCCCTCTTAATTGGATGTGAAGTGTCTGATAGCTATATTAGAGACACTTAAGAATATACCGGTACATACAGTCTTATGCAGAACTGAAGCTCAAGAGAGTTTGTAAATGCATTCCCCGTCTCTCCCAGCGGCGAGCCTCATCACACACAAGCGTCGTTGGTTGAGGGTTGGGGTGGCTGACCTTGTGTGAAGAGTACGCAGTTACCCACCACACATTTACCGTGCAAAGGAGATAAAAGATAACTGCTGTCGCCTTCTGGGCATGCATCAGATTACTCACACTCGCTGGGCTAATTTTCTTCCTACAAAACTTGGTCCTAAGTCTGTTCGCGAATCCGGCACCTCATCTGATTGTGTATCTTTGCTTACCCTGGTGTTGTACTCCTCTTTACGACAGCTTGGCCTGGAACTGCCTCCTATCCATCTTCAGTGCTGAGTTGTGACAATAGTTTAACACTGTGGCATATGATGCTTGTCACGAAGTTTTTTAAATGCAAGGAAGAAGGAACTAGAGGCCAGAAGCCCGCAAGATTGCTCCCTCCAAGAAAAACAAAAACAAGCTAACAGAGAGCTGTGGAAGAAACGTCGAACCGTAACACTGTCCATTTCCGTCACTGAGCCGCGTGAAAAGCACAAGACGAAAATCTGGGCCAAGTTAAGGTAAAAGAACTGGAGTCAAGAAAAGAGATGCTAATTGAGAGTAAGTCACAAAGGCATATAGAGACCTGGCCTGTAAACTTGATGATTGGGTGTCGTAATGTGGAGGAGTGTTTGTTGGGTAATTTATTTGCTAACCACGTAATTATTCACGGGGTGGAGGTGTCGGACCCTGGGGAAAGGAGGGAGGGATGATGGGGGAGAGGAGGAAAGGAGGGATTGAGGAGGGGGGACGTGAGAGAGAGAGAGAGAGAGAGAGAGAGAGAGAGAGAGAGAGAAGGGAGGTGTGGGAGTGGGAGTGAGAGGGTGTGTGGGAGTGAGAGGGTGGCTGCGGGAGTGAGAGAAGGGCTGTGGGCAAAATAAATCTCTTAGATAGAGGTGTAACATAGCCTCCTGTGTCTAGACCTAAACCCCAAATTACAGGGGAGGTATATGTGGGTGTGGGGGTGTGGGTGGAGGCAAGGGACGGCCACACATCCCATTCCCCTCCTACACACTATGATAGCATTCCACACCAGTACCAAGGCATTCCACACCAGACGACCTAACTGTAATATATATATATATATATATATATATATATATATATATATATATATATATATATATATATATATCTATTGCCAGACGCCTCAATCCCGTTTGGGGTGGCCACAAACAAATCGCCTCCAAGTCGCCCTGTCCCCCGCCATTTCACGGCCCTGCTCCCAACTCACACCCCCTCTCTCATATACCTCTCCACCCCATCCCTCCATCTCATACTCGGTCTCCCACTCCCTCATCCACCCTCCACCTCAATCACATAAACACTCTTAGTAAAACTTTCACCATCCATCCTCTCCATGGCCAAACCACCTCAGTGTGTTCCTCACAACGCTTCCTATCACATCCACATCCACACCACAACGCTCCTTTATATCCTCATTCGTCAGCCTGTCTCTCCACGTGACTCCACAGGCTCCTCTTAAATAACTCATTTCCACTGCTCTCACTCATGACTTGTGCCCTTCCAACAATGTCCAAGCTTCACTTCCGTATGTTAGAGTTGGTATCACAATACTGTCATGTAGTAACTTTTTTACTTATATATATATATATATATATATATATATATATATATATATATATATATATATATATATATATATATATATATATATATATATATATATATATATATATATATATATATATATATATATTCCAGCATCCTACAGCACAATATATTAAGGACTCAAGGAACGAGAGAGAGAGAGAAAGAGAGAGAGAGAGAGAGAGAGGGGGGAGGGTACTCACCTCTCCAGCAGTGAGGGGGCAGCAGCAACAGGATCAGTAGGCAGTAGAGTGAGCAGGAGATTAGGCTCATGTTGCACGCTTTTTCACTCTAACTTCACTCTAGCTTTTCTCTGGCTCCTGACTAATTCTTGCCTCACTCTTCACTCCTCCTCTTCATTCTGACAGCACTCTAGGTCTTAAGCTTCTTTATATTTCTATCTTGACTCTTCACGCTAGTTATTCACTCTGATGTTACCCTAGCCTTTCACTTTAAGCTTGGTTTTCACTCTTATCACTCTAACCCTTCTCTCTAGCGTCACCCTGATCCTTCATTCTGAGTGTTCTTAATCATTCTAGGTCTGTCTTTTCGTTACTCACTCTGGAACCACTCATTCTTCACTCTGGGTGTGACTCTTCACTCTTAAGTCTGGTTATTCACTCTGGCATTATTCACCCTTCACT
Organism: Coenobita brevimanus; assembly: GCF_032717465.1. Classification (NCBI taxonomy): domain Eukaryota; kingdom Metazoa; phylum Arthropoda; class Malacostraca; order Decapoda; family Coenobitidae; genus Coenobita; species Coenobita brevimanus. The sequence goes on from NC_137054.1 coordinate 72,694,058, forward strand.
CTGCTTCTCTTCACTCTTAACCAGTCACTGAAGTATCCTTAATCCTTCACTCGGCGTCTCTCTCTTCACTCTTACTATTCACTCTTACACCACTGATCCTTCACTCTCGGTCTGTCTTTTCACTCTAAGTCTGGTTATTCAGTCTGGCATTATTCGTCCTTCACTCTGGGTCTGTTCACTCTTATTATTCACTCTCACCACTAATTCTTCACTCTGGGTCTGTCTCTTCACTCTTATCATTCACTCTAACACCACTAATCCTTCACTCTGGGTCTCTCTTTTCTCTCTATATCTTGTTCTTCACTCTAGTATCATTCATCCTTCACTCTGGGTCTATCTCTTCACTCTAACGCCACTGCAGCTTTCCACTCTGGCTTTTCACCCCTTGAGTACGATAACTACTCTTCTGTCTTCTATTTTCTATCTTCTTACTTCCTTCTTCTGTCTCTTCTTTCTTTCTCTCTCCTCTGTCTTCTTCTGCCTCTTCTTTCTCTCTCTCTCCTCTGTCTTCTTCTGTCTCTTCTTTCTTCCTCTCTCCTCTGTCTTCTTCTGCCTCTTCTTTCTTCCTCTCTCCTCTGTCTTTTTCTGTCTCTTCTTTCTTCCTCTCTCCTGTTTTCTCTAACTTATTCTTTCTTCATCCCTGTCTTATTCTATCGTCTGTCTTTGTCTTCTTACTATCAATAGGCTTTCTTTTATTCTCACTCCCCCCAGTCCATTTTGTTCAAGTGTTCAAAAGGGTTATAAGTTCACTCTATGTTCACTCTTGCTTCCTTTGTTCACCCTACCTTCATCCTCACGCCCATACAAACCTCATTCTGTTTCACTCTGGATTTGTTCTTTTAATCTGGCTTTACCGTTTCACTCTTCCTTCACTTTTTCATTCTTATTCACTCTGTCTCAAGTTTTAGTCACTCTTCTTGTCCTTCAATCTGCCCTCAAGTTTTCATACCCCCTTCGCTTCTTCATTCTTGTTCACTCAGTTTCTAGTTTGTCACTCTTTTCGCCCTTCACTCTCCCTTCAAGTCTTCATTCTTATTCACTCTGTTTTTGGTTTCAGTCACTCTTGTCATTCAGTCTCCCTTCACCTTTTCACTCTCCCATCACTTCTTCATTCTTATTCACTCTGTCTCTAGTTTGTCACTCTTCTTGTCATTCACGCTGACTTTACCTTTTCACTCCCCCTTCAGTTCTTCACTCATATTCACTGTTTCTAGATTGTCACTCTTCATGTCCTTCACTCTGGCTTCAGCTTTTCATTCTCCCTTCAGTTCTTTGTTCTTACTGTGTTCCTAGTTCCACTCACTCTTCTTGTCCTTCACTCTGACTTCGACTTTTCATTTCCTCCTTCACTCTGACCTTGGCTCCTCATTCTTTCTTCCACTCTTGGTTTTCACTCCGGCGTCACCTGTCACTCTAGCTTGATCCGTTTCACAATCCTTAAATTTCTCGTTTCCCTTTTATTTTCGTTCATTTTTGTTCATCTTCGTCGTTCCATATCTTATTTCACTCTATTTCATACGTTTCCATAAAAATTCACCTCTTAAACTCATTCGTTCAGGGCTTAGCCATATATTATCATTCATTTTTCTTCACATCTTGGTCTGCCCTTATCTCATTTCACTCTGTTTCACTATTGTCCTTAATAATTCATCTAAAAAAATCATTCTTTCAGGATTTACTCAAATTCACTCGCCGATCAGACTCATGGACAAAATTCGTTTCCCCCTCTTGTCCGTCTTCACCCTCTAGTACAGCAAATAATCAACCTGTAAGGTGACATTTGTGGCTCGTATGCAAGGGGAAAATTAAGACTTTGAAGAATTAATACTCTACGATAATGACCTCGTGTAGTTGATAGGTGTAAAGATGCTTCGTACCGTTCACTCATTCGATGTAGTTCTTTATCTGTATAGGCTATTTCTTAACGTCACTCTGTTCCCTATTTTTTCACTTTTTGCATTTAGTATATTCGCAGTTTATCGCACGTTCTTTAAGTATTTTTACATTATTATTATTTTTTTTTTTATCTTTCGTGGTTTTCATTCCTGAGGCATTTTATCTCCTTCAGTGCATATCAAAAATTTTCGTCTCCCGTTTTATGTTCATTGTTTTGAGTATTTTTCTTTCATTGTTTATTTTTGTCATTAATCTCCTTAGTTATTTATTTATTTATTGTGGACTATTTTCCTCTGTATTTATTTGTAAATTTTATTTCAACCTGGGAGTTTTTTCCCCCCTATATGCAATATTTTATCTCATCAAAATCACGTGTAAAGTTATTGCTTTATTGTTTTTCTTCATCGCCTTTACTGTCTGACCTCGGTGACTCCAACAGACATAGTTTTTATTCCTTATAATTTAGATCCAGTTTCTTTGCCAGCTTTCTTTTGCTCTAAACAAAGTTACCTCTGCTTTCCTTGCTTTTGAAAGTATCTGGAAAGTTTTAGACGGAATATAGATTACAATTATCCACTATCATCAATTACGTCCTAAACTTTCCCCTTTGATCTCTCCAGTTACGCCAATAACGTAGTGATTTTAAAATGAGACGCAGAGCTGAGAACTGAGGAGGCAGGAGGAGGGGATGGAAGAGAGACACCCATCCTCACCCCTGGTCGCAACGGCACTGAGGAGTAGGGATTTCCATTTCTGTAAGGGAGGACTCTCGCTCTCTCCCCGCGCCGAAGCAGGTGAACTACGTCTGACTGCAGGAGACCAAGGTGTCCTGAAGTCTAGTTCTTACGAGGGAAGCACTGTCTGTGACTGGCAAAACAATGGTGTCCAAGGTACGCATCTAGACTTGTTTATGCACGGCGACCTGGATACTGTTGACTTCTTGGGTCATATCATCTTGTTTTATTTGCTTTGCGTGGGGCTGCAACGTTTTCTCTCTAAGTCTCTAGGTGGCCCGAAAAAAAAAAAAAAAGAGAGAGAATATCTGAATTAAAAGGTGACGAGAAGACTGCTATGATAAATGGAGCAATCGCCCTAAAATGGAGAGCGTTACCCACATGTTCTTTGCAGTGTGGGTGTTTGAAGGGCTGAGCGAGTATCTGAAAAAAAACAGAAGGGCTGGGTTCAATTCCTTATGCGACCAGTGTTTAAAAATGCCCTCCCCTCCTCCTACATATTAATGGCGACCTTTTAAGAGGGAAGAGGGGAAACAGTTCAAACCCCGCCCATCCACTGTATCGAACGGTGGTGGTCTTTTTCGCCTCCCATCTTCCCGCTGTGCACCCAAGACCATGCCAGGTGTGATTAACCCCGTCCATTTCAGAGTGAGGTGAGTTTTGATCATCTGTATCCCGCGGTTCTCTGTTATCTTGAATGCACAGTTGGCAGATGGAAATGTTGAGCGCCAGTGAGTATGGTAGCAGTTATGAAGTTTGTCACCATATTCTACGGCCCTTTACAATGCCCTTTCTACTCTAACTTGACCTAAAAATTTCCATCCATTCACCTTCGATACTGAGTAGATGAACATTAGGTTAAAATACTAGTCTCAAAGGAGCGCTATGAAAAGGATGTAGAGCTGAAATACTGCCTAACTCTGCCATTACACATCGTGAAATAAGGTGCAAAAATACAAAAATCTAGGCGAAGTGAAGATGAAAAACGTATAGGATGTGATACAAGAGGTGTCATGAAATTACAAACCAGCATTACTGAGAGAGAGAGAGAGAGAGAGAGAGAGAGAGTCACACATGAGCCAAGAATAATTCTTTCGCTCATTTCCCTCTTGTAAGCTAGATTTTGATTTAGAGGATGAACAAGGGGCATGGCAAGAATACGTTTTACTTTTTTCGTCCCTTCTGCTGCCGCAAAAAAATGACTACGACAGTTTTCCTTTAGCAGATTTACTTTTTGCAGTGTGAACAAGAGGTACAGGAAAATTCTACAGCCGCCTCTTGTATTTCCATCATAAACAGATCATTTATACAAGTGGCAGTGGATCAAGTCTGTGAATGTGGACCCCGCTAAGGAAATATAAGGAGTTTTAATCAGTGTTCGTCCTCTCTTGCTGGAAAACTCGAAGCCAAAGGGAATCAGACACCCTCGGAGGTCAGAAAAAGTTGGCTATCATTTCGAAGATCCCTTTCCCTAGCTTGAGTTCAGGTCCATTTTTCGACTTTCCATGTTTTTCTCTTAATTTTCTGTGTTTCCTTTCCTTTCTTTTCTTTAATCTTTTTCTTTTTCCCATTTTTTCTTTCGTTTTCCTTTCCTTCCTTTCTCTTTTTTTCGTTTTCTTTATCCAGAGTCCTTCGCATCTTATTATTCATGGCTCTTTCATTGCCTTCCTGACGGATTTCGTATTGAACTGATTTTAATGTCCCTTTTTTTTTTTTTAGGTAATTTCGTTTCTTTTGGTAATTTCGGATTGGGTTCTCTCCTAATCACATTTTCAGAATATATGAATTTTCTTATTTTACAGTTTACAGTCTCTCTCTCTCTCTCTCTCTCTCTCTCTCTCTCTCTCTCTCTCTCTCTCTCAGATATTTTTCATATCTTATTCGGGTTTTCTAATGTCTGTTGCGGAACACCATCTTCAGTTCTTCACTCATTTTGGTAACTCATTTGGCTTAAGAAAAAGGCTTCCAGTTTTACACGTCGAAAACCGCGGCTACCCATTTCTGTCAGGTCCATGCTACTCATCCAGATCCTTATCTTTATGTCTACGGTAGGAGGATTGGATAGTATACGCAAAATTCTCCAGCCTGAAGTCTAAAAGTCGATACGTGTTCCCGGTTCATGAAACTTGCAATAAAAGTGCATGTGTTGTGTGACTTTCAAGTTGTTGGCACATACCACATGGGGTGCTGATAAAGATACTGTACATGTATACTCTAATACGTTCCTCTGCAATTCCAGCTTGGGTGAAGGTGTTGCTTCTGATGATCATTATGGAGCTTTCGTTGCGTCCGGGGCCTCTGATCTTACCCACTCCCAAGAGTACATGTGACTCATATGAATACACCTGATTTTGACAAGCCTTTCCCTCCTCCTTTGTTTTCTTGGTGGGAGGTGCAACGTCTTCCTGTCCGTCTTGTAACAGTGACTGTACTTTGGCTGAATTTTTTTTAATCAGTTTCATGAATCTTCTTGCCCTAGTGCATACACACACACACACACACACACATACAGTATATATATATATATATATATATATATATATATATATATATATATATATATATATATATATATATATCCCATTGGATCCCAGGGGTACTGGGCTAGGCACGGCACTGGGTGGGTACTAAGCGTACCGCCCTCCGCCTATCGGCTCATAGTCGCGAAGCGCATAGGTCCCTATCCGGGGGTTCCCTACTACATAAAGACTTGAAAAATCCCAGTTCTGTCCAATATTCCGGACACTGGGTTCCAATGGGTTAAATATATATATATATATATATATATATATATATATATATATATATATATATATATATATATATATATATATATATATATAGTGTATAGGTTCTTTATTTACCATTCAGTACAAGCCCCAACACTCTGGGGAACACTGTCCCTGAAGGCCAAGCAGGGAGGGGTGCATGAGGAAAACAGTATTGGTATCTTAGGGCACAGAAGGTATAGAAGTAATTATCATTACAAGCACAGTAATGAACAAAAACATCAAATGATACATATATGGTACAAAGTTGTTACAGTAATAATCATTACATGTTTTGAGACGAGTAAAGTGGTACATAGATACACACGTATGTACATACGTATGCAGAGAGAGGCACATTTGCATATACTGTATACATATACGTAAATATCTATACATACAGTATAAGTATATATTCACGCACATGTAGCCGTAGACATACTGCATGTACAGGATAGGTACACATGTATAAGGATATGGGTATGTGTACAGGCGTGCATACTTAAACAAATGCAACATGCACCTCTACAGTATATGATATATTTATATATACATAGACATGGAGACATATGCAGCATATACATTATATACCATAAGTACACACATATACATAGCCACATACACAGGTAGGTAGATAGATAAAACGATAGGCATTATAAAATTACCTCTTGATTCAAAATCCAGCACTAGGACAAGACATGCACATGCAGCAAACTAGTGCACATAGCCTGATAAGCAGCCAAGTTCCCCTTATTTTTCTCATTTTCTCTCACGCCTGCTGGCACTAATTTTCTTACTTGCTAACATCAGGTAGCACTTGCATTTATAATGTGTGGAGCTATGGTTGTGAGGTCCGGTCTTATGTAGATTCCAGTCCCTCTGTGGGCAGGGGTTTTCCAGTAAGTTCCTCAGTCGTCTCTCATCTCCTCCACCCCAACTGCCCTCTTCCTCTTCACAGACCTCTTTGCTTGGCTTCAGTGACTGTTTCCCTTGAGTGTTGGGGCAATCGCTGGGTTGGAAGTTAAGAGCATAGAAATAGAAAAAGAAAAGCGATCGTATTGTTAGCATCTCATTTATCACCGCCCCCTTCACACCCCCTTGTTTTATTGTTTACTATATAGTTTGTGTCGTCACTTCATATCTAACCCTGATGTTTTGGGAGGCATTCTCGCTCTCTGTCCGGATTTCCTTAGCACTTGATTCTATAGCATATGGACTCCCCCCCTCCTTCTCTCTCACTCTCTCTCTCATTGTTATCCGTGTTGGGCATTGTTACGCCCGTGCTCGCTAAGCGAGAGGAGGTAGTTTGGTTTGATCGATGCGTGCGGTGTGTGTGTGTGTGTGTGTGTGTGTGTGGCACAGTGACAAAAAGAACCAAAGAGACTGGGTGGGCTAGTAATGGACTCCTGCAGCCAGTAAGTATATTTAGATCCACTATTCACGCGCGTTACTTCTGCTTCTTCTTCAGTCAAGGTTCCCGCCAGGACGAGGATAGCTCACGTTAGTAAATCTCTATCCTTTTTAAAACAAACTATATACCATTTATAGTGAAGGAACTCATCATCGACGCCCCACTTATGTCAGCCATCTTGTATAGCCTACAGATCTTAGGCCAGTAATTCATTCATTCATCATCCAATCCCACATTGCCCCATGAGGATCGTAGGAGCTCGAGACTAGGCAAGTTGGTCCTGACATTTAAGATGAGAGTGACCAGCCTCACTCGCCCCTAAGTGGCATTGCATGAGCAATAACCCTTAACATTCCCTTGGATATAAACCTTCATCGGCTCAAGCCGATTGGAACGCCTTAATTACTCACTACAGTAAACCACCAGGCGCCAAATTTTGGCTATATGGTTACCACCCAGCGTAGTAAATGGCTTCCTGGTGTACAGGAAACCATTTGGCTTTTCACTCAGTGTAGAGTCACCCGCAGGCAGAAGGAAGAGAAAAGAATGAAGGAAAAAATGATAGAAGAGGGAGTGTAAAGTCACCCGTAAACAGAAGGACGAGGAAAGAATGAAGGAAAGAAAGACAGAAGAGGATGACGGAGAAGAAAGAGCAGACACCCGAGAGCAGCACTATAATTATCGAGTAAGTGGATGGTGAGCGCTCCTGCCTACCACAAGGCCACTCAGCAGTTGCGAGTAGTTAGTGATAATTAAAGACATACAGTATTTACCATATGTAGCGTCTGGTTATCCCCCTCTCAAAGATTTAGTGCTGAGTAAACGCCGAAAAATTTTTAAGAATATGGCATGAGTGTTCTGTTGATTGGTGGCCCCTTAGCTTTTGCCATGAAAATAACACAGCACTTCTTCATGACTAGCACCAAATTCCAGCGCTGATCTATTGTTACAACTCAGCACTCAGGATGGAGAGATGGTAAATTTAGGCCAGCTTAGAGTAAAAGGAGTATAGTTAGGAATTTTCTAAGAAGTCCTCATATGCAAGGAGAATACGAGTTAGGGGAGGTGAATCGACGTGGTTCAGGAAGCTCCCTAACACCTTTTCCAGAGCGATTTATTTTTTCGTAATGCATCATATTGTCCAATTCTGTGTTATCTGAAATTCTACCATAACCTGCATAGATAACGTTTAAAAGGATATTAAACAACCAGCCATATCCCATAAATAAATCGCTAGGGAAGAGGTGCTAGGGAGTTTTCTTATCAGACGAGAGGACGGGCCGAAGAAACAGCCGCCACAGGACCCCACAGACGAGAGAGAGAGAGAGAGAGAGAGAGAGAGAGAGAGAGAGAGAGAGAGAGACGTGGCTCTCAAATGGCCATCTATATGCAAATGGCAGCAAAAGTAGCGGAAGGTCATTGTTAAAACCCCCATGTAATATATTCATAAGAGTCCCCTCGGAGGAACACGCCGCTCAGGGAGGAGAGACTGGAACTTGATGGCGTTTTTGTCGTTCCTGGCCCAATTTCTTTTTCCCATGGGAGGGAGTGGGGGAGGGTTCCTATATAGTCCAATACCTGAAGGAAATTATTGTCTATTTTATCAGTCACGTCTTGAAGAATAAAGTAAAAAATTGACAAACAGGGTGTACAGGGACTTGACGTACTGAGAATGTATTTATTTTATTTTCTTCACATTGCAGAAGGATATTCGTAATTTTCTTTTCGTTTACTAGAGGGGAAATCTTGTGGCCTTTTACCGTGTCTTCATGCACTTTTTACTCATGCGCGTTGCCACCGCCTCGCGCCTCTATTTCTGAGGGTATTGACCCGGTAATTATTATGTTTATACCTATGCCTGGTATCTGGGAACTCCTTTCTTCGATTGTCGAGAGAGAGAGAGAGAGAGAGAGAGAAAGAGAGAGACTATAGCCATTAGCCTTGACATGATAGGAACAACTCGAATAATAACAAAGAGAGAGAGAGAGAGAGAGAGAGAGAGAGGGAGAGAGAGAGAGAGAGAGAGAGACAGACAGACAGACAGAGACAGAGAGAGAGAGAGAATCCTGAAATGGAAATATTCACCAGGGTATAAACATGTGTTTAACAACTCTCTCACAATAATTACGGAAGTGTGTGCAATATGGCAGCAACAAATCACAGGTGCTCCATTATGCCCCATTTACACTGAGTTGCCCTAAAACTGACATCTTAAAATCCCAATTGTAACGATGGATTTGCACCAGAGTATGAAGCTAGTGACGAAGAAGCCCCAAGGAAAGACTGCAGAGCTGTAGCCTAGTCCTGTTCTACTGTTGAGCTATGTGGAGTAAGTTGCAAAGGGTCGGAAATCTTGGTCAAGTTAGAGTGAAATAGTACAAAGGCTACACTCCCACTCCATGGCGTGGGTGGGAAGGACAGCGGTTTCCTAGAGTACTGGCAGACACATCTAAAATTTTCATCTCAACTCGTCAACCTGCTGATTAGGACTTGTAGGGTCAAGGGTAGCGATGCTTATACTGCCCTACCGTGACACACAGCGCTGGGTGGGGAGGGGGAAGCGAGGAAGAGGAGGAAGAGAGGAGGGGGAAGAGAGTAGGAGGAGAATGGCTGGTGGTGCACACAGACACTCCATCAAATTTCCTGGGGATTCGAATTGAACGAACCCTCTAGCCAGTTTAATCTGTTATTGTTTTCATGTAAACTACAGACACAAGCAAATACAGATAAAAGGGAAGTTGGGAGTAACAAAGAAAATGTAAGGGTATGTATGATCAGGTGTGAGGGAGGGCTTGAGTCAGCAGGGTTTGGCCGACAAGGAATCGTAATATAGTACGTGGATGTAGTTAACAGTAATGACGCACAATATAAATCACGGGCAGACAGGTATTTAATGTGAAACACCTGAGGTACGTAGATAGTTCAACACCTGCATATGCCTGTAGATGGTTAGGGCGATTCAGATTTACATTTTATTGCATGGGGGAAGTGTATATGTGCGTGGGCGGAGGGAGGGCGTGAGTATACTTGTATTTTTAGGACATTACACAGTCCAGAAATACCGATGGAAAAATCATTAAACTTCTGCATGAGGTGTAAGAGATTCCTGTCATGTAAACTGTAACCTCTTCACTACGATGACAGTATTGTTTTTTAAATTTTCCTGCTTCCTTTTCACTGTAATGGGTTTTGTTAACTTTCACATACCTAAAAATTCACGTTAGATCACTGCCGCTATAAAAGAGGACTACAGTTACCCCACACGGCAGCTACGAATTACCACTGAGAATGAAATGCATCTGTTTAGGCCCCCCCCCCCCCAAAAAAAAAAAAGAAAAAAGACAGTGAAAGCAGAGGACATGAGAGCAAACACAAAAGGCGAAATTCTACTCAGTGGACGATACATACTGTGCGTACATATATATATATGCAGAAACTTAACTTTACCGTAAAGACATGTATGCAAAATAACCACAGGAGAAATGATTGGAGCGACAGTGAGTACTTTTGTCTATTACATCTTTAGACAGAATGAGACAGAAACGTAAAGGGTAGAGGTCTTTTATGCACACCCGCTGCAGGGAGTGACACACAGAACAAAGGATGACCTGAATTTAAAAAGGAACGATACACAAAACAATAGGTACCTGACTTTTTCCTTAGGGATGCACCTGACAAAAGGGGGGGTAAATACTGCTGCTTTACTTAATACCTGGAGGCTTAATGCCAGGTGTGCCCCACACAGGTGTGACTGCACTACCAGGAGACGACAAGGAACAATCAATTGTTAGTCTGAGGAATACTGCTTCAAAATTAATTCAGTTAACAATAATAAACCATGGATTCGAGATCTGACTAAAATTACCGATGATGAATGTGTCCTCTGTGCTTCATTTAGTCTAGGTTCTCAACACGTCTGTGTGTCTGTGTGGTCTGTGTATTTATTTCCATTTCTAGACTCTTTAATCTTTCCGTGCCCCTTCCAGACACTCTTATCCTGTTTTTTCTTTACACTATCATCCTGTTTTTCTATACAGTCACTTTGTCTCGTTTTTAACCAACACTTGCCGCATCCTTTATCAGATTTCGCATTTACCTCTTCTTATACTCAACCAGACCCGCCTCATCCCTGACTGAAACACCAACAGTACAAATTCATAATCGTTTCAACACCGTCGCTCCTCCTTGTAGATGCTCCATTGAGACACGTGGAAATGTTGGGTGGGAAGGAGACACAGATTAGACCTTGAAGTCTTTATTTACATTAACGTTTTGGGCTACACATAACCCAGACTCCCTGAAGATGGGCTCTGTGTACCTCGAAACGTTAGAAAAAAAAAGACATCAAGCTCTAATTTGCGTCTCTCTCCCACCCAACGATTTCACCCGCCTTCCCTGGTGCTTCTAATCACAGGTACAAGATAACTAAGCGCCTTGTTATGGATTTCCGTGATGGCGGTGATAATTGCCGTAGTGTTCAAGCGGATGGTAACCCAGCTGAATTTATGCTGCATTCCCCAATCTTCTGCAATCCACTACCCCCCGTTGAGGAACGTGTATATTTTGCCTGGGATCCGGTCTGTTTTGCATTATATGATTTACTGGTATTTTTAGTGTTCTCTCGAGATGACCAGATCAGAGAGTGAAAAAACCAAGAAGCTAATCAGTCAACAGACAAGGAAGGGGAAAAAATATTACACAGGTACAAAGAAAAATGTGCTTTGAAGGCCGAGGCAGAGACAGAATATGAATACCGACACACACACACACACACACACACACACACACACACACACACACACACACACACACACACACACACACACACACACACACACACACACACACACACACACACACACACACACACACACACACACACACTGTAAAGGCAAAATTATGTTTCCAAATTACTATAGATCTTCCCCCTTAAAAAAAAAAAAAAAATGTGTTCTCAGTATAAAAAATAAAAAAATCTCACTCGCCACTCCGAAGTTCCTAACTCACAGTGATAATAGGTTCCCGCTACCCCCCTCTCTCTCTCTCTCTCTCTCTCTCTTTGTCTGTCTACTCAGCGAAATTGAGACATCTGTGTAAGCTGAAAAAAATGCCAGTGTTGATCTGCGTATGGGAGAGTTGAAGTGTGTATTTTCCTAGTTATAACTGGTTTGGAAGCTGTTGTGTGCGCGGAGGCTGCTGTGTGCACGTAGGCTGCTGTGTGCACGTAGGCTGCTGTGTGCACGTGGGCTTCGTCTGTACGTGATCTGCTGTCTGTACGTGGGCTTTTAATGCACGTAGGCTGCTGTGTGCACGTGGGCTTCGTCTGTACGTGATCTGCTGTCTGTACGTGGGCTTTCTCTGCGCGTAGGCTGCTGTGTGCACGTGGGCATCGTCTGTACGTGATCTGTCTGTACGTGGGCTTTTTATGCACGTAGGCTGCTGTATGCACGTGGGGTTCGTCTGCACTTGAGTTGATGTCGCGCACGTGGATTGCTGTCTGCACGTGAGCCGCTGGTTGCACGTAGGCTGTAATCTGCATGTGAGGTGATGGTTCGCTCTGTGCATGTGAACTACGAGGTTAGATGCTGAGGTGGTGCGGAGTCAGTCAGCGCATGGATGAGAACACTGGCTCAGCAGGTGCCATACTTAAAAACCTTCTTGATCTCCAAGTTATTTTTATGATTGCTTATTTTTCTGTGCCATATTTATAAACTTTTTTTTATCTCTAAGTTGTATACTGTATATGCTTGCTTTATTTTTCTGTCATATTTGCATGTAAGTTGTGTATTTGAATGATTTTTTTTTTCCACTTTGCACTCGTACAGCCGTCATGCATTTCACAGCCAAACCAGAGTGAATATTAGAGTGAAAAAGACGTGATAGTATTTAGGAAAGGGTGAGAAATGTGAATAATTTTAGGCATCTTGAGAGTGAAAGTAACAAGAGGCGGAACTCAGAAAAATGCCACAGGATAGGAGAAGGGGTATGGAGGTCTTTGGATAAAATCAACAGCGTCAACCACAAAAAAAATGTAAGGTACAGTCGGCCACATGCAAACACGGGGCAGTGTTTGTGTGAAGTGGGGGTCTAGCAACAATTTCCGACGTTCAGTCATCACCGATACCTGGCCATTTCAGCTAATATTTAACACCTGCGCTCGTTCATGTCAGTGCCACCAACGAACGTGTGATGATGTCAGGGTTGTCAAGCGTACGGAATGCTAAACTTCTGCTACACACTGATGCTGTCGTTGGTTTATATGTTGCCAAATGTATGTCCACGGGTTCAAGAGGCTGCCGGGAATTATTTCTAAACCCAAATTTCTCCTCCATAATAAAAAGAAAAAAATGGGGGGGGGGGCAGCTAGTGTGAAGTATGATGAACTGTACGTCCTCCGGCTGAAGAGGTTAACGGAAATCTGCAAACACCAAGGAAATTATTATTATTATTATTATTATTATTTATTTATTTATTTTTACAGAAGATGAATTGAGAAAGGAAAAGCAAATTAAATACAGAAAAATTCATGTACACTTGATTACAGGTGTCTTTCATTCATTAAATAGCAATAATAATAAAAACAACACCTGGACATGAGCTGCTAAAGGTTGAATGTAGATTTTGGTACACAAGAAGCTGCTGATAAGGCGTAGTAATATCTATAACGTGAAGGAATAAGTTTAAAGAGTATGAAGAAGATGAGAATACAAGATATGGTAATGTAGGCAGAGATATACAAGAAGCCACTGTTATATGGCTTCAGAACACACACACACACACACACACACACACACACACACACACAAATCCTCACCAGTCATCAACGCGTTTGTCTCGAGGTCACACGTATGAGGCAGGCGTGGGAATCTTCTGAATTAAGTTTGCTCTTCCTGACGAACATTTCAAGCAGGAAGAGTGAAAGCCAGTGTAAGCCTGTAGGTTGCGGCTGAAGTTACATCGTCTCTTCCTGCCCTGTCACACATTCTTTTTTGGGAGATAAGAACGACAGAGGTCAAGGGTAACGAGCGCTGTCTGCGTCTGATTGCATTTCTGAAACTGCTCGTACGCCTCCTAAAGACCTCTCTTGTTGCGCTGCCACGATCATTTTGGTGTAATCATTCAATCTTTGTAGTGTTATCAATCAATCTTCTAGGTGTAATTAATCATTCAGTTATGCTTTCACTCCAGTTTAGACACGACCTCCACGGGAGCAAACAGTGCGGTAATTATGTACATAGGAATACGATGTTAAGTTTACAGCACTGGCCTGTTGTCAGCGACTTGCCTCCTTAGGGATTTTTGCATTCCTCCTCTCTGTTTAAAAATGACAGGTGTACGCGAGCTGCTTCACTTTGCTCTCCCCTGATGATGTGATTACACGAAAGCGTCTCGGATATTCCTTGTGTGTTTTTTTTTTTTCCTGCGGATAGCCTATGAGTTCAGCATATCTATGAATTACGTGTAATAGCTTTATAATATATATATATATATATATATATATATATATATATATATATATATATATATATATATAATCTTCACATCGATCCCATCGTCGCCTAATACTTTCTTCTTTCTTGTTTATCAACGTCTTAACAGCAGTCTTCATTTCTGTCGGTGCCACCTTCTCGAGAGGCACATCCTCTCTCTACAGTAGGCTACGCTACACAAAAACCATACTGTATTTATCACCACTCTGCAGTCTTCATTCATATTCACCAGTGTTGTAAAATATTCCCCCCGCGTGCTTTGTTTTTCGTCACCACTTGTTAGTATTCTTGCATCCTCAGCTCCCATTTTCAGTAATGCACTTCTTCATTCGCTGCGCTGCTGGTATGTGTAATAAAATAATTGTATCTGTTCATCTGTTCGTCCTGTTTTCATTTTTAGCCGCTCATGGTTACAATTGTTTCAGTTTGTTTTTTAATTATCTAAAAGTGTGCCATACAGAAGTTTTACATCAGGAGTAGCCTAAACCAAAATCTAATGCAGAACGACACGTTTTCCACCTGCCTCTGACGCTCACGGGTGCCAGATGGAAGAGCGTCAATAAACGGCTCTTTCTCATGCAGCGTGCATTGGTCTTGGGTGCACGTGCAATGAAGTCTTGCCCCACCCATGACAGTTGCTTTACCAGTGCTGCTTGTGAGCTTTGAAGGGAAGGTCTTGTGTCTGCTCATGTGCTTGGCTATTTTTTCGAACAACACAGTTTTTAGTGTGAGCTCATCATGGTCCAGAAAACAGAGGTAAGTTTGATTTTTCATATTCGTGTTAATATATATATATATATTTGTGTGTGTGTGTGTGTGTGTGTGTGTGTGTGTGTGTGTGTGTGTGTAACATGGTTAATATCACGACCATGGCATGCCTTTGTGCTCACACACACACACACACACACACACACACACACACACACACACACACACACACACACACGCGAGAAATATTCCGTGTGTGTGTGTGTGTGTGTGTGTGTGTGTGTGTGTGTGTGTGTGTATCCTTGGTCTCCTGTATTGTGCACAGTCTCAGTGATGGTAAGTGGATGACCCAGGGTGACCCTTCTCCAGGCGGAAATATGCTAATTTTATTTAATAAGTGCTATATTTAACAAAATTATGCCAGATTTGTGGAAAACACAGGATAATAATGTTTTTCGCTGATACTGGGAAGGATGGTATGTGATGCTGACCATCATCCACCCACTTGATATAGTTCTTCGTACTTCTTCCTTCACCTTTAGTATTCTTTTGCTGTGTCTGCTCTCCTCTTCCTATTTTTCCCTTCCTTCCTGTCACTTTCCTCACTCATCTTTCCATCTCAGTTTGCTCTACACTGAGTGACAAGCCTAGTGGATGGATTTCTGTAACCCAAGAAACCATGTGCAACGTTAAGTGGTAACATCATAACTAAATATCAGGGTGATGTGGAGCCTACTATGGTACCCTGGTTGACTAGATGGAGAGACGCAAATGTGGCGTCCTTCCGGGAACCAACCCTCAGCATTTCCCAGCGCCTCGCTGTCGCGAGATGCTGTCTACCTCAAGGGAACATCGATTCATTGCATGGTTTCTTGCCTGCTGTTGATGGGTCTGCTCGGCCAGACTAGGATTATTGAACAAGATACGGAGAGAAGTATCCATTTAATATTCATTTCTCATCATTTTTCAGTTCTGTGCACCAGTTTATGACAAGAAGCATAACATAGATAATGTAAGTTGTTAGCCGAGGAATTCCAGATGCTAAAATATACACCCCCGCCTCCCGCTATGTGCTTAGACATAATACTGCAACGGCAAAAGCCACAAATTCTTGAATAAAAAAAAAAAAAAAAAGAACTAGGATGATTGATGCACAGTTTGGTGGAAAAAAAAAAATCTCACACATTAAGGTCAATACTTTTTTTTTTTTTTTCAAACACTGAGGATTATAAAAATATTAATAAAAACACATTTACCAAGTCCTCATGAATTAGAATTTATTGGTTGTTGGGAAGAGGGTAGAATTGATGAGGTGGCTTGGTGGGGTAAGCGAGAGAGAGAGAGAGAGAGAGAGAGGCTTGGATGGGGTAAAGTTGAGGGAGGGAGAAGGGGGAGAAACTTGGAAGAGAAAGACTGAGGGAGGAAGGGAGGGGGAGGAGGGAAGAAGGGATATTGGCTGGGGAGAGTGAAATCTGGAGGGAGACGGGAGGAGACTGGGAAAAATGGAGTGGGAAGAGAAGAGGACAAGAGTTAGAGAAGGGTAGGCGCGATTTGTCTTGGGATATTCATCTCTATGGGGCCTGATTGGTTGCTGCCTACCTTACGCGAGTAGTAGTTGTAGTAGTAGTAGGAAAGTAGTAGTGGTAGTAGTAGGAAGTATTGGAGATATGGGATGGTTTTATGCTCTCTTTTCCTCCTCTTTTCTGGGCAGAGAATTATAAACACCTAATTAATTTTCCTTTCATTTTTTGTTATAGAAGGAACGTCAGACATGCGAAGCGAATCTCTCCTCCTCTCCGTGTCCTTCTTGCTTTAACAAGTCATGTTAACGACAGAGAATCGATCGTATTTTTGTTCCAGAAATTCCCTCCTGCTGCCGCGTCCACCTTTATGTTCTTCACCAATGTTCTTCACCAATGACCGTGTTACACGCCACCTTGCTACACCCTCGCATAGCCCCAAACAGTATATGGGGGAAGACAATATTTGTTGTTGTGCTATCCCAGTCTGTCTAATCGAGCAAACCCATCAACCACAGACAAGCAGGCTGTCCTTTCCAGTGAAGTGATGTTCCCATGCGACTTGCAGCTAGGCGCGGGGATCAGTGTGGAGGTTTGATTACTAGATGGACACCGCATTTGCGACTCTCCATCCAGTTAACAAGGACATAACAGTTGGCTCCCCATCATCCAGTTGTCTAATTATATGGTTACCACCCAGCGTTGTAAAGACTTTCCTGAGTTCCAGGAAACCATTTGGCGTGTCACTCAGTGTAGAGCGACCAGAATTGGAAAGTAATATAGTGCGTCAGAAAGGATGGGAGAAATAGGATGGGAGGTGGACAGACACAGAAAAAGAAAGATATACATGAAGGAAGAAGCAGGCAGCACTACAGAACATCAAGTGAGAGGATGACGGGCGTCCCCACCTACCACGTACACACACAATATTTGTAGGCTATGTGAGTCTGAAGGTAAGAGGCTAAGGACGTGGATGAATATGGTATGTGCGTAAGAAAACGAGGTATGGAAACTGATGAGAAACTAACAGCGGATGGAACTAGTTGGATAAATAAAGTACAAAGGAGAACTCCGATTTGAACTTAACAAATAAAGGAAAACTCCGATTTTAACTTGATACGTGACCGACTGACAGTGGGAGGCAGTTTTAAGCACATCTATAAAGAAAAATACAAGCAAAAAATATGATAAGAGAAAGAAAGAAAAAAAGATAGGAAAAAGAAAATGTGCAGATGGTTAGCTTCCTGAGGTCGTGAGGATTCCAGTGGCTTGAATGATGAGTGAAGGATTCTATGACCCTTTTCTCTAGGCGTCCTGTTGGCAGATCTCCCTCTTCCTTTCTTCCTTCTTCCGTGTTATCTGGGGTATTTGATGATACTAGGAATGATGGTTACCTATAAATTGTTTGCTGTGCTCTCTCTCTCTCTCTCTCTCTCTCTCTCTCTCTCTCTCTCTCTCTCTCTCTCTCTCTCTCTCTCTCTCTCTCTCTCTCTCACACACACACACACACACACACACACACACACACACACACACACACACACACACAAACTGATCACAGGAGAAATGAAAATAGAGACAGTAAGTACTTTTTTTCCCGTATATTACATCTTAAGACAGAATGACACAGAGACAGAAGGGTGTACAGTAGGCCTTATAAATACACCTACAGCAGGGACGGCCACACAGAACAAATGGGGGACCTGACCTGACATGACAAATAATGGGGCGCACCCCAGGGGGTGGGGGCCCCACCGAGCCTGGGCCTCCCCCCTTAGCTCTCTCGGTCCTTTAAAAATGTATATATATATCTATTTCGATAACAGCAATACATGAAAAATTGGCAAGTACCAACAAAGAGTAACACATGAGCCAGAAGCTCCCTGACTCTAAACCTGCATGCAACCTCCCTGTAATTATCGGAGTACCTGACCTCACCTCACTACCCCCCCCCTTAGAAATTTCCTGGGTGCGCTCAGTGAATGACCTCCTTCACCTCGGCTCAACTTACATCCTAAATTTAGTTAGTCTGGGGGATACTGCTTTAAAATTCATTCTGTTAACAATTTATCACATCTAAAATAATCATAGCTCTTGTTTACATTATTCTCATGTGCCGAGAAGTAAGCAAGACTCAATTACATTTTTTTCATCGAAGCCTCTTGACCTTGCTAGTATCGTAGAACCTGCCCAATCAGTGTGGTGATCACTGGATGCTCTGTGTTGGAATGTCACTCCTCTCTTGGGTCTTCCTTACACTCTACTTCTGCTGTGCTGTCCTGGTGTCCACGTCTTTTCCAGACTGCAGTGTTTACATGGAATTTTATATACAACACTTGAATTGCTTGATAGGCTGTTCTTGAGGAGGGTTTTCGTGATGGTGTTCGTATACTTTAAAGCGTCATGTGCATTGTCTTTTCAGTATGCGAGCAATACCAAGAAAATTTTTAATGGAAAGCGAGGATAATGGTTCTTTGGCTGGTTTGGCATGCTGGCCTATCAGTTTTGTCTCGATAGAAACGTTTCCTTGCTGTATAATGACACAGGGTTAGTATGCTGAGTGGATATTTAAGTCTCTTCTCTGCGTAGTTCTTCACGTACAAAATTTGTTCTGAAATTCTGTATGCTCTCAGGTACACATATATGAAGACAGATTTTTTACATTAATTGTTTCGAAAAATGATGCACAGTGGACATTATATTTGTAGGTTTTCGTATACCTTAGTCTTCAGAACACCTTTGTCCCAGATCATCTCTGCATCCAAGAGTCAAGAATTAAGTTGAAGTAGAAATCCATCAGTGGGGGGAGGGGTTGTTAGGCCACAAATTCCACAGAAAAATAAAGAATATAATAAAAGGTAGAGAGGATCTGATCAAGCAATTATCAGCGCTTGCCTTATTGTGCTTGCTTTATGCATTGTTTGAAAAGCACCCATTTAGCCTTCATTTAGTTAGTGACGGTTTTTCTGTCTCTGCTTCGATTTGCCTTAACTGTTTTTGATACGGAGTTTGATAAGTGGTTTGATGAGAGGTGATGTAAGCCTCCCCACATGAACTGAATAGCTAATAACAGCCCACCTCCCTGGCGGCGCGTAAATTATTGATGTATGGCAGGAGGCCGTCATTCGTCTGTCTGGAGGCTGTGCTGGACTATGATTAGTTTTTAGAATATTTACGTGATCAAGTTCTTCTTTGATATGGGGTCCCTCGTTTGTCTTGAGTCTGTGTGTCTTGCCATCAGAGGTCTTTTGCATTTAGATTAGAGACTGTTACTGCCTGCCTTAAGGATGCTTTTGAGTGAAGTGAGGGACGGGGGGGGGGTCATGATGCGTAGGAAGCAGTATGTAAGTGTCTACACGTGTCTCCTTGTGTGTTTTGATTTGTACTGATGGTACTTCTCTGGTGCTGTCATTGTGTTGCTTTCCTTATGTTGTGGTGTGTTTAAAGGGAATGTTACTTTGTGTGAGATTAATGATGTCAATAATATGTTCATTGTTCTCTGTTCTCTCCTGTCTAATTGTACGTAAAGAGAGTGGAATCTTGGGCCCGTTTTTAAGTTCATTCGTGCTGTAAAATGTGTGTGTGTGTGTGTGTGTGTGTGTGTGTGTGTGTGTGTGTGTGTGTGTGTGTGTGTGTGTGTGTGTGTGTGTGTGTGTGTGTGTGTGTGTGTGTGTGTGTGTGTGTGTGTGTGTGTGTGTGTGTGTGTAGGAACAGGCATAGTTTTGTTATCCTTCTGTTTATTCTGTTGATGAGTAATTGCAAAATCTTTATCGTGTTTTTCTTTTGTTTGCGAGTGCGTTGTCTTGTTGTTTTGGGTATTTCTATAAAGTTACGCCCATCTCCCTCCAAATATACTGTTGGATGAGTAAGAACGAGGAGGGAAACATATTTTGTTCTCTAGTCTGATCGGTGAATGCGATGGTTGAAGCCCTCTCAGCCTCATCTTGGGAAGCAGCATAGATATAAATATTTACT
This sequence comes from Coenobita brevimanus, assembly GCF_032717465.1. Lineage (NCBI taxonomy): Eukaryota > Metazoa > Arthropoda > Malacostraca > Decapoda > Coenobitidae > Coenobita > Coenobita brevimanus. Next base: position 72,714,560 of record NC_137054.1, read on the forward strand.
GTATTTTCCATTTTTTTTTTTTTTCACTTGAGAGAGAGAGAGAGAGAGAGAGAGAGAGAGAACATTAATAAATCCCACCAGCTCTTCCTTTCCCCTGCCCTGTTGGTTCACACATGTACATAAGGAATGAGGGATTTAAAAATATATATATATATATATACCGTATATACATATATCCCTCTCCCAGTCAAAAATATTAACTAATCCAAAAACAAATTCTAGGAAATCTTTGCTGATCAGCCAACACCACTACTCACTTTCTGTTTCCCTCCCTTATTGCACGCCAGGCATTTTGATTTATTACCTCCTCCAAGGAAGTTTTTGCCTGCGTTGGTTTGCTAATCAGTTTGTCTGTTACCAGGATTTTTAAAAAAGTTAAGAACAGATTTTGCTGAAATTTTTTGGAGGGGTAGGGTTTGGCCCAAGGAACAATCCACTAGATTTTGGTGGTGATCCGGATCATCATCTGGGTCTAGGAATTTTTTAAAGGATTCACTACCATTGAGGGATAGTGGCAATTTCAACATTTTTGTTTCTTACTGAAATAATATTTACAATGCTTCCACAAAATTGCAAGATAACAACTCCGTAAGATCTACCACACTCTCCACCATGGAAGAGGTTTGCGGTGTTGGACTGCAGTTGTTATTTATAAGTACCGAAATAAAGCAGAGTTATGCATGAGCTATAAAACTCATTGCTGTCACGCAGGCCATAAAATTAATATTAATGCGTTTAGAGCAGTACTTCTTAACCTTCTTTCGACGACCGTAGCACCGATAAATTTCCCTGGTAAAGATATCCTGGCTGATTACAGGTGATGGCAAAATAATTTATCAGTAATATAATATGCTTACCTTAAACCTCCTTTACTACGACTGCCCGAAAAAATGTAATTATCTGATACTAAATCATAATTTCGTGATTGTTTATTAATATACCTTCATATAACTTTTCAAATATGTACAGATAATTTTTTGGTGTATGTTGCCAGTTTATGTGTGTATAAATCTGTCTGTCTGTCTGTCTGTCTCTCTGTCTCTCTCTCTCTCTGTCTCTCTCTCTCTCTCTGTCTCTCTCTCTCTCTCTCTCTCTCTCTCTCTCTCTCTCTCTCTCTCTCTCTCTCTCACACACACACACACACACACACACACACACACTACCGTGTTTTAGGAATAGCCCAGTGGTTTCCTTACGACATTGCTTCACATCCAGGTCGTGATTGACATGGAAGCCACTGACATAAGTAGTTCCTTTACCTATCTATCTATCTGTCTATCTATCTATATCTATCTATCTTCCTGTCTATCTGTCTATCATCTATCTATCTATCTATCTATCTGTCACTGATGGACTACAAAGGAAGTTGGGACAGTCACTACAGATCCTTACCGACCCACTCGATATGTTTTGGCGACCCAGTTTATGGTCGCGACTCAGGGACTGTGAACTAATAGAGGGGTTGCCAGCCTTTGAGATAGATCATAGACAGACAAATAGATAGTTACACAGCAGATATATAGATAGATAGACAGACAGACAGACAATTAGATAGATAGATCACCAGTATGTAAGGATAGAATGTGTAATGAGTTATAATCATAAAACCAAATTCTAAGTCCAGTTATATCCTCATTACACTTAATAAAATGATCACCATAACATTATTTATACAGGGTTACCAGCCACATATTCTGAACTTTTAAAAATGTTAATAATTTTAGTAATACTGTAGATATTAAGGTGTGGAAGTTTGCAGCTGTTTTTATATATTTATTACCCAAATTAAGCGCTTCACATCTGCTGTATATGTTTTATTTATTTTGCATATTTAGCTGTCTGTTTTGCATTGTGATGACCATTATTATTATTATTATTATTATTATTATTGTTGTTGTTGTTGTTGTTCTGCTACTACTTTATTATTATTATTATTATTATTATTATTATTATCATCATCATCATCATACAAGCCCTTAGAACTGGTGGATGAGGTGGGGGGAGGCGAAAAGAACGACGCTTCTCCCTGCACTCCTCTCGACGACACCCACAACGACCAGAACAACGACCCCGACGTCGACCACTCCTTTGAGCTGTTGATGGAGCTAGTGGGAACGAACGGTCGCTGGAATTACATGGTGCTCGGCCTTTCTGCGCTAGGTGGGTCCCGTACCTGAGGCCCGTTTCACACACCCTTATATTACTGGAGTCTAATGTGTTGAATTTGGCTCTGTTATATTGTGCTTGTTATTTTTTTTTCTTGGACGGGACAATCTTGCTGGGGTCTGGCCTTTGGTTCCTCCTTCCTCGTATTAAGAAAGATTTACTGGTAGGTTAATAGAGTAACTAAACACACTGAAAGGATTAAGCTGTTTAAGCCTGTGTGTGTGTGTGTGTGTGTGTGTGTGTGTGTGTGTGTGTGTGTGTGTGTGTGTGTGTGTGTGTGTGTGTGTGTGTGTGTGTGTGTGTGTGTTTCTCCATTCTCACTATCTGTATTGCATCTGTGACTCAGTGTTAACGTGTATTTATAAGACAGTATGAATTAACAGTGAAATGCAACTTTTGGTCATTATTTCCGACACCTGCTTATGACGCCAACTTATTACCTTGACCCCGCGATTTCAAGGTGAGGAAATAGGAACAAGGTGGGAATTGTATGCTGGAATTAAAAAAAATAATAATAATAAAACAGATATGGAAAGAGAGCATGAAGAAAGGGATAAATTGAATATGCTGGGAATTTTTAAAGAAATGGAGAAATTGAAGGAAAATATGAATAGATATAGATAAAACTCCCCAATATTCCTCTTTCCCTTCAGCTACCATGGCCCCGCCCCTACAAAGCCTGTCCTACCAATTCCTAGGGGCCACGCCGGCCTACTGGTGCCTGGTGCCAGAACTCATCCAAGCCAACTGGACTCAGGAGCAGATCATCAGCCTCGCCGTCCCATACAAGTCAGTGGCCATCTTAGTCTCGTGATAAAACGTCTTGGTTGTAAGGAGTAAAATAAGTGCATAAGTAAATGTAATAAATCTTGGTGTTCACATTGTAATCCTGGAAGAGGCTATTTGCATTTCAAAGTTCTCTTCCAGTTCGGAGGCTCGTTGGTTCATTCCCAGTCTCTCGCACGCAAAATGCTCTCAAGAATCACTCACTTTTTCAGTCGAAACTAATTGCAGTGTCACCTTCCTTACGCCTCAACTTTGCCCCTTTGCCTTCTCACATCTTCATCTGCTCCCTTACTTTCTCACGTCCTACCCCGCTAGCTCCTCACCCCTCTCTCCCGTGCCTCCTACTTCCTCTCCCCTCACCCCCGTTCCCCCTACTTCCTTACCCCTCACCCTAGTGCTGCATAATTCCTCACCCTTCAACCCACGTACTCCCTGCTTCCTCATCCCTCACTCTCGTGCCCTGAACTTCCTTATCCCTCACTTCTCACCCCCATGCCCCTTACATCCTCACCCCTCACCCCCGTGCCCTCTATTTCGTCACTCCTCACGCCCTCCTCTCCCTTGCCAGCAATGAGACAGGTGTGCGGGCGTCCTGTGAGGTATACAACTTCAACTACACGCTGGCGGCCGAGCTGGGTTACAACACCAGCATCCAGAGTCCAGATCAACTGATGTTGAGTGACCAGCCTACGTCCACACGACCTTGTCACGCCCGCTACTTCAACGCCTCGCACGCCACCACCGTTACTGAGGTACGCCACTCACCAAATTGTTTTCATATATCTTTTATTTTGGGTCCGACTCTGGGTATACGCTTGATGCTCTATTGTTTGAGGTCATTTAGTCATCCTTCATGCCACATACTGTACCTTCTGATGCCATCACTTCGGCACTAATATCCACTCACCAAACCACTTACATGTTTCTATTATTGTGGGTCCTACTCTGGGTATTGACATGACGCTGTGTTCTGTGAGGCCCAGTAGTCATCCTTGATGCCACACACCTTCACCTGTCATCACTTTAGCACTAATACCCACCGTCCATATTGAGTACATGCCATATTTGTCTCATTCAGAGCTGGGTTTATGGTATCAACAGTGGTGTTTTTGTGATACGTCGTTGGGCCTTATGGGCGATCAGGAAAGTTTATTTTAAAAAGGATCGCAGCCTTTTAATTATAGCCTAATTCCTTTAATGTCTTGTGGATCTCTTTCTCTTTCTAAAATCTTTTAATTTGTCATCAAGAAGATTTTGAAGCGTACTTTCATTTATGGCCAGGGACACTCCGCTAGCAGTCTTCTTACATTCCTCTCAGATTCTTCGTCATCCCCTTCTCTGAATTTTGGTGAAACCTTTGCATCTCCATTTCTCTCCTATCGCAATTATTGCCACTTATTTTGGACTTTCTGCTTGTATTCCAGCTTCATTCTGTGCAGCATGAAATGAAGCCTACACATTCTCATCCCTTTGCAGTTCAACTCTCTAATGCAGGAGTTAACTGGTTTTATCATTTTTTCATGCATGCAGTTGGTGAACTCTGGGTCTGTCTTGCTCATTCTGTATCTGACACTGCCAATGACCACTATTTTTTTTTTCTTTATGCAATGTATACTGTCATCTCGAAATGGATTGTTTGTTTTCTTTGGGAAGGATGAATTTGATTGACCTTCAGTCTTTGATTCTTCTTGGTTTCTTTCTTTGTGCATAATAAGAAAAGTATATCCTTGTGTCACTGGTGTTGTGGTGGTCTGTGTGTTGCAGTGGGACCTGGTGTGTGAGCGGCGGGCCCTCTACTCCACCACCTTCTCAGCCGCCTTCACCGTGCGATGGGTCAGTTCCTTCGTCCAGGGCATCATCATCGACACGTCAGTATCTCAGTTACACCATCCCACTCATATCCTCTCTCTTCTAACCTGTCAGTGCTATTTCGAAATTTCTGTTACATTTTTAACGATACACCTACACAGTATGGGCAAGCTACACCTAACCCTACGAAAATACAAACATTTCAATACGACAGCCTTAGGCTACAGCCACACTGGATGCGACGAGCGGGGAGACTTGAGTGGGGAGGGATGAGGCGAAACGAAAAAACTCACTAAATCCTATGTAGGTGGCCACACTGAATGAGGGGGAAGGTTTGTCGCTCCGCTAACCCTCCACGCTCGTCGTTACGCGATGCAGCATGTTCCAGAATGTCGCTCACTGCCAGGCGACATCCCCAGGCATGTTTGCACCGATGAACAGCCTCTAACTATCCGTAGCGCGCGAGGTTGCTGCTTTCTATTTGGATAGGCATCGCGTTGAAGCTCACCTCGCAGCTCATCGCTCGCCGCTACCTCTCCGCTCTTCGCGTCCGGTGTGGCGTACCCTTAGGTCCCTCTCACACGAGCATTTTTTGTCGCGCACATTTGTCGCACATTCGTGTGTGTGTGTGTGTGTGTGTGTGTCACCCCTTCACGCGAGCGGTTTTTGTCGCCCATTCAGATTTTATTTTGTCACCCCTTCACAGGAGCGTTTTTTGTTGCGCGTCAGTGTTGTACGTGGGTAGTGTGCCAGCATTACTTCAGTATGAAGAACATGAGGCAGAGAGCTGTGTTTGTTTATCTAGTGACTGAAGTCAAGAAAAAAAGCATCATAAATGGTGGGTCCATCCACTTCTCTTATTTTTGTAATCTTTCGTGGAAGAATCCCATGATGAAGGCCTCGTTTTAGTTTCTGATATCAGTACTTTTGTATCGTGGTAGCATGCCATCACCCGGTCTCACGCAAAATATTAGACTTTAGGCATCACCGTCACTAAAACACACACACACACACACACACACACGACAAATAAAGCTCATGTGAAAGGGGCCTTAGAGTGCGACCGCCTTAAAATACACCCAGTCCCACTGCCTCAGGTTCGGGCGGCGCCGTAACGCTGTGGTGGCATCTGCACTCTTCATTACCTTTGGTCTCCTGGCCGCCACTGCCACTTCACTCCACATTTACCTCCTCCTGCGGGTCCTCATCTCACTCTTCGACAACTTCTTCTACGTCAGCTGCTATGCTCTCAGTGAGTTGGACCATCACTGGTTTATGGTTTGTTTTGAGAGAGAGAGAGAGAGAGAGAGAGAGAGAGAGAGAGAGAGAGAAGGCTAAACACAAACATCTGTTAATTTGACTGAGTAAGCAGACGATGACGGTGAGAATTCGTCACTTCCCCTACGCATATGCTTTTATGCTTTTTTCTTTTTTCTTGGTGAAATAAACATAGAATTACAGTTTTTTTAAAGTGACATTTTGCCCATTCTCATACACTCCTTGAATCTCTTTTCATATTTTTCATTCTGTACTTCCTATTTCCAGACGATTTTATTGAGCTTAAGAAGGGTTATGTGGTTGTGGAGGGAGTGATGGAGGCCGTTTCCGACACCTTCACAAAATTCTCTCTCTCTCTCTCTCTCTCTCTCTCTCTCTCTCTCTCGTGCTGAAAATAAGCGACTGGAGACATTAGGAATAATAATTAAAAAAGAAAACGTAATCATAGCGAAGAGGCTAAAACTGGAACTAAGACTGGATAGAGCAGGTGTGATCTACTCTGTGTTGTTTGTTTTTTAATTAACCAAGATTACTCAATGGAGAACTGTCGTTATTAGAAGGTATGTTCTTAGAGAGCTTGAGAGGAGGAGTTTATTATAATCACTGTATTTTTGGTGTCTCCAGACGGAAAACTAATCTAAAATACTGAATATAAGAAAGAAATAGCTTTTGGTCAGTCGCTATTAAAGAACCAAACTCGACCAGTTGTTGGTCAGTTGTGCTGGTACTTAAATGAAGAATGTATTGAGCCTTCGCAGATTTAAAGACATACTACCAACACATTCACAAGGAAAGCTTACATAGAAAAATACATGTAAGACTACAGAATTGCGTTTTGCATTGTATTTCTTAGTTCAGTTACCTTTGTAGACGTATTCCACCATGCTTTAGCTGTTGAATTTTGCGGATGAAGGCTCAGATATCAAATTTATATTATGAAAAAGAGGAACACTTTTATTTGCGATGAGATGGATAAGTATTTTCTGATGTAGCCTACAGTACATGGTCTGGTATCGGTGTCAGGCCTGGAGGTGTGCTCGGTGAAGCAGCGGTCAGTGTTTGGCAACGTGTTCGCTGTGCCGTGGGCTGTGGGCTACATGGTGATGGCGGGACTGGCCTACCTGGTGAGGGACTGGCGATGGCTCCAGACTGTCCTCACCCTGCCCGCCCTGCCCATGCTGTCATTTTACTGGTATGGTCTGCTGCCACCCTCCCTGTGCTATCTTATGACTGGATCTGTATGCTGCTACCCTCCCTGTACTCTCTCACTCCTGGTACGGTATGATGCTGCTACCCTACTTATATTAATATAATTTTCAATTTTAATCCAGCCACTAAGGTTCGTTTTAATGCACTTATCGTCAGACCCTTTCTTCAGCCTAGATTGGGCCTCTTGAGCTAAAGGGTTTAAAGCAACTCGGTGTCTTGGTCAGAGTATCCGTTCAATAATCAGATGATCAGATCAGAAAAGTGAGTGTAAGGATTATTATTAAAACTGAGAGCGAGGTGTGGACGTGACCCCAGGTTTTGATGATGGTTTTGAAGCATGCGACGGGGGTAGAACATGTATAACCTTTGTGTATCATTGCTGACTACACTCTGCAAAGTAAAATGCATGATGATCACACTGTCAGTTGCACTGCCGAAGTGTCCTGCATGAATGTTAAAAATTGGGGCTTGCATGGACGGCTATGGTCGTAATATTAAGGCCGTAAGATCATATGTCGTCTGTGGTGTATGTCAGTCCTTGCCAGTTTGTCATAAGCCTGCGTGTTGATGCACAGTTCACGTCAGCTTGTAAACTAACCACGGTGATGATGAATGCCATTGTGCTGTGTAAGTTATCATTTTCAGGTCAGCATGAGGCTGATAGGTCATGGGAGAACAGGTCCTCATGGACCTGTTCTCGCATGACCTATCCACCCCACCACACCTACCCACCTCAATGACTCACCCCGCCAACCACCACCCCAGTCATCCACCCAACCAACCAACCCTATCCACTCCACTCACCCTGGCCATCTCACCCTACCCAGCCACCCACCCCACCCCGCTCGCCCTGCCCACCCACCCACTGCACCCTGCTCACCCACCCACCTCGCATCACCCCATCCACCCTGCCAACCCACCCTGCTCACCCTGTCTACCCAACCCACCCATCCGCCCACCAACGTACCCACCAGGCCATGAATGCTTTATTTTTTTTTTCCCCTTCCTCATGCTGTATTAGTAAAAATAGTTGATATATTCATAAAGATTTTCCTAGTGCTATATACCAAAAAAAAAAAAGTATATTAACACGTGAAAATTTTCTTATTATTATTTTCAAACATTTCGTCCACTGTTTCAGAATAAAAAGACATTATATATATATATATATATATATATATATATATATATATATATATATATATATATATATATATATATATATTTGTAGTACCGTGTGCCCATGCACCTGTGAATAATTTTGCATAATTATTCTGATATTGAAGAAGGCAATTATCGATAAATAGAGGGAGCAAAGTAATCCCCTTCTCCCCGAGGACGTGTTATTATTATTATTGTAATGCTAGGTGTTTTAGGGTCGGCCTTCCGTCCCTAGAGCACCTAGTGAGTAGCTGGGTTTTCTTTCTAGACCGGAGCTTAGACAAATCAGAGAGAGGCTGGACAAAAACTCAAGGCAACACCTTACATGTGTATTACTAACTCTTACACAGGAACGAGCAGATGTCACAAATACGAACAAGCTGGACAATTATAATCCTTGGGCTGCAGATATGGAATAATAGTATCACGCAGGATACTGTACAGGACCAGATTGGTTAGGGGGAACAACAGTTGAGCTAGACACTTATGTTGGTGGGGGAGTTTAGATTTCCGTGGCCGGTGGTGGTGGTTGTCTCGATATCCCAGGGTAGCGTTAATATTTTACACTGGGCCTAAGCGTGACCTTATCGAGACGTGCCGTCACTGTTGCATAGAGTGTTCACTTTACCTTGGCCCGTAGATCACTTTCACATTACCTTACTATGTACCCGGATGGAGCTGGCGGTACTGGAACTTCAACTCAGGGACCTATGTATGATCTTCACAGTCTTACGGCAGCACTGTACACTGTGGTAGGCCTGTCCTTCACTGTCCTACTATTACACTATCTTTTCCACCACTTTCTTTTATGCTTTAAATACCGGCCCTTCTGTCACTCCTACACTGTCTGTATGCTGCGTGTGTTCACTTTCACTCACTGTCAGGTCGGACATGTCACAGTCAGGCGCAGGGGAGGTGGTAGAGTCTCAGCCTCCCTACTGAAGGGGCTGGGATCCGCCAGGGGCGGCTAGGTCCCGGAGGCGGGGAATAGCGTGTAGGGGTGTCCTCTCTCGTCCGGGGCTGCTGGGGGCATAGGGGCCGGAGGCTTCTGGGCTCAGGGTGGGAGTCCAGCCCTCTGGGCTGGGGCTGAAGAGTCGCCTGAACTTCTGAGTCAGGCACCTGATGGAGGATGAGGATCTGGCGTCTGGGTGCAAGGAGGTCCCGCTTGGGAGGCTGCGGTCCCCGCAGGTCGGGGACGCTGTCAGGAGTGAGCTGTTGCGTCGGCTGGCATCGGGGTCCGACAGGGGCGTCTCCACCGGCTGTAGGGAGAAGAGCCTGGTGGTGGTCACAGGGCCTCTTCAATACTCCTCCAGGCCGGGGGCTCCCTCCAAGTCGTGGGTAGGTGGACCGGACTCAGCACCTAATGAAGGAGTGGCTTCAGGCCGTCTCTGGCGGTAGGGCCCGGCTACTGGCCGTTGCTGTCCCAGGACACCTTCGGAGCAGCTACCAGCCACCTCCTGCAGGAGGATAGAGCGGCTACAGGCCGACTCTCTGGGGGCACCTTCAGAGCGGCTTTCGGCCGTCTCCTGACGAAGGCGAGAGCAGCTTCTGGCCGTCTCCTGATTGACCTCCGGAGCGGCTTCAGGCCGTCTCCTGTAGGAGTGTGAGCGGCTGCAGGCTGTCTCTCCGATGGGTACCTTCCGAGCGGCTTCAGTCCGTCTCCTCTTTTCCTCCAGAGTGGCTTCAGGCCGTTTCCTGTAGGAGGGTGAGCAGCTGCAAGCCTTCTCTCCGAGGGGCACCATCCAAGCGACTGATGAAGGTGGGAGCGGCTTCCGGCTGTCTCCTGTAGGAGGGTGAGCGGCTATCAGCCGTCTCAGGGGTGCTGTTAGGAACTGGAGAAACAGTTCCACCCTGGTCTGATCTGTGGGCAGCTCGCCCGGCAGGTTGTCTTGTATTCCTGCTATGGTGGCGGCGGGCGAGTACCGTGTCATAGGGGCGCGCGGCCCGGGTGGACTTAAGCCGTTTCCACCCGTAGCTCATTAGCGCCGCTTACACTCCTCCGGTGGCTTCCTCTGGTGGCTCGTTGCGGTTTGTTTTGATGTCCTGCTGCATTTTAATTATTATTATTATTATTATTATTATTATTATTATTATTATTATTACTATTACTGTTATTATTATTATTATTATTATTATTATTATTATTATCGTTGGACACGAACTCAATGGACTGCAATGAACCAGCCACCAAACCTTGCGTTCATATCTCCCATAATCAAAACCTTACTGCTAGTTTCAGTGTCCACGATTCATTCATGAATTGCTGCAAACGAATAGTGAGAAAAATATGGGGAGTCACTGGGCGGGATATAACAGAAACCAAAGAGAATTGTAGGGGCATATTCCAACCTTAACCACACTTGGTCATCAACACACACACACACACACACACACAACATAACACGCCGAGCAAAGCACACCACCCGCTCTCCCTTCACGAGCACAGGTGTATGACTAACCTCCTCCCCCCGCCCTCCCCCAGGTTACTGCCGGAGTCGCCGAGGTGGTTGGTGACGAAGGGTAGGGTGAAGGAGGCAGCGGAGGTGATGAGGAAAGCTGCTGCCATGAACGGTCGCCGCCTCCCCTCAGATCACCTTCTCGTCACGGCCATCACGGACATCCACAACAAGGTGCACAAGGGAAGGGGGGGTTGTGAGGGTGTTTTAAAAATGACACAGAGACTAGAAATGGGGAATGAGAAAGCATTCGAGCATGAAGGCACTGCTGAGAAACCAAACTGGAGCTGAAGCACGGAGGACACACCCCGTGAAGGGTACATATAAGACAGTTGTCGTCACCATTCATCATCGTGACCTTTCTTTCCTATGCGAAGATGTGGTGAGGTAGGCCTGCAGTCCCAGTGTATAAACTCGCGAGCAGTTCCGCGTGGGGCAGGGAACAGTTCAAAGATTTGAAGGTCGTCAAAGCCATACGACCTGCCAGCGTCTTAAAAGAAACGCTAATACCAATACACCAGTCCTGTATGAGACAGCCCATGTATTCAGTATGAACGGTGGTATTAGCGCCGAAGTGAGATGAAGCACGTAGGAGGACTGCTGGTCCTCAGGGAATGGCTGTACAGCCTATGGGACAGTGTATTTAAGTAGATGACACTAAAACGAGATAGTTTCCTCGATAGTTTTCCTGATAGTTTACCCCAAATACAAAGCACCCGCATATAATATATATATATATATATATATATATATATATATATATATATATATATATATATATATATATATATATATATATATATATATACATCAAACAATCCCTGACGAGGTAAGCTTCCTGTTCTTCCTTCTACTTGTTTCTTTTAGTAACTAAGTTGAGTAAATGTTTACATTAAAAAAAACTGTTTCCCTTTGCATTGTTGTAAAATAACTGTTCCGAGAACAGATGAGTGCGGAGAACTGTCAGCTTACGAGACGTAAACGATTTGAATTCCAGCTGAAAACAAAGTGAAACACTTCGTTACGAAATTCACCGATGCGCCAGTTGAACGGGGAACGATCAGTTGGACCATATTTTCCACAGTGCTCACACTTGCCCCGGTCCACCATAGTTTCTACAGTGCTCACACCTGCCCCGGTCCACTTGTTTCCAGGGTTTAAGCACTTGTACAATACATTTCTGAACTCTTACGATTCCCATTGTTCCATTCAACACAATTAGACGTCAGACAATGGAAGTGCCTGAGCTTGCACCATGTGGGTGTAGTACTGCCAGTGATGTCCGCTCCCCACCGCAGTTCTTAAGTACCACCTTAGGTACTGCTGTATAAGCTGATGACCATTTAAGTGTTAGCAGCTGAGGATTAGATCATACAGAGAAAGGCTGCGACAGGACGAAACTGATATAACATATAAGCTAATTTCTGTTATGTACGGTACTAAAGTAACCTGAGCATTGTTGCGTAGATACATACATAGTTGAGCTTGGTTGTGAACTGATTCACATAAAACACAAAAAAAATCTAACTTATGAAAGCAGGCACGGAAAGGGGGGAGGGGGTCGTACGCACAACCCTTATTTGCAACATAAATGTTATCATAAAATCCTTCCAGTAAAGATGGGGCGTGGTAATAAACTTTATGGAATCTGGTACTGTGTAAGCGTGAAACCAAACCAGTTATGTTGCTGTAATCCCCGCCTCCGTTTTTCCAAGTAAACCCCGCCTCCGTTTTTCCAAGTAAACCCCGCCTCCCTTTTTCCAAGTAAACCCCGCCTCCGTTTTTCCAAGTAAACCCCGCCTTCCTTTTTCCAAGTTGCTGGATACGACTACGAAAAAAAAAAAAGTAATGTATGATGGCAGATTATACTAACATGCAATGCTTATTTCATGTCCCATTTCACTTAAGATTGAGTCATAATAGGTACAGATTAAACGTACACATATGCCGTGATAGGATGAAAATGTTCGTGAGGGTTAAACTAAGAAATGAGACATTTTTCTTCACTTTGAGAGTTTTGACACTCATATTACGGGAAAACTGAACCATATCGTCTGGCAGCTCTGCTACCTCCTTTACCCTGTCCCTCCCTACTTCCTTCACCTTCTCCCTTCCTACTTCTTTCACCCTCTCCCTCCCTACTTCCTTCACCCTCTCCCTCCCTACTTCCTTCACCCTCTCCCTCCCTACTTCCTTCACCCTCTCCCTTCCTACTTCCTTCACCCTCTCCCTTCCTACTTCCTTCACCTTCTCCCTTCCTACTTCCTTCACCTTCTCCCTTCCTACTTCCTTCACCTTCTCCCTTCCTACTTCCTTCACCTTCTCCCTTCCTACTTCCTTCACCCTCTCCCTCCCTACTTCCTTCACCCTCTTCCTCCCTACTTCCTTCACCCCCTCCCTCCCTTCTTTCTACACCCCCTCTTCAGATTCCGCCAGTGTGATGAATAGCTGGATAGTGTGTCACTGTTGGCAGAAAGAAGGGTGTGTGTAGAAGGGAGGGAGAGGCGTGGAGGGAAAGAGGAAAGAGCAGATCACTTATACTGCGTTGTTTTTAATTCCGTGTGGCGTATCTGATCAGTTTATATGGATAGAGGTTGTGGCTGAAAGAGGTGATGCGCCTCTATTTTTCTCCGGTTAGGGCTAGACACAGATGCTAATTTTCTAGGCGTGGAGTTAATGACCTTGTAGAGTCGCTAGGCGTGTATCTAAGAGTTGTTTTCGTTCCCTCAGAGCAGCAGAAGGGAAGGCCGAGAGACGAGAAGGGACAGCAGTGACGGGAGTCTTATGGGAAGCTGGTGGCGGCGGTACCTGAGCAGGGCGTGGCGTGGTTACAGGAGTCTCCGGGGCCTGGTAGCCACGCCGAGACTCCTCCTCATCACCACCATTGTACAGGTGTTTTGGTTCACGTCTTCCATGATCTATTACGGCGTCTCCCTCAACTCAGTCAATCTCAGGTAAGTGGGTATGATAATGGGTACGAAACTATATCCTTCGTAACTTTAAGACGAATGGCGGAACACAAGTTACCTGTCAGTGTCTCCGTCTCGTTTCTTTTCTTATGGCACTTGTTTCTTTTCCTGACACTTCTTTCATATGACACTTCTTTTCTTATGACACATCTATTTCATTTCTTATGACACTCATCTTTCTTTTCTTGTGACACGTTTTCTTATGACACTTTCTTTTCTTACACTTCTATTTCTTTTCTTATGACACTCATCTTTCTTTTCTTGACACGTTTTCTTATGACGCTTTCTATTCTTACACTTCTATTTCTTTTCTTTCGGCACTCATCTTTCTTTTCTTGTGACACTTTTTCTTATGACTTTCTTTTCTTATGAAACTTCTTTCTTATGACAATTCTTTCTTTTCTTATGACATTTCTCTTTCTTTTCTTATGACACTTCACTGTCTTTTCTTATGACACTTCTTTCTTTTCATATGACACGTCTTTCTTTTCTTGTGACACTTCTTTTTTATTAAACAGGCTGAAGGGACAGAGTGGAGACGAGGGTGAGGGGAGGATAAGGAGAGAGGGAGGGAGAGTTAGTGTGGAAAATGCAGAGGGGATGAGCCGAGAGGAAAGTGAGATAATGTGCAGAATGTAGAAGGGAATGTGCAGAACAGTACTCTCGTAAAAATAAAATGTAGGATGTGGTATTGTCGAAATGTAGAAGTACTCTTGTATGTATAGATGTGTAGAGATGTGCTTGATATAGGTAGGATGTACTAAGGATCCCAGACTATTATCTTAAGTCTTTGAGATGTAAAGTACTTTAATACTTGCCTATATACGCCGTCCACCCCGCCTCCAAAAAGTATAGTTATGAGTATTTTTTGTTTCTCTCTCTCTCTCTCTCTCTCTCTCTCTCTCTCACGTGAAAAATTCTTGCCATTATCCATATACACGCGTCATTTTTAGAGTCGTATTACGCCTTTCCATAAATATCTAGTTACTCCAACATTGACACTGGCAGACCTGGTGCACTGTAGGGAGTGTGGACTGTATGCTATAACAGTCACTCCCGAGTCGCATTTCCTTTTACTGATTCACTTACCTCTCTTGTTTTCTCCCCTCCATTCTCTCCTTCCTCTTTTTTTTCTTGCTTTTATCCCTATTCCTCCTTTGTCGTAGGGATTTCAGAGTTGTTTCGGGGTCAGTGTTTGGATTAGTGTTATTATTAAAAAGTAGGAAGTGTGGATGTAGGTGTAAATATGAGGCAGAGATGCATTATTACTCTGCCTCCCCCTCCCCCTCTTAGTGCCTTCTTTCAATTACGTCTGCACGCGTTTGTGATTATCCCAACCACAAAATATTGCCTCTAAATGCTGAGTTGAAGTCCAGACAACTTTTACCTCTCCTAAAAGTCTCTCCCACACCATCTAGATCATCTGAGGTTGAGTCTTGACATTTTTTTCCTCCTCCTTAGTCTCTTCCTCACCATCTGATCTTAACTATTCCCTCTTTCTTTCCAATTTGTTAGGGTGCGTCCACACGTGTGCTCGAACAAGTGCTGGCAACATGTAAGCAACTCAGTAATGAACACGCTGCAAACATGCTGGGAACAGCAGCGTCCAGATCATGTTGGCAACATCATGATGAAGTCTCAGCTGCCTGGTTTGGACACACTTATCCCATCGCCTCTGCTGCCAGTGCTCGAAGCTGCACTGAAACATGTTTGCATACATCTGTCCAAATACTGCTGCAGACATGTTCCCGAACATATTGCCAGCTGTGTTGCCAACATAAGTTCGAGGGAACGTGTGGACGCGCCCTTAGGAAACCCTGCAACATGTGGCACTTTCCTTGTCTCGATTGAAGCATCAAGTGTAGAGTCAGTCACAGCCACTCATGAATCTATAAATACTTTCCCTTTTCACCGACACTGCTCCCTCCTCTCTGTATTATTCTCTTGGCAGCACAAACCCGTACTTGTACATGTTCCTGGGCGGGCTGTTGGAGGTGCCGTCATACGTGTTACTGTGTCCCCTGGTGGCTCACTGCGGCAGGAGGAGGACCAACATTTTACTCTACCTGGTGTGTGGCGCTTCCCTTCTCCTTATCCCTCTCCTGCAGGCAACCGCGCCCTCAGGTCAGTATGTGTGGCCTCTGAAAAAAAAAAAAAAAAAACACACACACACACACACACACACACACACACACACACACACACACACACACACACACACACACACACACACACACACACACACACACACACACACACACACACACACACACACACACACACACACACACACACACACACACACACACACACACACACACACACACACACACACACACACACACACACACACACACACACACACACACACACACACACACACACACACACACACACACACACACACACACACACACACACACACACACACACACACACACACACACACACACACACACACACACACACACACACACACACACACACACACACACACACACACACACACACACACACACACACACACACACACACACACACACACACACACACACACACACACACACACACACACACACACACACACACACACACACACACACACACACACACACACACACACACACACACACACACACACACACACACACACACACACACACACACACACACACACACACACACACACACACACACACACACACACACACACACACACACACACACACACACACACACACACACACACACACACACACACACACACACACACACACACACACACACACACACACACACACACACACACACACACACACACACACACACACACACACACACACACACACACACACACACACACACACACACACACACACACACACACACTGGCGCAATAGTAAAGGGCAAGGTGCCGAAAATTACACCACCCTACTTCGCAAGATTGATAATAATAATAATAATAATAATAATAATAATAATTTCTTCAGCACCAACAGCAGTGAAGGTAATGCTGTCACTGATGGGAAAGCTGGTGGTGACGTCGGCCTTCCAGCTCATTTACCTGTACACCGGCGAGCTCTACCCCACCAGCCACCGCTCCTTCGCCCTCAGTCTTGGCAACTTCTTCAGCGCGGTAGGGGCGACAGTGGCTCCTTTCGTCAACGATATCTTGGTATGGGGCTTTTGTAACGTATCCCCATTTCTTTATTTACTTATTTTCTTATTACTTAACGTTTAATAAGGTTCTTGTCTTTATTACATTCTCAGTACCATGTGGAGTGTCGAAGATTGGAAGTTAAAACTCACTTTAGTTCTTTCACCTTGATTTGGCACAGATTTTCGGCCTTTTTGCAGCTTGTTTCACCTGGCTCAGTGGTAGAGAGACAGATACAAGGCTGTTCATCCTGTCCACGCACCTCTTGGTGTCTAGCATTGTATTCTAGTGTTAATCTATTATTTGGTCTCAGTTTTCAAGATGGAGAGATGGTAATTTTTGGCTAAGTTAGAGGAAAAAGACCGTATTGCACACAGCAGCATCAAACTTATCACCATCGAAATTTATAACTGCATTGCAAAAAAAAAGGTCACTTAAAAAAACAGAAACAAAAGCCATATTACATTATCATAGTAAAGATAAGTATCCAAGTACTACGTCCTTTATGAGATGGCGTTGCTATGAATTCCAAATATTTATCCATGTCCAGCTACACGCCCTCCTCTCCCAGTAAAGCACCTTTGGATTGTGCTTTATTACTTTAAAGAGCTCAGACAAAGGCATAAAAGAGAAGATTTTTGAAGGTAAAGAAGGATTAAAAGAACATGACAAACCTCAGTAATTTTTTCTGATGTTATACCTATATTTTATAACTGACAAGCTTCTCCCAAATCCCAGAATTAGACCTCAGTATATAAAAGAAAAAGTTCATGTATATAGGTGTTGGTTGGGGCTCGGGGGAGAGGGAGGAATGTGGCATAGAAGGCTTCCCTCTGCCCATTCAGGCCAAAACCTGGTCTGGTCGGAGGTTTGTTGTTGACCAAAATTTCGTTTTCTAGCACTACCTCCATACGACCTGGACCTCATCCTTCTAAGAGATACAATAGCCTTGAGAGTGGTACAAAAATTACTGACATACCTAACTTATTAATGAAGCTTCCTAAATCAGATTAACATTTTTTTTTTTTAAGTACTCTGACTTTCCATTTAACACGTGCAACCTGGCCTGCCAAAGGAGTGCAACATACCTGCTGACGCTTACTATACATCAGTAATACTACGCAGATAAGCTTCAGCTGTGTGTCTGTCCACATTTGACCTTCTTGGATTTCGACATGCCATACATCAAAGACGCGGAACAACGAACTGACAACGATGGTGTAAATTATAATTGTGCGAACCATGCACAGTTTTGTGCCCAATTTTTCGCAAGACATTAGGAACCCTGTACAGGTAGCCTAATACCGCTGTGTGGAATGAGTTGAAATTTCGCATAGGCATCCCCGGTATGTCAGAGCAGGTCCGTGTCCAGTTTGGTATAAGTGCGTGTCTCGGGGGCAAGCGCTTAGCGACCCTTGTCGGGCTGCTAAGCACTTATTTAGACTGTAGGGAAAGGGAAGAGACTGCAAAGCTTTATGAAGACCTAGAAGAAATGAAGAAACAACGAAATTCAGTGTACCAGAGCTCATTTCAGTAATCGGCGAGAAAACCCTAATGCCCAGGTGGTGTTTGCAGGTGTTGGAAGTGTGGTGGGCGCCGTCTGTCCTGTTTGGCAGCCTGGCTCTGACGTCGGCCTCCCTGACGCTGCTGCTGCCAGAGACCAACCTGCTGCACCTGCCCGATACCACCCACGACCTTCATGCGCCTAGAACACTCCACCACCACCTCAAAGACACCAATGGCCTTCACGGACCAAGAATAAAACAGCAGCACCTTAAAGACACTCTTGTGGAGGCTTAGACATCGGGCGAGAGAGGAGAAAAGAAAAGACTAAAGAAAAACAATAAATACAAGAATGACCACTCAGTTAAAGGACCTACACTGTACAAGTGATCAAATGGCCTTAACTTTGACTTTGTCCCTTGACCTTGACATATGACCAATTGTTTTCAAAGTTAATTTCTCCATCTTTGTCTGATCCTCAAAGCATCCACTAGTTTGCACCTAGTCAGATCAGAACTGTTTATATTGACCTTGCCTTTTGACTCTGACCTTTAATCTGTTCTCGAAATCGAATCACTTCATTCATGATTAACTCTCAACCCTTCAACCTAGTTTGGTCCAAATCCAATACAGTTTATTTGAGCTGTAAGGCCGAATATTTGTTCCAGACCTGCGACCTTCAATTATGATTAATTGTTCTCAAAACTAAATCACTTCATCCTTGGCTGACCCTCAACTCTTTCAACAAGTTCTAAAATGGATCAAAACTGACTTACGTTTTACACACACACACACACACACACACACACACACACACACACACACACACACACACACACACACACACACACACACACACACGTCAGTTGATACAGTACTGCCCTCCACACCACGCACGTATGTACAAATAAGAAATAATGTATGTAGAGAAATCATAGCTAAACGAAATGCTTCTTAGTGTAGAAAAAAAAAAGATTCACAGTACAATACCTCCTTCCCAGCTTTCCAAGGTGCAAAAATTTTAAAATAACGTATAGGATATAAATGAGAGGGGTGGGAACAAGGCTACGTTTCCCTACAACGATGAAGGTACCAGGACAATGAGATCAAAATGTAAGTGATCAAGACTTTACGTAATGTCATATGAACATAAATGAAACCTCGTAAGGAAGAAGTACAAGTTTGTGACATAATGGATTGGTAAGTAAAGACGCATCTGTGGCTGGGATGCGACAGACACCAACTGCTTTCGCACTTCTCCACCTCCCACCGCCTTCTTGATTTCCTCTAGAGAAGGCACGGCATCATCAATTGGTGGGAAAGCAGTCACTGATCGTACACCAGCCAATAGAAGCTCTCAGCTGGGAGGTTCGGCCTTATACAGCTGCTTAAAGTACTCACCCCAACGACCCCTATATCACTCGCCCCCATTTATCATTTTCATTTATACCAGCTTCCTTCATTAGTGACAATACTTGTGCCCCAAACTTACCTACAGCTTGAAAATTCTCAGTGAAAAGGTAATCATTACTTAGTGAACTTAGTGAACAATGCATGACAATATGAAGAAAATCGTGAGTTGGCTCTAAACTTCGTTTGTTTTTCCTGACGTTCATCTTAGGATAGTTTTTACCAACAAGAATAAGGATTTTTTTTTTCCCCCAATTTTAAGGATCGTGCAGCGGATTGTGTGTGCTCAGAGTAAATAAGTTCACTATACTCCTTTTACTCGAACTTGGCTTGGAATTCCCCCTTCTCTTTGAATGCTGAACTTTAACAAAAGATCAACACCAGGATAAGGTGCTAATCAGGAAGAAGTGCTATGGAAAGAATCCAGAGCCGTAGCAATGTCTGTTCTTGCCAATGAGCTACGTGAAATAACTTCTTCGTTGGGGTTGCTACGTAAAAGGCGAAAATCGGGGCCAAGTTAAACAAGTATCGTCCTAGCAATCAGGCTACATCCTTCAAATACTCCAGTTGAATCAGTGTTAGCGTACACTGGGAAACTTGCGGATCTCTGAAGCTTTTACATCTGTCTTTGTGTTGGGAATCATGCTCATTTCACGGAGAATATTTTTTTTAATCGATGATAGGTTTGGGAGTAAGTTGATGCCATTACTTAGGGAAAAAGTTACCGAGAAGCCTAATCCAGATATAAATCTTAGCAACGTTGCTAAATGGCTTGATAAGGTCCGCCTCGTTTCAAGCGTTCATCGTGGATCTTCAGAGTTCCGTTTTCTCTGTCTGGCCTGCTTCGCGTTGCCTTGGTGCTGCAATTCCTTTCGACTTGTGTACAGTGTAGATCTCCGGTCAGTTTTGTACGTTTTTTCTATTCTCCATATGTGAGCGTGTTGTTTGGATTTTTTTTTTTCGCTTTAATGGTTTTTGCATTATGTATAGCTATTTAAATGTCTTTAACATATCCAGTCTGGTTGCTCTGTGCGGGAATTGGCAGAAGAGTACTTACTGTTAGGTGGGGGTGACCATTATACACTCGCTGGATGGAGTGCTCTCTCTCTCTCTCTCTCTCTCTTGCAATTTCTCATCGTATTTTTCCCTTTCCACTTTTCTTTTTCTCGTTTTTTCTCTTTCGTTTGCTATGTTTTTTACCTTTGTTCTTCTCTTGTCTTTACTTTTTTTTTGTATACTCCTCTCTTCCTTTTTTTGTATACTCCTCTCTTCCTTTTTCTGCTCTTATTTTTTTCCTCCTTTTCTTTCCTGTTCTTTTCTCTTTTATCTTCAGTTTTCTTTTTCCTTTCCATTCCTCTTTGCTTCTCTTTTCTACTTTCTCATTTGTTTTCATTTTTCCTTCTGTTAGTTTTTTTCTTTTCTTATCCCTTCTTCTATTCTCTCTCTCTCTCTCTCTCTCTCTCTCTCTCTCTCTCTCTCTCTCTCTCTCTCTCTCCCTCCGAGTGAATTTACGCCGAGTGACAAGACAAACGATTTCCTCCAACTCGGGAAGGGGGGCGCGGTAGCACAGTGGTAGCGCGCTGGACTTGTGATCGGGGGATTGAAAGTTCGAGCCTCGCCCGGGCTGCCGTGCCGGAAGGGGTAGCTCCCTCCTGTAACCCTAGCGGGGCTATATAGTCCAATACAGGGCTTAGCTCGGGGGAACTCCATTTCTCCCATTTTCTCCAACTCGGGAAACCTTTACTACGCTGGGTGGTAACCACATAGCCAAATGACGCCTGATGGTTTAGTGGTTTAAGGCGCTCCAACTGGAAGAAGTCTGTAGGGATTTCCATTTTAAGGATGCGTGGGGTTTCTTGCTTGTACGGTATAATGCCACTCAGGGATTCGCGAGGCTGGTCATCATTGCATTAAATACCCAGACTGAGTAGCCTGACCAAGGACCCAAATGCTTCTGTTGCAATCGGCGTAGAGTGGGACTGGATGAGAAAAAAAAAAGGTCATTAATGTACTGCCCTCCGCCTATCAGCTCCTAGTCGTGAAGCTCATTATCCGTTCCCTGGGGTACTTTCCTTTATCATCCTTTGCAAATGCCTGATTCCGTCCCTTTTAAAGAATGATGAGCACCAGTGGGTTAATAGAAGTTATTTCTGAGCTAGTTTTCATCGTTTGCAAAAAAAAAAATAATAATAATAATAATTAAATATGCACAGTCTAAGAAATCCCGGCATCATTAAGTCCAGCGCTATGACATTTTAAAAAATTGGCCTTTATTATTTTTAGTAATTTTGGTGAGTTTAAAGGCAGTCTATTTCCCAAGGCCTTTAATTTCTCATGAGGATTTGAGAAAGCTGTAATTTGCATCTGTAAGTTTAAAATTTCCACACACGTCATAGTTTACCCTCCCATCTTGCTCTTTTTTTTTTTCGGTAAAGATTTGACCCTGTATTTCACTCTTGCTCCCACTTTAACACCTCCAGACTCGACAAATCGCTCGTAGTGAAGGCGTTAATGAAAGCCCAAATAGGTTTCTGGATTCCAGACTTAAATAAAATTATCTGAAAAATAATAATACACCAACAGACAAAAAAGTTTCTTTCAGTATTACCAGTTTACAAAAAAAAAAAAAAAAAAATTGTCTCGCCTACTGTACTAGTTAGACTGATTAAATTGGTCTGGAGTTGTCTGGTACAAATCACTTTGATCCAGCCATGATACTTATTCCACACTTTACAGGCACCGATTTAGGAATGGGGATGGGGGGACGTATAACTTCCCCTATTTTCGACAGATCAGTGATAATAATAGTGCTGTTTACCAGAATCTATACAATGTTGTGCTGCATTGAATGATTAAGCATAGGTTAATTGTAATTCTGCTACACTAGTGTACTTAATTGTACTGACAGCATTGATGCATAAAACTACTACCAGTGATGGACTGGACTGTCGAGATCCCAGATGAGGAATATGAGAAAAAGACTGGATTAGCATAGATACTGACAACATATGTGCTGAACCGAGTGATATAGCAATTATATACAGTATACTAGACCTTATTCCTGCAAGGCTGGCATGTGGAGTGAACTGGTGTTTCTTTGTGGTGGACAGCGCCTCACTGTTGCAAGGCACACGGAAAAGTTTGGAGGTTTGGTTCCTGGACGGGCACCTCATTTACTATGTTCCACCCAGTTAGCTGAGGCACCATAGCAGACTTCACATCACCCCATTATCTGGATATATGGTTACCATCCATTTTCATAAATGGTTTCCTAGGTTAAGGTTACAGGAAACCTTGAGGTTAGTCACTCATTGTACTGCAGCCTGAAGTGGAAAGAAGAATAATATTAAGACAGAAAGGAAGGAAGAATTAGGAGGATAGTAGGAGAGACAAAAGAGAAAACGATAAAGGTGAAGAAAGAGGTTACATCAAGTGAGAGGATGATGGTTGCCACCACCTATCGGGATGCTTGTACACTAAGACAGTGAAGCTACCTGGTAGTATTGGTGCCACCAGATAAAAGAATCCCATACCATCACTCATAGGTTGGATGGGGAAGAGTGGGCCAATGATGGGGTTGGTTGGAATGGTATGGGGTAAAGACGGGGGCTGTAGGGTAGAGAGTATGATGGGGTTAGGTTGGATGAAGTGATGCATTTGTAGGGTTGGCTGGTTGTGGTAAGGAGTAAAACTGATATGAAATAGGGTAGAGCAGTCCAAGTGTATTTAGGTGTTTTAGCTTTTAGGTGTGAACAAATTATTAAGTTGGTTGATTCTGGACATTGGTAGAGGTAAGTAATCAAGTAAGTCACCATAGCTGGCCATGCGACACCTTTCCGGTATGGTCTTTCAAATAACAGTTAGTGTATCCCAAATGCTATCCAGTGATAAAGTTAGGGATGGCTCTGTTACAGTACGTTTGTGTTGGTGGCCGTGCTGCTGCTTAACTCCATTCTGCCTGGCTGAGCAGACCCATTGACTGCAGACAAACAACTGCCCCTATGTGCGGGTCGGTGTAAATATTGATAAAGGAATAATTATTTAAATAATCGATGTTACTGAAAAATAAATTGAAGTTTTTATGTTAAAACTAACTAGATGAATCCAGTGATATATTTGTATCATTCTTGCACCCTCTTGGTAAGTTTTTTCAAAATAAAAATGGCATTTGAAAGTGTTAATGGAGGCTGTATCTGACCCTTCTAGTTTGTAGCATGTCTTCGGCTGAGTAAAACTTTCAGAAGATATTTGTAAAAAGAAAACGTAAATTGGTAGAGCAAATGAAAGTGCTATGTTAGAGAGTTAGATATATAAAAAATAAGGTTAATTAGAGAGTTGATGCTAGGGGAAATGAAAGTTATGCTAGACAATTGATGTTGGAGGAAAATTATGAAAGTGTTATGTTAGAGCTGATGTTAAAGAAAATGAAAGTTATGTTTGAGAGTTGGTGGAGAAAATGAAAGTGTTACGTTACAGAGCTGATGGTAGAGAAAATAAACGTTATGCCAGAAAGTAAATGAAGCTGTATAGAAATTAACGTTAGAGACGATAAAATAAGTGTTAGATTAGAGTTGATGGTAGAGAAAATTACACCTGATGTTAGTGATTCCGAAATAGGGGAAAACGTGGTGGACTAGGGCGTCGGCAACTGAGACGGCATTGTGGTCTTTAGCGGGGCAGGCGATGATGAATTTAGAGTAAATGTCCACGAAGGTGATGATGTATTTGTATCCCGCTTTAGGTGCGAGGGGGCCGACGACATCGAGAGAGAGCAACTGGCATGGTTTTTGCGCGGTTAGTTTCCCTGATGGGCCAGGTGCGTGAATGATGTCTTTGCCCAAGGCACAGGCGCGGCAAGCTTGAACAATGCTTTTGGCAATGGTGGAGGGGTTTGATGTCCAATATATATAATTGAAAACTTGCAAAAGCTTCTTTGTACCGAGGTGGATGCCGTTGTTGGCGTGGAGGTGCAGCATGGCGTCGTGTGCAGTGGTAGGGTCGAGGACAATGTGGCCGTCTGAGTTGAACAGGTGATCGCCGTGTCGGTGTAGTTTGGCAAACGTGCGCTGCGGAAACCAGGTGGGGCATTGTTTATCCTGCCACATTTGAATCAGGTCAGGTTTGGGGTGGATAGCATTGATGGGTAGGCGAGAAAGGATGTCAGCGTTGGTGCGTAACTTTCCGGGCCGGTAGGATATTTCGAAATCGAATTCCTCTAACGTTTCTCGCCACCGGATGAGTTGGGCGTTGTTGGTGTTGGATTGGCGTAGCCACTGGAGTGATTGGTGGTCAGTGATGATGACTACGTGGGTGCTGGAGATATATGAACGGAAGTAGTCTAGAGCCCAGATGATTCCAAGGCACTCGCGCTTGGTGGCGGCGTAATTCCATTCGGCTTGATTTAGGGTGCGGCTGGCGCAGGCGATGATGTGTTCGCGCCCATCCTGCACTTGAGCAAGAACAGCCCCTATGGCAGTGAGGGAGATGTCGGTGTACCTTCCTTCCTTCCTTCATTCATTCCTTCGTTCCTTTCTTCCTTCCTTTCTTCCTTCCTTCGTTCCTTTCTTCCTTCCTTTCTTCCTTCCTTCCTTCCCTCCTTCCCTCCTTCCTTCCTTCCTTCCTTTCATCCATCCCGTCTGTCTGTCTGTTGTCTATTAGGTATCTCCATATATACATACTAATGGCCTACCTACCGTCCTGCCTACATATCTACTAACTTACTTACCTACCTACCTTCGTATCAACTTACCTACCAGCCTACATACCTATTTATCTACTTACCTACTTCCTACCTACTTACCTACCTACTGACCTATCTACCTTCTTAACTTTACTCTTGCCTACCTACCGACCTGCCTACCTACCTACCAACCTACTTACCTACCAACCTACTTACCTACCTGCTGACCTATCTACCTACTTAACTTTATTCTTGCCTACCTACCTACAAATCTACTTACCTACCTACCAACCTACTTACCTACCCACCTATTTCTCTGTCTACCTACCTACCAATCTACCTACCTACCTATCTAAATACCTACCTACTTTACATACCTCCTTATCTACCTACGTACGTACCTACTTACGTTTATTCTTGCATACCTACTTGCCCACGTTCTTCAGTTAGCTGTAACTGCCCAGCCTCAGTACTGATGCACACACACACACACACACACACACACACACACACACACACACAATACTCTCTAATGGAACTTGCTGGTGGGAAAACGTGTGTATGTAACTGGTGGTGTGAGAGGTTGCCATGGTAACACACAGGCACCTCCCACTAGTCAACCAAAGACTTCCTTAGCGATATATTTTTGGACAAGGCTGATTAACATCCTTTTGTAAGTTTTTTTATGCAGATTATGGTAAAGCTTGAAGTATTTATACAGCACAGTCGGAGAGCAAAGTGTAATAAGCAAAATAAATCGCCAAGGGACAGGTGCTAGGAAGTTGTAGAATGAGTTTATAGCTGTAATTTTTATCACAGCGTTCCATTAAGCTGTATGTGTAGTTTATCAGACTTAATAAGGCTGAGATCTTATATTTGCTGCTTATTTCTCATAGCATAATTACAGGCAGAAGACGACGATAACACGGCTCTACATATCTACAACAGCACTTTTTCGTGACTAGCATCATATTGTATCGTCAGGTTCTTGTTACAGCTCAGCATTCAAGATGGTGAGATGGCAATTTTAGGCCAAGTTAAAGTGAAGTTCTATATCCATTCCATATCACCTTTTTGTGACTATGCCGGTCTTCCTCTAACACGGGCCAGATTTCCATCCCTGTGTAGGTCATTTTACCCATTTCACGTAGCCCAGTGCCATGAAATGACAATGGTAAGGCTCTACATCCTTTACATAGCACTTCTTCGTGACTAGCATCATATTTTGGTGTTCATCTATTGTTACAACTAAGCATTCAAGACGGAGAGATGGTAATTTTAGGTCCATTTAGGGAAAAGAGAGTATTGTTCTCCATTCTAGTGTTAATGTATCCTTACAGCTCAGCATTTAAGGTGAGGAGATGGCAATATTAGACAAAGTGAAAGTGAATAGAGTATGGTAAACATCTAAGAATAATTTCTGACTTTGTTTGCTACGGTCCTTGATGCTTCCTCTACGACGGTTTTCTCTTATGCACTCAGGCTCCTAAGACCCAATCCCAGCTGAATAAAATCGTCCGGAGTCTAATAAATAAAAGTACTAGAGTTGTCACGATCATTGGAAGGTTAATATTTACAGCATGAACGCTCTCAGGCATTTATAAATAGCTCACAGGTACATATTAGCCTCTTGTATTAGCTAGAATAAAATACTAGAGTTACCCTGAAGATGAGAGGGCCTCCGTGCCCTCTAGTGGATGTAAAAGTAGTTGGGTAAAGTTTCACACAAGTTTCTGGGCTGAACAAGCATGGCATTCCATTGGTCAGTCAGTGGTACTCGGACGATAAGAGGGTGAGGCTGCGTCGGCTCCGTCTCCTGCTGTAAGTGTCAAATTGTACTGTTTTGGTGTTAAATTTCGCTGTTTTTGCCATTAACATGATCCAGATAGGACACAGAGGTATCCTGCTGCCAACCAGAAAGTGACATAGGTCAAATAGATTCAACAGATGAGGGCAATAGACGTCGTTTTGCTGGTTAGGGGGTAGTGATGGTGTGTAGGCTTCTCCTTTTGCTGCAAGTGTTGGGTTTTGCTGTTTTTGCCATTAAGGTGACTAAATTAGGACACGGGGATATCTTACGGTCAGCCAGGAAGCGTTGTAGGCCAAAGAAATTGTAGAAAATAAGGGAAATGGATGTAATTTTAATAGTCGTGTAACGTCACCTATATCTATAGCCCTGATTGTCTAGATATCTATAGCTAGACGCCTTTAACCTGTATGGGGTGGCCATAAACAAAGCGCCTCCATGTCACCCTGCACACTGCCATTTCGCTACCCTCCCCCATCTTACACCCTCTCTCTCGTATACCTTCCAACTCCCTCCCTCCATCCCATCCCCTTCACTATACTCATTTTACTCTAACTCGGCCTAAAATTGCAATCTCTTCATCTCGAATGCTGAGTTGTAACAATAGAATATTATGCTAGTCACGAAAAAGTGCTGTTTCAAAGACGCAACTGCGACACGTGAAAAGCTGCAAATGGACGAAAATTTGGGCCAAGTTAAGGTGAAAGGAGTAGAGTACATAATCCTCCTTGATAACATAAAAGTTTCCGGATTAAAAAGAACTAGAAAAATCATCATCATCATCATCATCATCATCATCATCATCATCATCTATCTACTGCTACTATCTACTGCCAGACGCCTCAGTCATCATCATCATCATCGTCATCATCATCATCATCGTCATCATCATCATCATCATCATCATCATCATCATCATCATCATCATCATCATCATAATCACCACTACCACCACCACCGCCACCACAACCAATATCATCATCATCATCATCATCATCATTAAATTTTTCCATACCTTCACTCTTACAAACATGCAGACAGTGTGAGTTACACACTGGTATTCGCACACAGTAAATACGCACACAGGAACGCACACAGTAAGTACGAACACACTGAGAACGCACACTAACACGCACACATTGAATACGCACACACTGAATACCGAGCACTGAACACGCACACAATAAACACACACACGCGCACACACGCACACACACTGAATATGCACACAATAAACACGTACACACGGAACACGTACACACTGGACACGTACACACTCAACACGTACACACTGAACACGCACAATTTGACTACGTACACACTTAGCACGTACACACTGATGCACGCAAACACCGATGCACGCACACGCTGCGGCATGTACGCCCTAAACACGCGCACACGGAGCAGGCACACACTAATGCACGCACGTATTCATTCACGCAAACACTGATACCAGCACTGATCAGAGCACGCACGCACACTAATATACGCACACACTGATACACACAGGCACTGATACACACAGGCACTGATACACACAGGCACTGATACACGCACACTCAGATACGAGCACAGATACACGCACACAATGATGCACACACACACACAATGATGCACACACACACACACAGGTTCACGCACATACTGATACACACACACACACACACACACACACACACACACACACACACACACACACACACACACACACACACATACAGAAACAAGCACACACAGAACACGTTCACACTAAACACGCACACACTAAACACGCACAATTTGACTAAGTACACACTGAACACACACAATATGACTACGTACACACTGAGCACGTACACACTGAGCACGTACACACTGATGCACGCACACACCGATGCACGCACACGCTGCGGCATGTACGCACTAAACACGTGCACACTGAGCAGGCACACACTAAAGCACGCACGTATTCATGCACGCAAACACTGATACCAGCACTGAACAGAGCACGCACGCACACTAATATACGCACTCACTGATACACACAGGCACTGATACACACAGTCACTGATACACACAGGCACTTATACACACAGGCACTGATACACACAGGCACTGATACACAGACACTGATACACACAGGCACTGATACACACAGGCACTGATACACACAGGCATTGATACACACAGACACTGATACACGCACACTCAGATACGAGCACAGATACACGCACACAATGATGCACACACCATACACAGGTTCACGCACATACTGATACACACACACACACACACACACACACACACACACACACACACACACACACACACACACACAGCCACTAAACAGGTGGTGGGTCATATTTAACTGACGTGTCGGAGTGTGGAGATACAGATAGGAAATAGAGAGAGAGAGAGAGAGAGAGAGAGAGAGAGAGAGAGAGCGGGAGGGTGAGGGGCATGAGGTAAGTCAGGCAGGGAGGAGGAGGGTAGACTGTTGTTGTTCGTGTTCCTCCTCTAAATTCCCCTATTCGTCAACGCGATAGGATGGCCGGGGATACTGTAGAGATGGAAGGCAAAAATGGTGATCCCTGAACCTCACCTGTAGCGAATCGTTCGTGTCGTATCTTTTTTAAAGGATCTAACATGCTTGCATGCGTCGTCGGCCTTGGTCACATCATGGCGGCTCTCCACACTGCACAATCTTTTGCAGCCTCCCTATTCACTCCCTTATCCTTGAAGTCACACACTATGACCTCGTCCCAGGCCTTTTCCGGTCTGCCTCTCGCAGCCCAACCTCCGACGTTCACCTCTCTCTCTCCTCACCCAGTTGTCATCCTCCATCCTCTCTACATGTCCTAACCATCTCAATGTATCCCTCCTCGTGACAACAATACGCTTTTGCCCAATCCCTCCTCTTAATTCGTCAATAGTAAACCTAGCCTCCCCCCAAACCCAGGCCTAGCATTTAAGTAAGAACCACACGTCCATCTAATCGTTGTTATTTCTGTGCGAAATGTGTTGGCTACGAAAACCTTGGTTAGGTAAAGATTCGTTTATTCCCCTGAACCAGAGTGACATCACTCTTATTTTATTCTTATTGGTATCAAGCCATTTTATTCAGCTTACGAGCAGCCTCTCGTACTAAAGATTTTCTTAGTACTGTATCTGATTCCTCCAGTTTGAAAAGTGTATCCTAAGCTGAATAAAATCATCAGGCTGTTGCAAGAATAAAATGAACGACGTTTCCTGGCTGAATGGGTTAACGCTAACATGATCATATGCCCCGACATTATCCGATTTATTCACCTTCTCGATAACTGACTGAAATTTTGTAGTCGTCGTCGGTGACAGGATGGGGCTTTGGCCATAATGGCTTTCAGGTTGGCTCTCATGACTGTACCGTTCACATATTTGCATAAAGATTGTGATTTACACCCTTCCTTGATCAGGGCATGCGTTCTGACATCGTGCGTTGTGTGAACTACGGGGGGAGGGGGGTGAAGATTGTCAGTACCCCCACCCCCCCAAGAAATTACTTAAAAGAAATAATTCGTGTACTCTACTGGATGACGTGGATGTGGACGTATTATAACTACATATTTACACGGCACAGCAATTCCACTATGACACGAGCTGTTGACAATGCTGGTGCTCTTGGGTCTAAAGAAGCTATTTTTTCGGTGACAATCCCTACTAAGAAATGAGTTCATTATTCACACACCCGTCCGACAAGGGAGATACAATAATCCTGGTTAACAGCTGTTTATTTCGAAGGTGCCCTGAGGTTTATGAAAAGTCCCAAACACTCCTTGCCAATTAAACAGCAGATGGAAAATATGTTAAATACCATTGTTAAATTTGCCAACATTTACAGACAACCACACTGATATATTTCCAGAGGTAGATTTTTGTGTTTTGGCGTCGTAGCCGTGGCTAATTGTACACACCATCTCTAAACTGTCACTTTCTCTATGCCCGCTACTCCAGTCCCCCTTCCCTACCCTCTCACCTCTTCCCTACCCTCTCACCTCTTCCCTACCCCCTCACCTCTTCCCTCTACCCTCTCACCTCTTCCCTCTACCCTCTCACCTCTTCCCTCTACCCTCTCACCTCTTCCCTACCCCCTCACCTCTTCCCACTACCCCCCTCACCTCTTCCCTCTACCCCCCTCACCTCTTACCCCCCTCACCTCTTCCCTCTACCCCCCTCACCTCTTCCCTCTACCCCCCTCACCTCTTCCCTACCCCCTCACCTCTTCCCTCTACCCCCCTCACCTCTTCCCTACCCCCTCATTTCTTCCCTACCCCCTCCCCTCTTCCCTACCCCCTCCCCTCTTCCCCCTACCTCCTCCCCTCTTCCCCCTTCCCCCCTCACCTCTTCCCCCTTCCCCCCTCACCTCTTCCCTACCCCCTCACCTCTTCCCTACCCCCTCACCTCTTCCCTCTACCCCCTCACCTCTTCCCTCTACCCTCTCACCTCTTCCCTCTACCCCCTCACCTCTTCCCTCTACCCCCTCACCTCTTCCCTACCCCTTCACCTCTTCCCTCTACCCCCTCACCTCTTCCCTACCCCCTCATCTCTTCCCTACCCCCTCACCTCTTCCCTACCCCCTCACCTCTTCCTTCTACCCCCTCACCTCTTCCTTCTACCCCCCCTCCCATCTCCCCGCTACCAGTCAAACCTCCCCTACCCTCACACCTCTGCTTTCCACCTCTCAGGTTGAATTTTTCCATTGACACGAAGAAAGAAGAGGATTTTCGCACGATCAAGCAGGCAGAGGATATTTACACGGCCAGGCAAGCAAAGGATTTTTACACCGACACGACAGACGACAGGAGTGGGAAATACTAGCTTTCTCCCCAAGTAAAAGGTATTTGAACCATTTTTAAACTTTTTTGAAATCTGAAATATTTTTTTCTGAGCTTTTCTCACATCGTACACTTAGTCATGCATTTTGTTTATTGTTAAAAAGAGTGATTTTCACACACACACACACACACACACACACACACACACACACACACACACACACACACACACACACACACACACACACACACACACACACGCACACGCACACGCACGAAACACGCACATGCACCACACACGCACACGCACAAATCTTTCTCTCTCTCTCTCTCTCTCTCTCTGACAAATTTTGCACGAGAGCACTGATAGCTGTGTGATGGTTGTGACGGTGGTGATGTCAGCGGTGTTGGTGGTGGTGGTGTGTGGTTGTGATGGTGGTGGTAGTACGTGGTTGTGGTAGTGGTGATAATGTTATGCTGGTGGTTGTATTACGATGGAGTGTGGTTGTGGTTGTGGTGGTGGTGGTGGTAGTGTGGGTGTGGTGATGGTACAGTATGGCTGTGAAGAACTTAAGGAAGGATGTGTGGAATGGGAAGGAATTGGATGACAAGTTGGGGTTAGAAGACATTGACGTAAGTTTGCAATATAATGTTGGTGTTATGGAAAATAAATCTCTCAGGGAAATGCGCTACGAAGCCTTCTATGCCACCCAGAATACGGGACATAGGCTCAGCAGTAGCATATAGTGCGTACTTTGGCCTAATTGATATTTGCTCCACAGAAAACGATGGAAACGCCGGAGGACGAGATGTCAACCCTGGCCAGCGAGATGGCAACTGCAGGCGAGGGGGAAGGCGAAGCTGCAGCCCGAGAAGACGAGATGGCAACCTCAGAAGACGAGATGGCAACCTCAGAAGACATGGCAACCTCAGAAGACGAGATGGCAACCTCAGAAGAAGGGGTGGCAACTACGGAAGAAATAGCAGCTGTAGACGACGAGATGGCCGCTCGAGAACATGGCAAGCCCTGCAGAGGAACTGGTGCAACGTGTGTTGTAGCTTGTACTGATAGGTGATGTGGTAGGGAGGGTAGCAGCAGCTGTGGCGGCACCTGTATTGCGTTACTCTGCTAGGCATTGCATTCCTTAGGCACCTTTGATGTTCCTGTATTTCCCCAGGCGATGCAGAGACGGCTACGAGGGAGAGACGAGACGGCCGAGAGACCAGGGGAGACCGGAGAGCCTGCAGGGAGATCGGAGCGCCGGACAGGACAGGTGACAGGTTGTATTTTTCTTTGTATTTTCCTTTAGGGTGTGATTGTGTGATTGTGTGTGTGTGATTGTGTGATTGTGTGTGTGTGATTGTGTGTGTGTGATTGTGTGTGTGTGTGTGTGTGTGTGTGTGTGTGTGTGTGTGTGTGTGATTGTGTGTGTGTGATTGTGTGTGTGTGTGTGTGTGTGTGTGTGTGTGTGTGGTTCCCAGCATACTAGGCTGGGTGTGACAGGTAGGTGGGTCTGGGGAGGGAGGTGGGGTGGGGGGAGGCGGGAAAGGGGGGACTTCCTTCCACTTCCATCTTCCTCTCCGTCTGTCCCATGGTCTGTCCTGTCTGCCTGTCCTCAGCGCCGCCGAACGTGCTGGGATGGTGTGTCTGTCTGTTAGTGTCTGTCTGCTTTAGTGCTTCTTTCACTTCCCCACCCTTACTTTTTTATGCGCTTTTTCTTTTTCTGTCATTCTAGAGTGAGCGTGATGGAGAGAGGGTAGAAGGGCGAGTAGGAGCGAGGGAGCGAGTTGGAGATAGACATAGGACCTACTACATAATATTAATTGCTAAAGGTATCCTGCCCGTATTTAACTGATATACTTTGATAATACTTGAAACATTTGCTCTAGTCCAATACTTTTGTGATATACTTTGAGATACTTATACTTAAATATATAAAATCTTCTGCCAGAGTAACCTAACAGCTGCTGCCATTGCTACTTGTATACTTTGTAAATGTATTGTAATTGTAAACTCTTGTAAAACTCTAAAGATAATAAAAGAATCAGCTGTATATCAACTTTACTTTGCCCTTTATGGTATTACAGATGACTAAAATACAATATCACAGAAAAAGTAAAGTATGCAAAGAAAGCATACAATGCTATACTCTAGTTCCCAAAGACATGGAACAGAGTACACAGTAGACTCCAGCACAAGTTAAATGATTCTGTCCCGTCATCCTAAGAGGGTTTTCTGAAGCTGTAGGATATCGTCAGAAGCTAGCAAAGAGTAAAAGTGACATCCGCAAACCGAGAGCTCTGCGTCCAGCGCTCCGCGGTTCAAGTCCCAGAGGTGGACAGATGTTTTGACGTGTAGACGTTACCAGGGCGTAGCTTGGTGGCCTACCCTTTAACATTCTGGACTAATGGTGGTCTAGCCTCGTGCCCCTGCGCTCCACCTCATTAAAAAAAAAAAAAAAAAAAAAGGAAAGCCAAAGGTCATGAATGAACTAAAGGACTGAACTAGGCGGAGAACAAAAATCGTAGAGATCGCCCCAAATATGATGAGACAGTGTAGTGTAACTGAGTGAAATAGGCGTTGGATATGACGGAACTAAACGGCAGTTATACCCACCTCTCTTCTGTACCCTACACTACCCTGATTCACCCTACCCTACCCTACCCAGCCCTACCCTACCCAGTCCACCACCACCCAGCCCTATCTTACCCTGCCATAACCTATCCTACCCTCCCAAACGCAACTCGACCCATCCCTACCCCATACTGCCAAAACCAACCTAACCTTACCCCACCCTGTCAAGACCGACACAATCCTACCCCACCCTGCCAAAACCAACCCAGTCCTACTCCACCCTGCCAAACCCAACCAATCCTTTCCCACCCCGCCAAAACCGACCCGATCTTACCCTACCCTGCCATATCCGACCCAATCCTACCCCATCCTGCCAAGACCGACCCGTCCCTTCCCCACCCTGCCAAGACCGACCCGTCCCTTCCCCACCCTGCCAAGACCGACCCGTCCCTTCCCCACCCTGCCAAGACCGACCCGTCCCTACCCCACCCTTCAAAAACCATCCAAGTCCTACCCCACCCTGCCAAAACTATCCCAGTCCTACCTCACCCTGCCAAAACCGACCCAACCCTACCCCACCCTGGCATAACCGACCCAACCCTACCTTGCCCTAACCAAACCAATCTTATCTAACTCATTTTTCACTCTAACACTTTCTTCAGTTTTCTTCATTCTTTCTCCAGACGATTTTCTTCAGCTCTGGAGAGGAATTTTGAATTTGAGGGGTTAGATACAGCCAGCATCAACCCCTTCTCTGTCAGGGGATCTCCTAAGTTGAATAAAATCGTGCGGTCAGCTAGGACAAAGTAAATAAATCGTTCTTGGTCTGAAGGGTTACATGATTCTGTCCCGTCATCCTAAGAGGGTTTTCTGAAGCTGTAGGATATCGTCAGAAGCTAGCAAAGTGTAAAAGTGACATCCGCAAACCGAGAGCTCTGTGTCCAGCGCTCCGCAGTTCAAGTCCCAGAGGTGGACAGATGTTTTGACGTGTAGACGTTACCAGGGCGTAGTTTGGTGGCCTACCCTTAAATATTCTGGACATATGGTGGTCTAGCCTCGTGCACCTGCGCTCCACCACATAAAAAAAAAAATAAAAATGAAAGCCAAGGGTCATGAATGAACTAAAGGACTGAACTAAGCGGGGAAGAACAAAAATCGTAGAGATGATCGCCCCAAATATGATGAGACAGTGTAGTATAACTGAGTGAAATAGGCGTTGGATATGACGGAACTAAACGGCAGTTATACCCACCTCTCTTCTGTACCCTACACTACCCTGATTTAGCCTATCCTACCCTACCCAGCCCACCACCACCCAGCCCTATCCTACCCTGCCATAACCTATCCTACCCTCCCCAACGCAGCCATAACCTACCCATGCTTACCCTCGCCTGCCCTAATCGACCCACCTCTATTCAACCTTGCCATAACCGACCCATCCCTACCCTACCTCGGCATAATCAGCCCAATCTAACCTCACTCTGTCAAAACCGAGCCGATCCTACCCCACCCTGCCAAAACCAACCCTGTCCTACTCCACCCTGCCAAACACGACCAACTCTTCCCCATCCTGCCAAAATTGACCCAATCCTACCCCACCCTGCCAAAACCGACCCAGTCCTACCCCCACCCTGCCGAAACCGGCCCAATCCTACGCCGTCCTGCCAAAACTAACCCAACCTTACCCCACTTGGCCATAACCGATCCAACGCTACCCCAACCTGCCACAACAATCCCATCCCTACCCTACCTTAACCAAACCAGTCTTATCTAACTCATTGTCCACATTAACACTTTTTTCCATTTTCATATTTCTTCCTCCAGACGATTTTCTTCAACTTTGGAGAGAAATTTCGTACTGGAGGGGTTAGATACAGTCACCATCAACCCCTTCACCACGAGGGGATCTTCTAAGCTGAATAAAATCGTCCGGTTACCTAGAACAAAGTAACTAAGTCATTCTCTGTCTGAAGGGGTTATTGTGTCTGTCCCATCATCCCGAGAGGGTTTCTTTATGCTCCAGGAAATCGTCTAGGGGTAGCAAAGTGTAAACATGACGTCAGCACCTGTTCTAGGCGCCACAGATCGACTCCCGGAGGTGAACAAAGGTTTTTATATCATATAGACGTTTTATATTTTATATTTTGCAACTTTCAGAGGCATTTACTCAGTTTTAGGAGTCTTATGGATAGGCTCAATCAAACGTATCGAACCTCCCATGTTAGAAAAAATAGCTTACAGAAATGCGTCCTCGTACTGAAGGGGCGGAATGGACAGATCGAGTGGCTAAGATATTGAATTATGTATATAACTGGTTTTGTTGTTATTTCTATTATTATTATTATTTCAGGCAAATGTCCCAGGCTTCTAGACTGGCTGACTAGCGAATATTAAGTCTCCCGTGGCTCCGTGCTCCTTCCACTCAAGAGCCTGCACTTCACGCATTCCACGCACAAGATGGCGCCACCGCTGCATTCCTGCGAAGACGAGAGGTCAAGAGGACGACACTTGTTTTTTGTTTGTTTGTTTACTGTAATTGCTTAAAGTTGTGATCCCTCCAACTTGAATGCTCAGTTGTAACTATATATAACTAGAATACGATGCTAGTCACGAAGAAGGGCTATGAAAAGATACAGCGCTCGTAGTATTGGCTGGATGAATCACTCTTGCGTGATAATCAAAGACGGTGAATAAAACCCACACTTGTAGACGAAGAATATAATTACCAAACAGTTTCGGTGGACACTGCCACCATCTTCAGTGGTCAAGATAGTGAGAGGGAGTGACATACTGATTATACAAGGGTTCCTTTTTATGCCTGTGTGTGTGTGAAAGGGTGGGGTAAAGGCGAGGTGGGGTGGGGTAGATTGTAAGCGGGGATTAACCCAAGGGGGATTTTGGGGGGGACATTACCGGACAGGTCAGGTGTAATTCCTATCTGACCTTACCTGTGTCGTAGCAGGAAGAGACTCCTGCTACGACACAGGTAAGGTCAGATAGGAATTACACCTGACCTGTCCGGTAATGTCCCCCCCCCAAATTCCCCTTGGGTTAATCCCCGCTTACAATCTACCCCACCCCACCTCACCTTTACCCCACCCTTCCACACACACACAGGCATAAAAAGGAACCCTTGTAGTGTCAGTATGTCACTCCCTCTCACTATCTTGACCACTGAAGATGGTGGCAGTGTCCACCGAAACTGTTTGGTAATTATAGTCTTCGTCTACAAGTGTTGGTTTTATTCACCGGCTCGTAGTATTTTTTTCTTTTAACTAAGATACATGAAATAAGCTGCAAAAATACGAAAATACGAGCTTACTTAATGTAAATGAATTAAAGTACGTTCAAGATGGAGGGAAGGCATTTTGTATTTTGTTTGTGATGTTATAATGTCTCTCAGGATCCTAGGATCCTCTCTCGGCTGAACCAAATTGTCTGGCGTCAGCTGGAACATGATGCTAGAGTTATGTCGGTCGTGAGGGGGTTAATGGTGACGGTATTGACACTGTCAGGCTCCTATGACTCACTCAGTCGAATAAAATCGTCTGAGTCAGCTGAAATGGGGTACTAGAGTTGTCCCAAGCACCAGAGGGTTAAGATTCTTAACCCTCTGGTGCTTGGGACAACTCTAGTATTCCATTCCAGCTGACAGACGATTTTGTTCAGCTGAGTGAGTCATAGGAGCCTGACAGTTACTACACTGTCACCATTAACCCCCGCATGACCGGCATAACTCTAGCATCATGTTCCAGCTGACGCCAGACAATTTGGTTCAACCGAGTGGGTCTGGGGCCTGGGGGGCACTAAATGAAAATATCCAAAAAATATTAAAGGGGGGGCTATATCAATTTTGCCACAGGAGGTATACCAAAATTGGACTTTTTAATAAAACCCCCTCCTCTCTCACTCCCTGTGTTTTGTATATGTCCCTCTCTGTCTGCTTGTGGTGTGTCTGTCACTCCCTCTGTGTGTGTGTGTATGTGTGGTGTGTCTGCTGTGTGAAGGTGGCTGTGTACGTGTCGTGTGTGCCTTGATGTGTGTATTAGTGTGTGTCTACTGTGTGAAGGTGGCTGTGGCTATGTACGTGTCTTGTGTGTGTAGTAGTGTGTGTGTCTTGATGTGTGTATGTAGCAGTGTGTGTGTGTGTGTTTGTCTTGGTGTGTGTGTGTGTATGTAGTAGTGTGTGTAAGTGTCTTGGTGTGTGTGAGCTGAAGTGTAAGGGGCCTTGTGGTTTTAAGGAAAGCCTGCTACGCAAACTTCCCTCAGCCACATTTTAAAGAAACCTCTATCACACCGGGACTTGAACCCGGGTCCTCCTGATCAGCAGGCCAGCACCATGCTGACCATGCTACCGCGGCCCCACTAGTATAGTGGCTAAAACTTATACTGTATTTTATTTCTTTACATGTTACAAAAAATGGGAAATTGAACAACATGCACAGACTAAACTCAATTGTCATGTACCTATTAATGTCGCTTTAGGAGGAGATATCTCGAAATTCCCTGAGCTACTTGGAATACCTAAGCCTGCAGTTTAATGCTAATCATGAACAAGTGCTATGGAAAGAATATAGAGCAGTTGCTACTTATATAAAGGGAGAAAGTAAAAACTGGAACTTAACTGCTAACCAACGGCAGGACTTAAACGATTAACCATATATTACATAAACTTAACACACTGAGTGACACAGAAACTAAACATATGATACAAATTCTTTAATGAAACTTATGAGAGTACAAATGACAAAATATACACTGCACAGGAAGACAATACAGTACTCAGTGGTCGTACCTTCTGTGAGATTGAGAATGAAAGCCTATCTGTTATACCGATTTATAAACGGAAGAGATGAATCGCTAAATTTGATCCACAGTAAAATAATAATAATAATAATAATAATGAATACATAAAACAATAAAGACAAACCATATCGACTACATGTCCACCCTAAACTGACAAAAACCTGGCATCTCTCCACCTTGAATGCTGAGCTGTTTCTAGAGATAAAGACTAGATTATCATGCAAATCACAATGAAGATCTATGGGGAGGATGCAAAACCATAATACTGACTTATTCTGCCACTTAGATACAGGAACTAAGCAGCAGAAGGACTAAAATTTGTCAAGGTGAGCCAACTACAATGACACAGATGAAGTCTGAGATTATATAATGTGTAATCATGAACTGATTGCATCATTCAGTAAAGATTACAAAAGGAAAAGCTATCAAATCTGAAAGTGTAAGTACTATACAAGATATGATCAACCTTGTACATCCATATTCTGAGATATGCTTCCTATATCATAGCCTACACACAAATTCATCCCCCTCAACAGTAATGGTATATTCCTGCTGTCTCCTGACTTCCAATCAACTTATGAAACCTCTCTCCTAATTACAGTACAGTAATATGTTAATGAAGGCTGCTAGTAATTACCTTCAGTATGATAATTCTTATTTAAAGGTAGCAGCAATGGTTAATGAAGGATGTAAGGTATGCAGTCCTTCCAGTTCAATATACTATATCTCCAATCAGGCTTTATCCAGTGTCTCTCCTACACATGTTAATACCTTCAGTCTTCACTAGTTTAACTCACAGAGCAGGGTTTTTTTTTTTTTTCATGCCATCTCATGATTATATTTAGCTTTGTATAGACTTCTGGAAGTGTAGGGGTTAGGCACAGCCTCACTGAACTCCTGCAATAGCAGAGACTTTGCATAAGTTGAATAAAATTGCCTTCTGGCACTATGAATAAACTGAAAAGGGCATCACAGGGATTGCAAGAGTTAAAGGGACTCGCGGAGTTTATATCCCCGATGTACACAAACTACCCATTAGTTTTTACACACATCCCCTCATTTTTTCCAGCCAATTAACCTACTATGCCTGCCCATGTACAGGATCACATTCGACCTTAAAACCTAAACAGATGGTGTGAATATCAGGGGATTTAAGTAGCATTGCTTACTCCAGTTTAAAGGGACATCTTGGTCACCTGGAGATACACACCGCCGTATATCATCCTTATAGCTAATAATTACAACTTACATCAGCCGACTACACCTCTCGATAATGACAGCAAACACTGATAAACACAGGGGCATAAGAATTACCATAATAAGAAGTAGACTAACACCGTAAAGAATAAAATCTTCACTCATCTCCAGCATCTCTCAACGTTGCTCCCACAATGCACCAGTGACGTCACACTTCAAATTAAACATTTACTTATTAACATAGAGAACATAGAGGATGGAAGTAATGCGAGTATAAGTGGCTGGGGAATGGCTGGGAGAAGGAGAGAGGTGAGAAGACAGGAAGAAATCAGTAGGATAGAAGTTGTGGAAGCAATGAAGAAAGTTAAATCGGGGAAAGCCCCAGGAATTGATGGAGTGTGTGGTGAAATGCTGAACCATGGGGGAGAGATAGTAGTAGAATGGATGTGGAAGATGTGCAGATTGGCCAGCGAGGAAGGTAGAGTCCCAGAGGATTGGAAGTCAGGTATAATTATTCCCTTGTACAAAGGAAAAGGGGAAAAAGAAGTGTGTGGTAATCATAGGGGCATCTGTCTTCTTAGTATAATAGGAAAAGTGTATGGTAGGATACTTATTGACAGAGTTAGAGAAAGAACAGAGAAATTAGTTGGAGAAGAACAGGGAGGCTTTAGGAAGGGAAGAGGTTGTGTAGATCAGATATTCATTCTTAGATCTTGAGTGGAAAAGTTTCTAGAGAAGGGAAAGAAGTTGTATGCGGCTTTCATGGATTTGGAGAAAGCACATGACAGGGTGGATAAACAAGGATTGTGGAAAGTGTTAAGAATATATGAAGTAGATGGGAAGTTGTTGAATGCTGTGAAGAGTATGTACGATGGTGCAAAGGCTGCAGTGCGTGTGGATGGTGAACTAAGTGAATTTTTCTCTTTGAAGGTTGGGTTGAAACAGGGATGTGTCATGTCTCCATGGTTGTTCAATCTGTACATGGATGGGGTAATAAAAGAGGTACAAGGTAGGGTAGTGGATGTTGGAGTGGCTCTGGTGAGAGAGGATAGTGTTTGGAAACTCCCTGTACTGTTGTTTGCAGATGATACTGTGTTGTTGAGTGAAGACGAAGGGGAGCTGCAAGGCTTGGTGGATGAGTTTGGGAGAGTGTGTAAGAAACGGAATCTAAAGGTGAATGTAGCGAAGAGTAAAGTGATGGTCTCTGAGAGAGGTGAAGTCAGTGAATGGACAGCGAGGTTGGATGGTGAGGAATTGGAAAATGTGAGTACGTTTAAGTACTTGGGTAGTGTGATGAGTAAGGATGGAGGTTTGGAGGGTGAAGTGCTTGAAATGGTACAGCAGGGAAGAAAGGTTGCTGGTTATTTGAAAGCAGTGATAAGAAACTGGGAAGTGAGCATGGAAGTGAAAAAGTTACTACATGACAGTATTGTGATACCAACTCTAACGTACGGAAGAGAAGCTTGGACGTTGTTGGAAGGACATAGGTCAAGAGTGAGAGCAGTGGAAATGAGTTATTTAAGAGGAGCCTGTGGAGTCACATGGAGAGACAGGCTGACGAATGAGGATATAAAGGAGCGTTGTGGTGTGGATGTGATAGGAAGCGTTATGAGGAACACACTGAGGTGGTTTGGCCATGTGGGGAGAATGGAGGGTGAAAGACTGACGAAGAGAGTGTATGTGAGTGAGGTGGAGGGGGGAAGAGGGAGGGGGAGGCCGAGGATGAGATGGAGGGATGGGGTGGAGAGGTATATGAGAGAGGGGGATGTGAGTTGGGAGCAGGGCAGTGAAATGGCGGGGGACAGGGCGACTTGGAGGCGATTTGTTTGTGGCCACCCCAAACGGGATTGAGGCGTCTGGCAATAGATAGATAGATAGACTTATTAAATTTTAAGAAGAAAATTTCGTGAATATATTATCAGTCTTTTAAACATTAATTTTCGTGCAAACTGAATAGAGAGGTAAGTAAAGTGTTTCTTGTTAAATTAAAGATAACCCCATGAATCAGTGGCATCATCATCTCTCTCTCTGAAATTCCATACAGAGTACCAGAGTAGGATCACTATTTACTGTCCTGCCGATATATCTCTACAGTTTTACAAGGGGATTTAAAAATAAACGGCCTGGTGGTGGTGGCAGGGGATAAAATTTTGCGATACCAGTCTCTAATCTGCTGCCATTCCCTACAGAACCTGAGCATAATAGACGAGAAATTAGCCCAGGTTGATGCAGCAATTCTTAACTCAAAATTGTCCCAAGAACAACTTTCTGAAGTTTGTCAAACATTTCATGCAACAGCCTGTATGGGAAATTTGGATAAAATATTGGTGATATAATTCCCTAACTGTGTGCCATTCCCAACAGAATCTGAGCAGTCTAATGAGTCCACGCTTTGAAGGTTGGGTTGAAACAGGGATGTGTCATGTCTCCATGGTTGTTCAATCTGTACATGGATGGGGTAATAAAAGAGGTACAAGGTAGGGTAGTGGATGTTGGAGTGGCCCTGGTGAGAGAGGGTAGT
The DNA here is from genome assembly GCF_032717465.1 of Coenobita brevimanus. Classification (NCBI taxonomy): domain Eukaryota; kingdom Metazoa; phylum Arthropoda; class Malacostraca; order Decapoda; family Coenobitidae; genus Coenobita; species Coenobita brevimanus. The sequence continues at coordinate 72,757,840 of NC_137054.1, forward strand.
GTTTGGAAACTCCCTGTACTGTTGTTTGCAAATGATACTGTGTTGTTGAGTGAAGACGAAGGAGAGCTACAAGGATTGGTGGATGAGTTTGGGAGAGTGTGTAAGAAACGGAATCTAATGGTGAATGTAGGGAAGAGTAAAGTGATGGTCTGTGAGAGAGGTGAAGTCAGTGAATGTGCAGCGAGGTTGGATGGTGAGGAATTGGAAAATGTGAGTACGTTTAAGTACTTGGGTAGTGTGATGAGTAAGGATGGAGGTTTGGAGGGTGAAGTGCTTGAAAGGGTACAGCAGGGAAGAAAGGTTGCTGGTTCTTTGAAAGCAGTGATAAGAAACAGGGAAGTGAGCATGGAAGTGAAAAAGTTACTACATGACAGTATTGTGATACCAACTCTAACGTATGCAAGTGAAGCTTGGACGTTGTTGGAAGAACACAAGTCAAGAGTGAGAGCAGTGGAAATGAGTTATTTAAGAGGAGCCTGTGGAGTCACATGGAGAGACAGGCTGACGAATGAGGATATAAAGGAGCGTTGTGGTGTGGATGTGGATGTGATAGAAAGCGTTAGGAGAACACACTGAGGTGGTTTGGCCATGTGGAGAGAATGGAGGGTGAAAGACTGACGAAGAGAATGTATGTGAGTGAGGTGGAGGGGGGAAGAGGGAGGGGGAGGCCGAGGATGAGATGGAGGGATGGGGTGGAGAGGTATATGAGAGAGGGGGGTGTGAGTTGGGAGCAGGGCAGTGAAATGGCGGGGGACAGGGCGACTTGGAGGCGATTTGTTTGTGGCCACCCCAAACGGGATTGAGGCGTCTGGCAATAGATAGAGATAGATAGAAGATTAAATAACTAAAGCTAACACTGATTTGAACTAATACACATCTGGTCCACAGGTCATGCTGGAGTCTGCTGCCTTGACGCTGCTTCCTTGCCACACTGGTCATACCCTGCTGAAGTTTGGTCTGCCCTGCCGTGAGAAGCCTGACGGTGGTGTGGTGTCTTCCCCTACTCTGAGATGCCTGGTGGTGTGGTGGTGGTGGCGGCGGCGGCGGAGGCAGGGTGTCGTGTCTTCCCCAGCCGTGAGATTACTTGCTGCTGCTGCTGGTGATCTGCCCTGACCTGCCGAGAGAAGCCTGGTGGTGATGGTGTGATCTGCCTTGCAAGTCCAGGATGTTCTGTGGACAAATGCTACTTTTGAATGCATATTTTATATTACTGTCTCTGTTAATGTATTTTGTACTGAAGTATTAATAATGAAAACTTAAATTTTCTGTCTTGTTTCATTACCTTTTTAACTGTGGCTTTGACTTAATATAGGTGATAAGTATATTGCGCTCTGCAGTCTTGTGTGTTGTGGGGACGGCTTTTGTGATGAGCTAAGACATTCTGATCGCTTCACCAAATTACTATTCAGCCGTGTGATCAGTGGACATAAAAGATTATACAATACAATGATATACAGCTAAGCATAAAAAAGGTTATGGGAATTCTCCACCATGTAATAAATGGACCTAAATTAAAGCCTATATTATAAAGCTAAGCCTGAAGAGGGTTGTGGGAAGTAGATAATGATGCAGGGTACACACTGGTAATGTTCACTGAGCCGTGCCCGCAACACACAAGAACTGGGTGGCGTAATATATGGACCACCTTGTATAATGAGAGGCCGTAAGTGTGTGCTGACCCACAAACTTGCCATCAATGCCTCGACATAACTATTCTGTGTCTTGTAGGAAGCACAAAGAAAACAGGCCACAGAATACCTCCTTGTCTCTCGTTCCTCCTACACAAACATACACGCCTTTCACTTTAACTTGACACAGAGTTTCATTTAAAGCATATGAGAATGTCACGCAGATCAGTAGCAGAAACAGCCAATACTACAGCCCAACATCCTTTCCACGGCAC
>NC_137054.1:72764742-72802242 GCF_032717465.1 Coenobita brevimanus
ACCCTCCAGCCGAAGCCGGCAGGAAAAAGTCAGAAAGAACACCACGCCGTATAGAAAAACTGGCGTGGATATTTTACAGGAAAGTGTGAAAGGAGAATAGAGACTATCATAGTGTAACCTGAATGTTCAAACAAATTCCATGTAACTACATACAGCAGCACTCTTTATACTCACTGTACAGTTTAATACATGTATTACTGTATATAAGATTACTAATTAGTCCACTTTAAAATTATTGACCAATCACACGTACAGTATATTGTAATCTAATACATTAATAGGCTCGGGAAGATGACTACCTAAGTATCATCTTCCTTTTGAGATATTGTACAACTACTATTTTTATATGTACAGTATTGTGTATCTCAATAAATGTATCAAATTCAATTCCTCTTCCCTAGGCTACTCGGCTATCACTATGAACACACACACACACACACACACACACACACACACACACACACACACACACACACACACACGACGCTTAAGTAATAAAACAATGTGAAGTCTCCATTTATCTATCAGTGCCCAGCAGGGGCGCATCAAGGAATTTTCTAAGGGGGGGTCCCCATTTGCCAGTTTCCTGAAGTTTACATATAAGTTTTATAGTTCTAAGTTGTATATATATATATATATATATATATATATATATATATATATATATATATATATATATATATTCTGATAGAATGATAGATTTTTTGGTAGGTCGTCAGTTATTTAAAAAAACGTGTGTGTGGGGGGGGGGGCAAAAAGCTAGGTGAAGAGAGGGGATGGGGATGGATAGGAAGGCAGGAAGGATGATGTTTTGAGTTCAGGGGGGGTAGGTCTGCATGCTAGAGAGAGAGAGAGAGAGAGAGAGAGAGAGAGAGAGAGAGAGGTGAGGAGTGACCACTTGTCCCCTGGGAATGACCAGCCCCCCCCCAGGCCTTCTAAAATTAGAAGGCCTCGTCGGTGGGGGGGACGGTAAGCGTGACGTACTAGGTAGCAGGGTTGCCAAGGTCACGGTTTTCCCGCCAAATTGGGCTCGTTTTGAAGCTCTTCCGCGGGCAGATTTTACCGGTCGCGGGTTGCGGTTTTTTGGGCTGGTTTGAAAACTGTCGCGGTTGTTTGGGCTAGTATGGAGTTAAACCACATCACGACAATATACTGAGAGAGAGAGAGAGAGAGAGAGAGAGAGAGAGTTTAAACATATGGCGGAGAGAGACCCCCTAATACTCCCACAGGGACCAGTGGATGCAGCCAGTGCGGAGACTCCGGAGAGAGTTTTGTTTTATCCCAATTATCGTTGCCAGCAAGCACTGCTGCAGTAGAGAGGATTTTCTCTCAGTATAATTTAGTGAAAAGTAAATGAAGAAACAGACAGCAACATGAAACAGTTGAAAACACTCTTCATGTTAGAGCAATATGCGGACATAAAATGTGTTGTAATGATTTCACAAACAAAATTATGTTAGCAAATTTCACATATGACGTACACAGCAACGAAACACAGTGATAATGATCATATAGATTTTTGAATAATATAAGTGTGATGGAAAGTTGACTCAGAGGGAGAGAAAATACCTTCACTTGCATGTTGTATTGCCTAGTGTAATGATAAGTATATTTCAACAGAATCATTGTTGTTTTATGGGCAATAGTGTTTTTATGGGAAATAGGGAAAGTTTAAGTGAATCAAGTGATCATTTCAGGCATTAATAGGGACCTATATATGAATTATTAATATAAAACACTAATTTCGCATAAATAGAGGATTTTTAAAATAATTATTGGTGTTGGGCTACTTTTGGGCTGGTTTTCAGTTGGGTTTCCGCGGGCAGAGCAGGGTGCGACTTGGCAACCCTGCTAGGTAGTGTTGGGTCAGCTATGGTCGTGAGAGGTCACGCTGTGTGTTCAGTGACAATAAGGACAGAAAAACATTGTATTATATATTGATATTTACATTATTTGTATGTTTTATTAAGGTAATAATGCCTTACATGTGTAGTGTTCCCAGATGTAAGGGAAATTATAAAAATGAACCAAAAGTAGTGTATTGTCCTTCCCGCAAGATAAAGAACTTGCCTCCACGTGGCTACTTGCCATTAAGCGCGACCAGTTCACTCCAAATCGCAACAGCAGGGTAAGTACAACATTATTTTCTGTTCATTATTATCAGAAAAGTGTAGAGAGTACAGTGAGAAGCTTTAAGTCATCGTAATTGTACTGAACATAAGAAAAATGAGGCCTTAGCCATGCTAGGGTGTAGGACCAAAGCCATTACACAGACGTGGCTGGAGCTGGATAAGAGAGGAATATATAACCCTTCATTTTTCCTACATATCTCCACAGCTTTCCTCTATAAAGAAACTGAATCGAATTCAAACGAAATCTGCACCAATATAACAGCCCCAATATACCACCATTATAACAGCCCCAATATACCACCAGTATAACAGTCCCAATATAACAGCCTCAATATACCACCAGTATAACAGCCCCAATATACCACCATTATAACAGCCCCAATATACCACCAGTATAACAGCCCCAATATACCACCAATATAACAGCCCCAATATACCACCAATATAACAGCCCCAATATACCACCAATATAACAGCCCCAATATACCACCAATATAACAGCCCCAATATACCACCAATATAACAGCCTCAATATACCACCAATATAACAGCCTCAATATACCACCAATATAACAGCCCCAATATACCACCAGTATAACAGCCCCAATATACCACCAACATAACATCGCAATATACCACCAATATAACAGCCCCAATATACCACCCAATATAACAGCCCCAATATATGTAAATAATGCTGTAATTTATACCAGATCTCAGATATCACTATGTAAGTTCTTTAGTAGTAACTGTTCTTTTACCATTATAATTTGTGTGACTATGGAAAGAGCATTTTGAGACAGTTCTTAATAGACCAATACCACCAGAAGAGGATATACCGTCTGCTCAGGAAGATTTAAATATAGAAACAGGAGAGTTGAGGCTTGCAAAAGTGGAGAAAGCAGTAAAACAGTTAAAGAATAATAAGGCACCAGGGGAGGATGGTTTATTTCCGGAAATGTTTAAAGTGGAGGGGGATAGATTAATAATGATCTTGACCAAGCTACTCAATAAGATATGGGTGACGGGGTTACTACCATCAGTTTGGAAGAATGGTGTAATTGTTAAAGTTCCGAAGAAAGGAGACCTGAGTGAATGTGGTAATTGGAGGGGAATCTCTTTGTCACCGATAGCTTTGAAAGTTTTCAGTAGTGTTGTTAAATAGGTTGGAGCCGGTGGTTGAGGGTATTCTGAGGGATGAACAGGCTGGTTTTAGAAAGGGACGTGGTTGCAATGATCAGATCTTTATAGTTAGGCATTTGATGCAGCAAGTTAGTGAAATGAGAGTGCCGTTAAGTCTTTGTTTTGTTGATTTTGAAAAGGCTTTTGATAGTGTTTTGAGAGAGACTATGGGGAAGATCATGAGACATTATGGAATACCAGAGGAGTTTGTGAGGGTCATTATGAACATGCATGAGGACACATTTTGTAAAGTGATGGTTGATGGTTGTCTGAGTGATTCGTTTGAAGTCAAGTCCGGAGTAATTCAAGGTGGTGTTCTATCGCCTTTACTATTTATATTGGTCATTGATTACATTATGAAACGCGTTGGAACAGGAACCGGTGCAGGTATACTTTGGGGAGAGAACAGGAAACTTTTGGATTTAGATTATGCAGATGATATAGTTTTGATTTGTGATGGGCCAGAAGAGATGCAGAGAGTGTTGGACTGTTTGGTGAGCGACGGTCGCAAGGTGGGTTTGGTTATTAATTGTGGAAAAACTGAAATAATCAATATGAATATGGAAAATGTGCAGGAATGTGTAATTGGAGGTATGGTTGTAAAGCAAGTTGATAGGTTTAAATATTTAGGTACTTATTTAGCCAAGGATGGTTCTTTGAACTTTGAATTCGAGGAAAGGTTAAAGAAGGCTAATCAGGCAATGGGAATGCTTAAAAATATTTGGAATAATAACAATTTTTCTGTGCATACAAAAATCAAACTTTATAAGGTAATGGTTAGGAGTATCTTAATTTATGGACACGAGTCTTCGTACAGCACAGTGACTATGGAAAATAAATTCTTGGTGTTTGAAAACAAAGCACTTAGAAAAATATTAGGAGTTAAGTGGTGGGAAAGGATACCAAATAGTAGAATTAGAGAAATAACGGGAGTGCAGCCGATCGATGAATATGTTAGGTTCTCACGATGGAAGTGGCTAGGACATGTGCATAGGAGACAGGGAATAGTACAGTCATGGACAAAGAAACCTGGACACTCAGGGGAAGAGCTGATAGTTTCTTTTTCCTTTTCGATTTTTCCACTAAATCTTCGTCCATATGAACCGTACCCCCCCATCCCCTTCCTTCCCTCACCTCTCCATCCTAGCCATATGACCCGGGAAGGCTGGTCATTCCCAGGGGACAAGACACTCCTCACCTCTCACTCTCTCTCTCTCAATCCCTACTATATATATATATATATATATATATATATATATATATATATATATATATATATATATATATCTGTGTGTGTGTGTGTGTGTGTGTGTGCAATTATTATCATGACTATTTCATTACTACTGGCATGCTCAGAATCGGAAAGTAAAGATGAGGAGAAATCTAAACACTTGCTTTCATACTTTCTTCTCCCCCTCCTCCTTCCCCCATCTACCATCTCTTTCTCTCTCTCTCTCTCTCTCTCTCTCTCTCTCTCTCTCTCTCTCTCTCTCTCAATCAAAACCCATGCTTCCATACTTTCTTCTCCCCCTCCTCCCTCCCCCATCTACCATCTCTCTGTCTCTGTCTGTCTTATATATGTACATATATATATATATATATATATATATATATATATATATATATGTATATATATATATATATATATATATATATATATATATATATATCTGTGTGTGTGTGTGTGTGTGTGTGTGTGTGTGTGTGTGTGTGTGTGTGTGTGTGTGTGTGTGTGTGTGTGTGTGTGCAATTATTATCATAACAAATGGCATGCTCTCAATTGGAAAGTAAAGATGAGGAGAATTGGCGAAAATTGTGGCAGAAGGGAGTAGGCAAGTATGAAGGTGGAGGTTAATTGGCCCGCAGGAAATAATGACAGTTCCATATGCTGACGTCTCGAGAGCATTTCCTGCAGTTGTTTCCTCTAAATATGTTCCAGTGTTTTAATTTGTAATGCTTATATCACAGTAAAGGCATACTTTGCACTGACGTTGTTATTCACTCGTACAGAATCTTGAAAGAGAGAGAGAGAGCAGCTGAAGAAGAGCTTCTCATATGTGTGTGTGTGTGTGTGTGTGTGTGTGTGTGTGTGTGTGTGTGTGTGTGTGTGTGTGTGTGAGCAGAGTAGCCGTAAGGAAGAGGGATGGATGGGTTGTGATCGGAAAAATGTAGAGAGTTGCTTGTGTCAAGGACGGACGGACGGACGGACGGACGGACGGACGGACACACACACACACACACACACACACACACACACACACACACACACACACACACACACACACACACACACACACACACACACACACACACGGTTCAAGGTCGGCGGATTAGCGAATTGGCGTGTATGGGGGCAGGGAAGGGGGGATGGGGAGGGCAGCCTGGCCCTGGCAGGTGCTATGAAGAGGGTAAACGGGATGGGGGAAAGGAGTCGTGAACGAAGAGTGACGGACAAGCCGGGGAAAAGAGAAAATATGACATTTGCCTCGCCTCACCTGTCCAGGTTTCTCTGTCCATGACTGTACTACTTAAGTTAAAAAGACTTAGCTTTTAACATCAAGGAAGATGGATGGATGGATGGATGGATGGATGTGGAATCGTGGATGCTTGGACCGATGGTAGAGTTCCTGCTGTTTCGTCCTTCCACCTGCCGACAAAAATCATCATCAATATCCTCCTCATCATCATCATCATACCTGTCGTCGTCATTATCATCATCATCATTATAACACCGTCATTCTCATTATCATTACCATTCTCATCATCATCAATATCATATTATCATCATCACCTACCTATCTATCTATTTATCTATATCTGTTTATCTATAGCCAGACGCCTTAATCCCGTAAGGGGTGACCACAAGCAAATCGCCTTCATGATGTACTGTCCTCTACCATTTAGCTCAAGTATCCCAGTCATATGTTTCTTCTCTTTCCCTCCATTTCATCGTCGGTCTCCCCATCCCCCTCTATCCTTCCAGCTAACTCATGTGCACTCTTCTAGTCATTTTCTTATTTGCCATCCCTTTCCTTGCGATAAATAAAGAGACAGTGAACAATGATTTTTGAAACCCATTGAGCGACCTTAGGAATCTAGTATGTATTTTCAGAATATAGTGTAAATGTTTAGTATTTGTATGGCCAAGAAGAGCAATATCCCTGACCTCCCTTTCCTTGGGGGAAGCAGCCTAGATATATAGATAGATAGATGATATAAATAGTTCGAGTGTGAGGGAAATGCTGTACACACGCACGCACGCACGCAAATACACACAAGCATGCGCGGACACACACACACACACACACACATTTTCTCTCTCTCTCTCTCTCCTACACAGTCACCAACTACATTTGAAGAGAAACGAAAAACAAGAGGTGACTCAGCCATAGACATGAAGATCGTCGCCGTCACCATCATCATCGTCATCACCATCATCATCGTTGTCGTAGTCGTCATCATCATCATCATCATCATCGCCAGGAGCAACAGCGTCAAGCACAGCAATCATCACAACCCTGTTAAAGAGTTACTACATAAGTTCCATCACCGTCATCATCATCATCATTATTATCCCAACTGCTTCATCATCATCACAATCACCATAATCTCTGTCCAGTTAGTTGGTTCAGGAGTTTCAACATCACTATCATCAGCAGCATCACTATCAACATCATCTCCGACAACCCTATTATCATCATCATCAGCCTGTGACACACCGCTGCAGGATAAGGACCCCTGTTCAATCTACCTTGGCGTAAAATTGCAATCTCTTTCTTAAATTTTGTGTTGTGACAAGGGGTTAACACTAGATTGATGCTAGTCACGAAGAAGGGACGTGGAAATGATGCAGAGCTGTATATTTGTCCAAATTTACCACTGCACTACGGGAAATCAGCTGCAAAAAAACGACGATCTCGGCCTAGGCAAATGAAGGAACAACACCATAATATACTTTGTGTGTGTGTGTGTGTGTGTGTGTGTGTGTGTGTGTGTGTGTGTGTGTGTGTGTGTGTGTGTGTGTGTGTGTGTGTGTGTGTGTGTGTGCATGCGCTTCAGGACAAAATAATTTACATACAATAATTTTTTCCATCACATTGTCCCTCTCATATCTGAATCGCACTTATCAGTATACATTCAGGTCCCAAACTGTACTGTTGGGTGGACATGGACAAGGAGGCAGGCAAGCCTAGTCCACCAGTCTGATCGGAACGAGAATCTACAGGATGACACTCACACTGCTATTTCACTGGTCTGAGACACCAAGATTGAGGCCGTACAAGACCTCCATCTCCCTCACACTAACATCCCCCTTGTCTCATCAGAATAACGTCTAGTAGCCTCATAGGTAATATTTCTTTGGGCCATGATACTTCCTGGCTGTCAGTGCGATATCCTTGTGTCCTAATGTAGTCACCTTAATGGCTTAAACAGAAAAATATCCAACATTTACCTCAGAGGAATGATGCACAGCAATACACACACACTCTCGTCCTTCCACTGTCATACGGCCACTAGCAAAAGTAGCCAAGTAGCGACGCCTACAAAGACGAGAGACTTGTCCGGCTACTTTTACAACCACTAGATGGTACCCGGGCCCTCTCATGGTAGGGGCAACTCTAGTATTTTATTCCAGGTACTGCTTGGCGATAGCATTCACCTGAGAGTGAGTCATACTGCTATAAGTGTGTTAATGCTGTCTATTTTAACTCTCATGATCATACAGGTCTCTTTACCAGCCCTATCCAAAAATAAATTGTGTGTGTGTGTGTGTGTGTGTGTGTGTGTGTGTGTGTGTGTGTGTGTGTATGTGTTGTGTGTGTGTGGTGCGAGGTGCCTGTGTGTTACCATGGCAACCTCCCGACACCATCACAGTTACATACACACATTTCCTCACCAGCAAGTTCCACTAGAGAGTACTATGTGTGTGTGTGTGTGTGTGTGTGTGTGTGTGTGTGTGTGTGTGTGTGTGTGTGTGTGTGTGTGTGTGTGTGTGTGTGGATGTTTTGTGTGCGGGGGGGTGGGGGGTGGGGTGTACAGATTGATGTGGTAGCAGAGTGTGTGTGTGTGTGTGTGTGTGTGTGTGTGTGTGTGTGTGTGTGTGTGTGTGTGTGTGTGTGTGTGTGTGTGTGTTAGTTCACTACTTGTCAACGAACCCTGGTTATACATAAATATGCTACTAAAGTTAGGGCACAAATATAATGTAGTATGCTATGAAGTCAACTACACTCATAATAACGTCAGGATTCTTCTCCCCTATCGTGTCTCCGTTCTCTGCGTCTGTCTGTCCTCTATCTGTCTGTCTGTCTGCCTGTCCCTTTATTGCAATTAACAAACAACTCTCAACTGTCCACAACTTCCTAGAATATCATACTATCCTGCATTATATTACTTTTTTTCAGGGTAACTTGACTCAGATTTTCGTCCTTTTGCCCCTTATTTCACATGGGTCATTTGCAGAAAAGTGTAGCGCTACGGCTCCTCTTCAATGGCACTTTTATGTGACTTACATGTTCTAGTATTAATCCATTGCTACAACTCAGTATTCAAGTTGGATAGATGGAAATTGTAGGCCAAGTCAGAGTACAGAATGAAGTCAAACAGCATACCTTTGGTGGGTGCAGTGGGAACAAGGCGACAGATCACAGACAGGACAATGGCGGGAAAATCCAGCAAAATCTAACCACCAGCTTATGAAGTGACGTCAACAAAACTCGTGCCTCATAATCGGTTCAAACGCCAGTCCACTTTATCAATAAACACCTGTGGTTCTGTATTTCAACTTCACCTAACCCAAACCAACCTAATCATATCTAAACCGATTTATTTTAGCCCAGTCTTACCTAACCTATCAATATTTGCTCGAACTGAATTTCGCCTGACCACTAATGTCCTAATCCAATCTAAATTAACCCAGCCCAATCTAACTTAACCTCACCTAACCCAGTCTAATTGTATTTAACCTCACAATCTCACGTAACCTCCACATACCTAACCTAACCAATTCTGACGCAGCCTAACCGCATCTAACCCTACCTAATCCTACCCAGTCTCACTTAACCATACCATACCTGACCTAACCCAACCCAGTCAAGCCTAAAATGACCTAATCCAACCAAACCTAACCCAGCCTAACCCAACCAAATAAAAACCAACCCAAAACCTATCAAAACCGACGTATTCTAAAGCAATCTAACCTAATCCGTCTATATCTAGTCGAACTGAAGCCAACCCAACCAAAAATTACCTAATCAGACCAAACCCTGCCCAAAGTGACCTAACCTAACTTTCGATCGGCTATAAATTCACTATTTTTTTTTCATAAGAAATTTTGCTGCTTTGAAAGTCTACGGATTTAACATTCCAAGTTTCGCCTGTTCTCTGTACACGTATAAGTGTGTGTGTGTCTGGTTGTGGGATGCTGGTGGTGGGATGCTGGAGGGTTTGATAATGTTTGTGTTGTGACAGCTTTATGTGCCTAGTTACCTCCGCAAGTGAAGTTGAAGGATGTTATGTATTCACCCGTGTCTGTCTGTCTATCTAGCTGTCAATCTGTCTGTCGTTCTATTTGTCTTTCTATCTGTCTGTCTGTCTGTCTTTCTATCTGTCTGTCTGTCTGTCTTTCTATCTGTCTGTCTGTCTGTCTTTCTATCTGTCTGTCTGTCTGTCTCTCTATCTGTCTGTCTGTCTGTCTCTCTATCTGTCTGTCTGTCTTTCTATCTGTCTATCTGTCTGTCTATGGCCAAGATATATCAAAAACTTGCTATCGGCTTTCAATGGAATCTTGTAGGTAGGTGGGCACTGGGTCAAGAGAGAGACTAGTCGATTTTTCATTAGATTTTTTCACTATTACGCTTTTGGCTCAATAAAAAGGAAAGTGGAAATCTACGAATATACTGCACCTTAATGTGAAAATCTGGACCAATTTCTCCATAACAAAATATAAATAAAATTAATCTTTCTCGACTTGAAAACATGAGTTAACTTCGCTTCAGTTTTTTTTTTTCCTGCCTCCAGGATCGTACTGTAAGCTGCTTTGGAAATTCTTTACATCTCTTCTTTAGCGATTTAATCAGCACATTACACCACAACACCCTCTTTTATGAGAGAGATGTAAACTCTGCCGATATGAAGCCGATTTTAATAGCTTACAAGAAAATGTTAAGACGTGCTATGCAAAAATAAATAGCTAAGGAAGGGGCACTGAGAAGACTCCCGTGCTTCCTAAAATACTGTCATGTTTCCAAAAGGCGTATGACACAGAAATTTGACTTAGCTTTTAACATCAGGGGGAGCTGGATGGATGGATGGATGGTGGGGAATCGTGGATCTCTGACTGCTGACCAAGTTCTTGTAGTTCCGTCCGTCCGTCCACCTACCGACAAGAATTATCATCAGTATCTTCATTACGATTATTAAAATTATCATTATTATTATTACCATTATTATAATTATCATAACTACAGTCATCATCATCATCATTAAAATTGGCTGGATGAATCACTCTTGCGTGATAATCAAAGACGGTGAATAAAACCCACACTTGCAGACGAAGAATATAATTACCAAACAGTTTCGGTGGACACTGCCACCATCTTCAGTGGTCAAGATAGTGAGAGGGAGTGACATAATGACTACAAGGGTTCCTTTTTATGCGTGTGTGTGTGGAAGGGTGGGGTAAAGGTGAGGTGGGGTGGGGTAGATTGTAAGCGGGGATTAACCCAAGGGGGATTTTGGGGGGGACATTACCGGACAGGTCAGGTGTGATTCCTATCTGACCTTACCTGTGTCGTAGCAGGAAGGGACATTTCCACTAGGGACCTCATTATAGTTATGAAAATGTCTTCATTTTTCCGTAATTTGGTGTGAGCAGCACAAAATCTTCTAGGAATGGAATCAAGAGAATTAAAATGTTTCACTATCCCACTCATTATCATTCCTCCTAGACATGGAAAATGTCACCCATTTTAAGCAATTTATATATGGAGTATTATGAAACGGAACTACTGCCACGAGTTTCTCCCCCTCAACTCATTTGGTGTCGTTATGTTGATGACATATTTTCATTTTGGCCTTCAGCACTTGATAATTTTGACGAGTTTTTCACACACCTAAATAATCTTGCTCCCTCCATTAAATTTAAAGTTGAGTGGGAGAACGGGGGTGTTCTTCCCTTTCTTGATGTGCTGGTGATGAAGCAAAATCATTCACTTAGCTTTAAGGTGTATAGGAAACCAATCAGTTGTAACTTGTTCATTCATTATTTTTCGTATCATCATTCTGCCACAAAATTGTCTGTTATCTCATCAATGTTCCTTAGAGCCCATAGAATATGCAGTCCAGAACATATACAAGAAGAAAATAATCTCATTTGGGAAATCTTCCAAAACTTAAGGTATCCCAAATGGTTCATTAAACAAGCATACCTTCAAGCTAGGCGATCTTACTACGTACCTAAAGACCCCACCACAGAAAAGAAACGTTTCCTCACTTTGCCTTATGTTGCAGACTTGAATATGTTAAAGTTAATAGGTTACAGTAGTGCTGTAAATATAGCATTTAGGTATACCTCCACCATCAGAGCAATGTTAGTAAAGAACAAATGTACAACATATTCAGAAGCAGGCATATATAAAATTCCTTGCAAAGATTGTGAACTAGTTTACATAGGAGAAACAGGTCGTAGTTTGGAAACACGGATTAAGGAACACAAGTATGCCATAAGAACATGTAATTTAAATAATGCAATATTTAACCATGTTTGTGAAGCCAACCACAGAATTGACTGGCAAGGTAGCCATCTATTGTATAGAAGTCATGACTTTCGGAAACGAAAGATTATTAAAGCCATGTGTATCCAGAAATACGAGAATTTCAACCTTAGTGAAGGTATGTACAAACTAGATCCTATAATGAGGTCCCTAGTGGAAATGTCCCTTCCTGCTACGACACAGGTAAGGTCAGATAGGAATTACACCTGACCTGTCCGGTAACGTCCCCCCCAAAATCCCCCTTGGGTTAATCCCCGCTTACAATCTACCCCACCCCACCTCACCTTTACCCCACCCTTCCACACACACGCATAAAAAGGAACCCTTGTTGTTGTTGTATATACCCTTTCTCAGGAAACATGAATGAGAGAATTTTACAAAGCCTTTGCCAAAATCGGAACACGAGTGACCGTGTGAAGGATTAAGAGGTCCCCTCGGGATTCTTAACCTTCCTCCTTCCCTCTTCCTTTTTCTTTCCTTTACACACACACACACACACACACACACACACACACACACACACACACACACACACACACACACACGACGCTTAAATAATAAAACAATGTGTAGCCTCTATTTATCTGTCAGTGTCCTGATATCGGTCCATATGAGGAGGGATGGAGGATGGGAGTGGCCCGGGTCGGAATGTGGGGAGGGGTTGGGTAAGGAAGCCATTGAAATAGCCATGAAAGATGAAGAAAAATTATTTTATTGTTTTATTACTATTCTTTATGAAAAAACATAAACTGATTTACAATAATATTACTGATCGAAGGATCAACAGTAGCATTTCCTTTATAAATATTCATTATATTCTAAAATTTACATTGAAAATACAATCTCTCTCTCTCTCTCTCTCTCTCTCTCTCTCTCTATCACTCGATATTCATGTCTTCCTCATCTAAACCTTCTTCACTGGTGGAATCCCCCTGCCCCCATCCCGTCACTATGAAAACACACACACACACACACACACACACACACACACACACACACACACACACACACACACACACACACACACACACGCACGCACACACACACACACACACACACACACACACACACACACACACACACACACACACACACACACACACGACGCTTAAGTAATAAAACAATGTGAAGCCTCTATTTATCTATCAGTGTCCAGCAGGGGCGCACCAAGGAATTTTCTAAGGGGAGGTCCTCATTTGCCAGTTTCCTGAAGTTTACATATAAGTTTTATAGTTCTAAGTTGTGTGTATATATATATATATATATATATATATATATATATATATATATATATATATATATATATATATATATATTCTGATAGAATGATAGATTTTTTGGTAGGTCGTCAGTTATTTAAAAAAACGTGTGTGTGTGTGTGTGTGTGTGTGTGTGTGTGTGCAAATGTTGTGTATGTGGGCAAAAAGCTAGGTGAAGAGAGGGGATGGGGATGGATAGGAAGGCAGGAAGGATGATGTTTTGAGTTCAGGGGGGGTGGGTCTGCATGCTAGAGAGAGAGAGAGAGAGAGGTGAGGAGTGACCACTTGTCCCCTGGGAATGACCAGCCCCCCCCCCTCTCTCTCTCTCTCTCTCTCTCTCTCTCTCTCTCTCTCTCTCTCTCTCTCAAGGTTCTGTAGTAGTGAATAATAATGTCAATGCAAAGTATAACTTAACTGTGATATAAGTATTATAAAATAAATAAAACATTGGAATATATTTATTGAGAACAACTACAAGAAGTCCCCTCGAGACGTCAGCATGTGGAACTGTCATTAATTCCCTGTGGGCCAATTAACGTTCACCTTCATACATGTCTACACCCTTCTGCCACAATATTCGCCATAGATTCCACAATATTTCTCCTCATCTTTACTTTCCAATACAAAGCATACTATTAGTCATGATAATGATTGCACACACACACACACACACACACACACACACACACACACACACGAGAGAGAGAGAGAGAGAGAGGGTAGATGGGGGAGGGAGGAGGGAGACAAGAAAGGACGGAAGCAGAGGTTTAGAGACAGAGTCAGTCAGGAGGTGCTGTGACCTGAGATGCCAACTTACAATGTCTTGATGACAGGCGAATCAAGCTCAAAAAAAAAAAATAAATAAATAAAATAAAAGGAATAATATGCTATTAAATCTGGATATACAATGAATAACTGGTCCAATATTTTTCGTTTATTTTTAGCGCTTTGTAACAAAAAAAAAAAAAAAGTTGCATCCAAAAACAGGAACCACAGTTCATATTGACCTGTGAGCATAGCGGGTCACTTATACCCATTCATTGATTGTGTGTGTGTGTGTGTGTGTGTGTGTGTGTGTGTGTGTGTGTGTGTGTGTGTGTGTGTGTGTGTGTGTGTGTGTGTGTGTGTGTGTGTGTGTGTGCGCGCGCGCCTCTTGCCCTCAGGGTTGTCCCTGGCCAGCTTGTATTCCCACAGGTCGTTAAATCAGATGCCTTCGGCCTTTGACAGTGACTTTGGAGTAAAACAGACGATATTCTACATTCGTTTTTCCTGAGACAGACTATAGTCAGTATATGTATTCGCGGTCCAGCAGCGGTAGCAGCAGCATCTCCTCCTCTCTCCAGCATGGCCTCTACTTCTGCCACAGCCTACGACCCGTTGAGGGGGGCTGACCTGGCAGCTGAGCCTGAGGGAGAAGAGCAGACCACCACCATCACTGGCACCGTGAAGTGGTACAGCATCAGGGCGAAGTACGGATTCATCCGGCGCCAGGATTCTGGCGCCGATGTATTTGTACATCGCTCTGGGATCGCTGCTACCTCTTCTCGGCGCCACTCGCCCTTGTTACGCCAGGGTGAGACAGTGGAGTTCCACATTCTCCAGACACCGAAGGGTCCCGAGGCTATAAACGTCACTGGACCGGGGGGTGCAGCTGTGCAAGGCTCTGCCTATGCACAGCGGCGCCCCACGGCTCAGGGGCGGCGGCCTGGGGATCCCCGATGTCCTGGGGATGTGGACACCATTGTCGCCATGTGCATCGCGACGGCGAAGGCTTTCTGTGGCGATGACAAGGCAGCTATGCTCGTTCTACTCCCTCAAATCTTTGAGAAGAACGGTCTGCCACGCCTTGTCATCCCTCAGAGCTTCGCTCGTGATGCACGGCCAGCCCCGCGTCAGGAGCGTCACACCACAACGCTGCAGCCTCCTAGACCCCGCACAACACCGCGGAAAAGGCTGCAGCTCGACGCTCCCCTAAACAGGGCAACTGCTGCCTCCGCCATCACCGCCACTGCACCGCCCACCGAGCCTACACAGACAGCTGCCTCAGAAGACTTCTACTCGCCGTCAGTAGCCGAGGAAAGGGCTCCTTCTCCCGTCCCCTCCATCGACAGGGAAGAAGAAAACCTCCCGCCCTCGACTCCACCACCTGCTACTGACGGCGAGCCGAGGAAGAAGAAGGGGAAGAAAGGCAGGCCTCCACCACCACTTGACGTGATGGAGACAGACGATCCTGTGTCTCCACCGCCACCGCCTCCTGCCGGGATCGACCTATGCACTCCACCCTCCACGCACCTCAACGCAGACCAGATACGGGCCATCGTACAGTCGGCAATTAATCCCGATTTAATTCTAGGTGGTCTTAAACGGACAGACCTACATCTACTTAAAAAACTGACTAGCTCCAGCAGTTCCTCATAGAGGCTGCTCCACATTTATCTATGATAACTCTGGCGGGCTCTCCACCCTGAGCCCGGGTCCATTTTATATATAACATGGTCAAATCTAAACAAACAAACAAACAGTCAGTATGTCACTCCCTCTCACTATCTTGACCACTGAAGATGGTGACAGTGTCCACCGAAACTGTTTGGTAATTATATTCTTCGTCTACAAGTGTGGGTTTTATTCACCGTCTATGGCTATGTATATAGACACAGAATTTTATGTGTCGGGTTATGGATATTTGTGTTGATCAAGAGACATTTATCAAGATGTCAGTGTACGAATGATTGGAGGTGGGGTTACGTCTGTTGAGGTGGAACTACGTGTGTGGAGGTGAGGTTGGGGTTACGTAGGTGGAGGTAGGGCTATGTGTGGAGGTTTGGATATGTAGAGGAGTGGGTGTTGTGTGCAGGGTTGGCGTGTGTCCTTGGAGGCGAGGCTGTGCGGAGCTCTGGCTGTGTGTCTGGAGATATGGTGGGATGCTGGTGTGGTTCTGTGTTAGGTTGTCCTTTTATCTGTGTCTGTGTTTGTGAACGTGTGGGTGTATTTGTGTGTGTGTGTGTGTGTGTTGAGTTGTCTGTGTACGGAGGAGATCCTGTGTGTGCGACAGGGAGGCATACTGCGTGTGGAAGGATGGCCGAGTTCATATCGAGCCTGTGTGAATGGTGGTTTGGGTATGCAAATTAGTAAATGTGTGTGTGTGTGTGTGTGTACAAAAGGACATTAACCAGCTTTATGCAAAAATACATCGTTAAGAAAATCTTTGCATGACTGGTGTGAGGTGCCTGTGTGTTACCATGGCAACCTCCCACGCCAAAGTTACATAAACACATTTCCCAACCAACATCATCCATTAGAGAGTAATTGTGTGTGTGTGTGGTGTGTGTGTGTGTGTGTGTGTGTGTGTGTACAAAAGGATATAAACCAGCTTTATGCAAAAATATATCGTTAAGAAAATCTTTGCATGACTGGTGTGAGGTGCCTGTGTGTTACCATGGCAACCTCCCACGCCAAAGTTACATAAACACATTTCCCAACCAACATGATCCATTAGAGAGTATTTGTGTGTGTGTGTACAAAAGGATATTAACCAGCTTTATGCAAATATATTTCTTTAAGAAAATCTTTGCTTGTCTGGCAGGAGGTGCCTGCGTGTTCCAATGGCAACGTCCCACACCAAAGTTACATAAACACATTTCCCAACCAATATGTTCCATTAGAGAGTATTTGTGTGTGTGTGTGTGTGTGTGTGTGTGTGTGTGTGTGTGTGTGTGTGTGTTTCTGTCTGTCTGTTAGTTCACTACTCGTCAAGGAACCTCTGCATGAGAATACATGCTTTTAAAGTTAGGGCACAAATGCAATGTGCTCTGTAGTCATCTACACTAATAATAATGCCACGCTTCGTCTCCCCTTTGTGTCTCCTTGCCTTGTATCTGTCTGTCTTCTGCCTGTCTGTCTCTCTGTCTTCCTGTCCCTCTATTGCAAACCGCAAACTTCTCAACTGTCCACAACGTCCTAGATTATCATTGTAACACGTAGTATATTATTTTTTCATTGTTAAGTGGCCCAAATTTTCGTCCTTTTGCAGCTTACTTCACATGGATCATTGGAAGAGACGGACAACGCTACGGCTTCCTTTCCATACCACTTTTTTGTGACTTACGTTTTCTAGCATTAATCTATTGCTACAACTCAGCATTCAGGTTGGAGGGATGGAAAATTTGAGCCAAGTTAGAGTAAAACGAGTACAGAATTATAGTCGTGGCGCACGCCTCTGAGGTTGATATTATATGAGACGCATGTGATTCGTGTATAATATGTTCGTGTATAATAACATTCGTGTATAATATATTCGTGCTTATTATATTGATTCGTGCATAATATGATACGAAATCGGTCGCGCTTTTGAATGGTAAGTTGCATGGGTACGATAATGACAACCTCAGGGTCGTGAGCAGCGAGTATAGAAAAAGCCAAACAGCATACCTTTGGAAGGTGCAGCGGGAACAAGGCGAGATCACAGGCAGGAGGACAATGGAGAGAAAATCCAGCAAAATCTATCCACCAGCTTATGAAGTGACGCCAACAACTCTCGTGCCTCACAGTCCATTCAAACGCCAGTCCACTTTATCAATAAACACCTGTTATTCTAGAGTATTGTAACAGAAAATCAAATAATCGTGTAGACAGGATGTGCTGATGCACTCTCTCCACGGAGTCTATCTCTGAGCTACTGTTTATTACTTGCTCATCACAATGCTTCGAAATTGATGAGCCTCTCGCTCGGACATGACGGCTGACTGAACCTTTATCTTTGTCTTGTACCCCTGACCTTTTACTGAATGCTATTAAAAAAAAAAAATTACTTCATCCTAACCTAACTCAAAGTCTAATGACAGAGATAATCTGCTCGCTTGACTTCCCCGCGCACCTTTTGTGACGCAACAGATTAAGTCGGGGTGGGCTTCCTATTCAGAGAAAGCAGTAAAATGGATGGGTAACTGCGAACAATTAGTCACTGTCCGCTGACTCTTCCTGCTTGGATTCCAGCGACAACGTTCCCGAGTTCGTAAGGGTTTGTATAGAAATAAGAAAATCTGCTGACTTTTTCCTATAATCTTGCTAACCGACAGCCAGGCAGACAAAGGCGGGCAGGCAGGCAGTCAAGCAGGCAGGCAGGCGGTCAGGCAGGCAGACGGACTGATAGACAGATATAAACCTGGCCAAACACATAGCTTCATCGGGCTTTCTCGGTTGACTGTAATAACACCTCCTAGTAGTTGAAGCAACGATTTTTTTTTTTTTTTCTGACAGCTATTCTGATTACATATTTTGTTATCAGCCATACTCGTACCAGATCACGTTTGTGCGTATCTGAGGATTAATAAAGCTTTAGTTTCACTCTGTATATGAGAAAAAAAGGCAGTGAAAACATCGATAGTACCCCCCAACAGTCTAATATCACAGCCTTCTCCCATTCGCCTCTGTCTACGTTTTTCCTTTAACCATTCTTTTCCCCAAATGGAGAGTTGTGGCAGACTCCTGTATTCCATAAACTAGCATGTTATTCGTTCTACGTACAGATTATTATGCGAAAATCTGGCACGTCATTGGCCACGAGATTTTGGGTAAAGAGATTTTGAAGTGATGTAGGGGGTGGGAACTCTGTATCTTGACTGCTTTTGGGCTGGGAGTTTACTGTTAGTAATAGTAGTAGTAGTAGTAGTAGTAGTAGTAGTTTGAGAGATCAGCATTCCATTTGAGAGATCAGCATTGACGAATAGTATGGAACCTTCAGGCTAGAAATGTCCGGTAGAGTTACGACATGTGAGCAGTGTCTGACTTGATCGGTTCCTTTTAATTCAATAAACGACATTTTGAGCATCATCTCAGCTCTTGGTATCTCTGCACTTCTAAGCTTTCAAAGTTTTCCAACCAGATTTTCATATAGTAACTTGTCTTAAGGGTACTACTGAGCCGCCATGACTAACACAGATAGTGGAATACCAACATATCCAGTACTCCAATGCTAGGGAGGCCATGTGGGGTGCTTTTGGTCATGCCTGAGTTCGCTGGCTTTTCTTTGGTTTGTTCTTAAATTCTGGCGACCTTAATTAACCCATTATGTACTCAGAGCATTTTCACAGAATTCTTACTTAATTATGCTTGTTATTTACGGCTAATATTTAAGCCTGTTAACATTTCAAAAGGGTAATTACACAAGATACCAGTTATTTATTTGGTGACATGCTCAGGTTAGGAGAGAAAAAAAGACATAATTGTATTTCACGTTTATTTGTATCAACATCTGAACTTCGTTGCTTTGGAAAGATAATGTTAGGTCGTTTCGAAGACTGGTGAGTAGAGAGGGACTGGCGGGGATGTGTGGTGGTGTGGGGAGAGGAGATAGAGGAGTAGGAGAAAGGGGAGAGGGTGATGGGAGGGGAGAATGAAGACTGTGAGAGAAGGAGAGGTGTAAGGGGAGGATGATGAGGAGGCGAAAGAGGAGGAGGAGCAGTAGTAGGAGGAGGAGGAGGAGGAGGAAGCATGAGAGAGAAGAAGAGGGGTGACGGGAAATGGAGGGGTGTGAGATGGGAAGGGAAGGGGTTTGAAGAGAGGTGGAAAGGAGTGGGAGGAAGGGGAGAGGTGAGGGGAAAGGAGAAGGAAAGATGTGTGAGAGAAGAAGAGGTGTGAGGGGAGGAGAAGGAGGAGGGGTGTGAGAGAAGGAGAGGGATGAGGGGAGGAGGAGGAGTGTGGGGAGAGGATATAATGGGATGAGGGAGTGCCTTTTCAACTTAGTAATTTTTTTTTATAAGGTTCCATTAATCTTCTGATAACACGACACACAACCATCAAAGTTACAGCCAAGTCTCCAGTCGTCAAGCCGAATGAAGTGGGACGCTAAGGGCAAAACAAACCTTGTCCACCAGTCTGACTAGCCCGAGGAAGCCGAAGGGAGATGAAGACAAGTGACATAGGGAGGGAAGAAGGGTAGAGAGAGAGAGAGAGAGAGAGAGAGAGAGAGAGAGAGAGAGAGAGAGAGAGAAATAGTTGCCTGTTTCTGGTGGAGATAGGAGGAACTTCCAAGGGAGAAAAGTTAGAAGAAAATTTCGTGAACAAATAATTGGATAGGGAAGAATATAGTCAAGGAAGAAAAAAGCCAAAGCCAGGAAAAAATAGAAAAAAAAACTGATTGGAATAATTAATCAGCACGGGTACTAAATGGATGAACAGAATTAATTTTTGTTCCCTTTTGTGTAGTGTTTTTGGAGAAGGGAGACTTTGGTGGCACTTACAGCCCTTTTTTTTCTTTTATAGTGGAAGTAAAATTAGGAGGGGAAAGTGAATGTGTGTGTGTGTGTGTGTGTGTGTGTGTGTGTGTGTGTGTGTGTGTGTGTGTGTGTGTGTGTGTGAAAGAGAGGGAGAGAAAGAGAGAGAGAGAGGGTGGGGGGAAGAGAAGGGAAAGGTATGGAAACAGAAGAAAGAAAATTGACACGTATGACTGGAAGGGAGTAAACAAGAGGAAAGGGAAGATAAAGAAGAAGAGAAGAGAGGAGATGAAGAGGAGGAGGTGATGAAAGGAGAGGAAAGGAGAGAACAAGAGAGGGGAGGAAAGAAGAGGACAGAATGGGAGAGCAGATGATGAGGACAGAGGAAAGAAAAGAAGGAGAGGTAAAAGGGAGAAAAGGAAGCTGAGACAAAAAAGAGGAGAAGAGAGGAGAGGAGAATAGGAGAGGAAAGCTGGATGTCAGTAGGGGGTGATGCAGAAGAGAAGAGAGGAAATGAGAAGGGAGGGGATAGGGAGGGCTATAAATGGAGTGTGATAAGAAAAACAGCAATAAAGGGGGAGAAAAATGGGGCGACGTAGAAAGAAGGGGAAGCGGAACATACCATAAAGTGATCGAATGAGAGGGGGATCGCGGTAGATTATTATGATAGGGCAGGAAGGGAGGCATAACCATATATTAAGGACGCGACGTAATGAAGAAATAGATGCCAGAGAGTGAGGGAGGGGGCGGATGGGGGTAAGGGAGGGGGTATTATAGAGGGGAGGTCATGGGGGAAAGGGAGGGGGTAATATGAGGGGGGAGAGGGAGAGCGATAATGTGGAGGGGGAGAGGAAGGGATGGAGCACCCAGAGAGGAAGGGTAGAGGTTAGGTTTTGGGGGCTGGGTTAAAGTTTATGAGGTAGGAACACTGGTATTAGTGAGAGAGAGAGAGAGAGAGAGAGAGAGAGAGAGAGAGAGAGAGAGAGAGAGAGAGAGAGAATAGTTATGCTATGATAGCTTAGGTCTGTAGGTAAGGCTAGGTTAGGCAGATGCGGTGAATGACTAGAGTTTTTAAAATAGCAACATTGATATTAACCATAAAAGAGAGAGAGAGAGAGAGAGAGAGAGAGAGAGAGAGAGAGAGAGAGAGAATGGAAGGTCGAAGGTACAGTAGGTAAGTATTAGAAGAGTAACTTAGGTCGTGCTTAGTCAAGTCAGGTTATGCAAGGTAAATTAACGCAGCAGCAGTTGGTTGGCTGGAGTTCATGGAGTAGGAACACTGACATTACTGATAAATAACAGGAGGGCAAGGCTGAAAACTGTTATAAGACGAAATTAAGTCAAAAGTATGTTAGATTGAATTATATTAGGTACAGTTAAGATCGTCTAAGCCTCTACCTATGATCTTCGAGTAAGCCACCTATCAGTTTCCATGCCTGGTGACAGTGTGTGATAATGACTGTGGATCTCACATGTAAGCTACTTTATCTCGACGACCCTATCCTGTGAACGGGTGGCTACTGTTATGTGGGCTAGGAAATGGCTAATAAACACAGTCGCAGCCACAAAGCATCCCCATTATTTGTCCTGGCTTCCTCCTTTGTTACTGTAAACAAGTAGTGTGGAGAACGCAGTGCAAGAAGAGAAAGGTTGTTTTACAGGGGAGAAGAATTGCATCCGCTTGTCTGTATGTGTATGTTTGTGGATGATAGATTAAGCTTGGTGCAGGAGAGGGACGCCTTCACTGTGGCATCGATATAACCAGGCGGGTCCTCTGCTTGGTTACAAACATCTCTTATTTTCCTTCTTATCCCCCGAAGGAAGGGAGGTGGACTGAAAAATGGGTGATTTAAGCCTGCAGTCCACCAGATTTACGTCAAGATGAACCTAAGGCCACAACGACAACAACAATAATAGCAACAATAGATCAAACATACTGGCGGGTCTGTGTAGCCCTAACAGGTAGCAGGTGAGAGAGAGAGAGAGAGAGAGAGAGAGAGAGAGAGAGAGAGAGAGAGAGAGAGAGAATTGTGTGTTGTATTTGTGGTTGTATGTGTGTCAGGGTGTGCGGGGTGTGGGTGTACGTATGTATGTAGGTACGGAGGCCTTGAAATGATGAGAAGAGAGAGGAGAACGGAACATGACTCAGAGAAGAGGCGGAGAAAGTAGATAAACGCTTTCCCAGGAATGAGGGATCAGTGAGCATTAAGGGAGTGGGTGGCAGGAGGAAGGAGGACAGGGCTAAAGGAAATGGATCGCCAAGAAAATAAAGACTAATGGGCGAAACAGAGTGGAAGGGAAGGATGAATACGCTTAGGGTGATGGAAGGGGTTATGGTGGATGTGCGGCGGAACTGAGAGAGAGAATAAAGTTCTGAAATAAACCGTGGACGGAGGATATAGAAAGGGATATTTTTAAAGAGATAAGAACAATAGCAATTAGACTACTATTGGATATGAAACCCGGAAAGTAGGTCTCGATATTATTGCAGAAAGATGCTGTGCCATGAAAGTATTTGCTGGAAAAAAGGGAAAAGAAAATGGAATTAAACAGTGAAAGTAGATTGCAGATTAGTGAAAGATGCGATGGCGTGAAAGAAATAATGCAAGAGATAAGAGGAGCGAAAGGAAAAGAACGGAACACTAAGCCCCCGAAAATAATCTTGAAGTATTTTGTAAAAGGATGATATATCACGAGTTCAAGTATTTACAGGAAGAAAAGGAAATGAAAAGTGAATGAAACACTGAACGTGTATCTACAAATCAATCAATAAAGGATGCCATAGATGGGAAATGTTGCATGAAATCGAAACGAGAAGAGAAAAAGAAAAATGAATCTTTTGTCAGATGCAAAACTGTGAGGATGTTCTACATAAAATGACCAGGTGTTTCTGTTTCCACTCCAGGAACTGTGTATCTTCCTACAACACACCACCCTCCCTTGCATATTCACTCATCGTATCCTCCACCTACTTCTCCTTCTCGACCTAACTACTGCACATTTATATACACACCTACAATAATTATAATCATTCTCATTGATCTCTCACCCTCCATTAACTCATATGTCTTCATGATTACTTTCATTTCTCTTTTTATCCCTCAATGTTGCTACACAAGACACCTCTGAGGCAATTACTTCAATAACTCACTCTTTTGGTTTAGATCCTTCAAGCATGGGCCACGTTTCTCTCCTCCACGTAAGTGATGGAACTCATATATTATTATGCTTAACGGAAAACTCTAAGGGTGACTCTAAATAAAATGGAGCAACAAGTTAAGTGTGCATGATTTTTATCACACCATTCTTACATATTTCTTCCCGCTCTCAGTTCTGACTCTCTCTCTCTCTCTCTCTCTCTCTCTCTCTCTCTCTCTCTCTCTCCTCCCCTCGCTCCATATTTCTCCACTCAATTATCCTTTTTTTCCCCTCTCTCTGTCTCTCCCTCCCTTGTCCTAGTCTCGGTTTACACTAGATTAATTCCGCTTTATCGCCAGTTTTCGCATGATCACCTTTCTCTCTCTCTCTCTCTCTCTCTCTCTCTCTCTCTCTCTCTCTCTCTCTCTCGTTTTTGGTCCTATAGGGATTTATCAAAGTAGATTTTAAGCCCAGATGGAAGACAGCTATTCCCATGTTAAGCACAATGAAAAATAAAAAAAGATTATAATTTTTCTAACACAATAAAATCGTCTGACGTAAACATGGAATAAATTAAAAGAATACCAAGATATGTCCTCATTGTTAGAACGGTCCAGGGAAATTTCTCTTAGACCTACATTCACGTCTGTTAAGGAATTCCCCCAGCATTTTTTTCCAAGCGATTTATTTTCATTGTTACAACTTACTGTTCAGTTTTGTGTAACAAGAATCCTTCCAGTGTCGCCATACTCTGCAGAAATAACGTACCGTACAAAAGGAAATTACCCAGCCATAACCAAAAATAAATCGCTTTGGAAGAGGTGCTAGGGAGCCTCCTAACCCTACCAGAATACAGTCCCTTATGAAAAAGGTGTGGAAAAAAATGCGGGGGTTCCTAGATCTTGAAAATGGCTCTCTGTTACCCTGTTCTCTTTTTTTTTTTCCTTGGAGGGAACAATCTTGCGGGCTTCTGGCCTTTGGTTCCTTCTTCCTTGTATTAAAAAAAAAAAAAAAATTCATTATATTCTTGCTAACCCCACACAGTTTAATTCAGCTGATCAAGACATTTCCATAAAGCGTTAAATAAAATCACCGTACGTTAACATGGAAGAACAGGTCTTAATTATGAGCCAATGGGTTGATCGTGGAACTTTTTCTTTATCTTTATTAGCCAAAATGTTTAGCCTATCGTGGAACTTTCATTTGGCCAACTTTTAAACGTGGAACTTTTTCATCTTAATTATTAGCCAAAATCTAACACGTGAAACTTTTTAAAAATCTTGATTAGCCAAATTTTAATCAGGGGAGTTTCTTTTGTCTATGTTAGTCAAAATGTTAATCGTGAATCTTTTTTTTTTTATCTTCATTAGCCAAAGTGTAAATCGAAGAACTTTCTTTTTATTAACCAAAATGTTTATCGTGAAACTTTTTTTTTTAATCTTAATTACTTGCCAAAATGATGATTATGGAACATTTTTTTTTCCCTAATTATGCACTAGGTTTATCTTGAACTTGGTAAATTCCTCTGAGGTTGGCTGAAACTGTAAATTCTGTAAACCGTTGTCCAAATATTAAATTCTCTGTGACTGTAAATGGAACGCCAATGTAATTCCCTTTGCGAGTTTCAGGCAAGAATGGTTTTTATGGAATTCTGATGTAAATAAAGTTTCCATCCGACCTCATCCTTATTTGGCGTAGTTACAGGGAAAATGGAAGAGTTGTGAGAGAGATCAGTCAATCAATCAATCATTTCCTGTGGCACCCTCGGGGATGCATGGGGCCTTGATGAACTCACACCACCACATCCTATCTTGTGCTAACTCCTCAAGATCTCCCCAACACTCGTCTCCAGCTTCCCGTCTCATTGTCCTCACCCACGTCTCTTTTGGCCTTCCTCTACCTCTCCTACCAAGTGCCACCCACCCTGGTGTACCTCGTACTATTTCCTGTCTCCTATACACATGTCCTAGCCACTTCCATCGTGAGAACCTAGCATATTCATCGACCGGCTGCACTCCCGTTATTTCTCTAATTCTACTATTTGGTATCCTTTCCCACCACTTAACTCCTAATATTCTTCTAAGTGCTTTGTTTTCAAACACCAAGAATTTATTTTCCATAGTCACTGTGCTGTACCAAGACTCGTGTCCATAAATTAAGATACTCCTAACCATTACCTTATAAAGTTTGATTTTTGTATGCACAGAAAAATTGTTATTATTCCAAATATTTTTAAGCATTCCCATTGCCTGATTAGCCTTCTTTAACCTTTCCTCGAATTCAAAGTTCAAAGAACCATCCTTGGCTAAATAAGTACCTAAATATTTAAACCTATCAACTTGCTTTACAACCATACCTCCAATTACACATTCCTGTGCATTTTCCATATTCATATTGATTATTTCAGTTTTTCCACAATTAATAACCAAACCCACCTTGCGACCTTCACTCACCAAACAGTCCAACACTCTCTGCATCTCTTCTGGCCCATCACAAATCAAAACTATATCATCTGCATAATCTAAATCCAAAAGTTTCCTGTTCTCTCCCCAAAGTATACCTGCACCGGTTTCTGTTCCAACGCGTTTCATAATGTAATCAATGACCAATATAAATAGTAAAGGCGATAGAACACCACCTTGAATTACTCCGGACTTGACTTCAAACGAATCACTCAGACAACCATCAACCATCACTTTACAAAATGTGTCCTCATGCATGTTCATAATGACCCTCACAAACTCCTCTGGTATTCCATAATGTCTCATGATCTTCCCCATAGTCTCTCTCGAAACACTATCAAAAACCTTTTCAAAATCAACAAAACAAAGACTTAACGGTACTCTCATTTCATTAACTTGCTGCATCAAATGCCTAACTATAAAGATCTGATCATTGCAACCACGTCCCTTTCTAAAACCAGCCTGTTCATCCCTCAGAATACCCTCAACCACCGGCTCCAACCTATTTAACAACACTCTACTGAAAACTTTCAAAGCTATCGGTGACAAAGAGATTCCCCTCCAATTACCACATTCACTCAGGTCTCCCTTCTTCGGAACTTTAACAATTACACCATTCTTCCAAACTGATGGTAGTAACCCCGTCACCCATATCTTACTGAATAGCTTGGTCAAGATCATTATTAATCTATCCCCCTCCACTTTAAACATTTCCGGAAATAAACCATCCTCCCCTGGTTCCTTATTATTCTTTAACTGTTTTACTACTTTCTCCACTTCTGCAAGCCTCAACTCTCCTGTTTCTATATTTAAATCTTCCTGAGCGGACGGTATATCCTCTTCTGGTGGTATTGGTCTATTAAGAACTGTCTCAAAATGCTCTTTCCATCTATTTTTAATATCTCCATCTTTGGTCAATAAATTTCCTTCCCTGTCTCTAACTGGTATTTCCTTGCGTTTACCTGCATTACCACTCAGTTCTCTAATCGATTCATATGCTATTCTTTGACTCTATCCATCATTTTTGTTTATTAAGATTTCAGTCTCTGCAACCTTTTCATCCACACATCTTCTTTTATCTCTCCTAGCTAACCTTCTTACATCTGAATTCAAACTCCAGTACGCAGCTCTTGCTAATTCAATCTCTCGTTCATCAACGCATTGCATCTCACTCCTCAATTTAGCCTCAACTCTCTTTTTTATCATATCCCACGTTTCCTCTGATATCCATTTCTTTCTCCTGAATCTATGTCTCCTTCCAATCGTACATTCAGCAGTCTCATGCAAAACTTTGTTCACATCCTCCCACATCTCATCTACACTTCTCTCCCCCTCTTCCAACGTTTCCAACACCAAAAACCTATTTCTGCATTCTAATCTGAATTCCTCCTTTTCTTCTCCTTCCCTTCTAAGCTTAACAATATCGTATCTACCAACACCAGATTTTTCCTTCTTCTGATTTTTAAGTTTAAACCTTATTTTTGCAATGCTGAGTTGATGGTCACTACCAATATCCGCTTCCCGTTTAACATGAACAGCTAGCAGAGAACTTCTATGCCTCCTACTGATAGCGATGTGATCAATCTGATTTTTATATTTTCCACACGGCGACACCCAAGTTGTCTTGTGTATATTGCAATGCTGAAAGAGTGTGCCCCCGATGACTAAGTCATTTGCTAGACAGAAGCTTCCAAACCTCACTCCGTTTTCACTCATCCTACTACCAACTCCCATCTTACCCATACATGCCTCAAATCCCTCATTTGAACAGCCCATTACTGCATCAAAGTCTCCAACGCAGATCAAAACATCATGTCTAGGTACCCTTCCTACTCCTTCTTGCAACTTTTCATAAAATGTGTCTTTCCTTTCATCTAGTGCATCATTAGTAGGTGCATAACACACAAACAGACTGATGTTGCCATGATTTGATTTAAACCGTGCGTATAACAATCGCTCATCTGTAGGATCCCACTCACATAAAGCCTTATTTGCCTTACAACCCAGCAACAATCCTACTCCCTGATAATGCATTCCATCCTGTCGGCCAGATATCAATCAACGTATACCATCCTCCAAATCCAACTTATCGACTCCAGTTAATCTAGTTTCTGTCAGAGAACAAATATCAAGTCCGTAATTTTGAAAAACCTTCACTAACTCATCGATTTTACCGTCATGATTTAGCGTTCTCACATTCCAGTTACCAATTTTAATTGTATTTTTTGCATTAACAAAGGAATTAGATTGTAATTGAGGCAACCGTGAGATTCTTAGCACCCCCTGCCCATTTAAGGGATGCACGGGACTGGGGGCCATTATTGTTCTTTCAGAGTCCATCAAGGTTTCTTTGGCTAACTTCCTGAACACCTCGCCATTGTGTTGCAGTCGCAGTAGGCAGCTAACTTGCCTGATTGCCCACACCCGAAAGACCCAGCTATGCTGTAGCCAGTCACGTGCCGGCATGCTTCCCAGCCATTTCACTCTCAAGGAGTTCCTCTGCCTGAGAAAGCAACCACCCCCCTGCTCCCGAGGGCTTTTGATCTGTGTAGGTAGAGGGCGATCACTCCCTCACTAGCCATATACAGTGTATATACAGTGTATAGGCTAGAAATTAGAAAAGGAAGTGGCGGAGGATGTGAAAGTATGTAGCGAGAACTAGACGATGAAGAAGGCGGAGAAGGAGGAGGAGGAGGAGGAGGAGGAGGAGGAGGAGGAGAGAGAGAGAGAGAGAGAGAGAGATGCGAAAATGGAAGAGAAATGAGAGCGATAAAGTGAAGAAATCATGAAGAACCGAACGAATGAAGCGAGGAATTGGAAAAAGGAAACGACAACGGGAGTCGGAAGAGGGTGAACTATGATTGCCGATGCGTCAGAAGTCTCTGGCCCGGATCAGCTCAGTAAGTCTCAATATATCCTGCCTGGTTGGTTAGCTGGGGCGTGGGTGGCGGCGGTGTGGGGGCAGGGGAAGGGGGCAGGGAGAGGGAGAAATGGAAATAAAAATAAGAGAAAGGGTGGATACAAGGGTGGTGATGGAAGGGTGATGTATGAAGAAAGGAGAGAAGGAGAAGTGTATGTAGGGTGTGGTTGGAGAAATACGAGGAAGGGGAAGGAAGGAGGTGCTGTGGAGGGAAGGGAGGAGGTGCTGTGGAGGGAAGGGAGGTGTGGGAAAATTGAGGGAGGGGTTATAGAAGTGAGGGCACAAGAAATAGGGGTGGCCGAAAAGAAGGAAGGGATGGTGGTACAGGGACTGGCTGAGTTAAGAGGAGTGTGGTAGGAAAGATAAGGGGTCTGGGGTTAACGGAGAAGTGAGAGAGGAGGAATAGAGAAGGCGGTGGAGATGCAGGAGAGAAGTAATGGATGAGGAAAGGAGGAAAGGGAATGGCTGGAGAAGAGGCTGGGAGGGGGACAAGGATGACTGGGTTAGTAGGGATGATGGGAAGTGAAGGGAAGGGGATGCACAGAGAAGAAGTAGAGAAGGTGGACTGAGGGGTGAGACAAGGAATTCTGTGGAAAGCTGAAAGGGGAGAGCAAGGCATATAAGGGAAATAGGATGGAGAGGATAGGGGGAGGTGGGGAAAGTGAGATACGAGGAAGAGAGGAAGAGAAAGGAAAGATGGGAGAAATGTGAGTAGGGAGCACAGTCAGTGAGTGGAGAAAAGATAAAGAATAGGAAAGTGGGAGGGTGGATGAGGTGAAGGAAGAAGTAAGGAAAGGGAAGGAAAAGAGGCTGATTAGGGTAGTAGGGGTTGGGGAGGGGGGAGGGAGGGGACAGTAGGTGGTTGTGAAAGGAGGACTGGGGGTGGATGAGGCAGTGACGGAGGGGAAAGGGGGAAAGAGGAAGAGGGAGGGCAAGGAGGACTGGGAGTGATGGGGCAGTGGGGAGTGTAAGTGAAGGGAGGAAGGATGGAGTAGGGGTGAAAAAGGAGGTGAGGGGGGATAGAATGGGGGTATTAAGGAAGGAAGGGGGGAGGGCGGGCACTGGGGTTAGACTCTTAAGTGATCAGGTTCAATTGGTCCTATTACGGTGAGGCGTTGAGTCAGCTTCCCCAGAGTCGTGTCAAGTTGGGCCCGCACCACAATCATAGCACACACACACACATACTCTCTCTCTCTCTCTCTCTCCACTGAAGATCCTTTCAGAAATTACCTACTTTTTTCTCTTACCTAAAAAATCCCTACCACTTTTCTAATCTCCCTTGAAATCAGAAAAAATTAGTACCATCTGCGTAAGGAAACTTTTAAATGACTAATTAATTTTCCTTTGTACTAAGCCTAATTTCACCTTAAAATGACGCCAGCAAACTCGTAATGTTCAATATATTTTGTTTGTTCACGTCCTTTCATCACCCTTGCTTATCATTTCCTTCCTCTTTGGTCAGTGCTGTCCCCTCCCTCCCATTCATTTCCATTTTCCATCCCATCATCACGGATCCCAATTCCATCACCTCTATTTGTATCATCTGAGGCTAATGCCATGTCTTTTCATTTCATTCCTTCTCTTCTTTTCACCCCTTCCCTTCTCATTCTATCTTCCCATCGTGGTATCCCTTCACTTAATTCCAACCCTTTCTCTCACCCATCCCCTTTATCCCATCCCTGCCCCTTACCGCGCATCCCCTCTCCTAATCCCTTCCCGTTTCATCAACTCGCCCCCTCTCCTCATCTTATCCTTTTTCCTCTCATCCCATACTTTCTCCCCGAACATTCCCTCCTCCTTATCCCATCCTCCCTCATCCTCTTGTGCTCCCATTCCTCTCCCGTCATCCTCCATCCTTCCATCATCCCATCCCCACTCCTCACCATTTCCCTTCTCCTCTTTTTATCCTTTCCCCTTGTCCCATCACATCCCCTTGCCTTTTTCCCTTTTCATTACCACTTCCCCTCACGTCTCATCCACTCCCCAAACCGCTTCCCTTCTCGTCATTCTATTCTTCTCTCCCAATCTATTCTCCATCCATCCATTCTCCTACTCTTCTCATCCCTTTCACCCCTTCCCCTCTCGTCCACCCATTCCCCCACACCCGGTCCCTACTCCTCATCTCATCCATTTCCATCGCCCCATCCCTTCCACGTCATCATCCATCCTTCCACCATCCTTCACACTCTCTAGTTTTTTTCCCCTCACACATTTTTACCTCCTACTGTGCTTCTATTTTTCCCCCTCACCCTGCCAGCATCCCGCTAGAGTTGTATTGAAGATAAATGTATAACTCACATTTTTTCCCTTTTTTCTCGCCTCCTCTATTAATCCTGGTTCTTTTCACCCCCCTTCCTCGCCGATCCTCGCTGGTCAAGGACTCTGGCTAATATTGATTCCTCTCGTATCTGTGGGTTTTTCTTGTGTTGTGCGTTTTTCTCCAGGGGCGTCGATGATTAATGAATGTTGCGGCGTGTGTGTGTGTGTGTGTGTGTGTGTGTGTGTGTGTGTGTGTGAGAGAGAGAGAGAGAGAGAGAGAGAGGGGGGAGTGGAATCGTTGTCACGGTGGATTTTTTGTTTTGGTAGGTTCGATGTGTGTGTGTGTGTGTGTGTGTGTGTGTGTGTGTGTGTGTGTGAGAGAGAGAGAGAGAGAGAGAGAGAGAGAGAGAGAGGAGGGGGTCCATTTTCACAGTGGAATTTTGATGCCATGATTGTGGTGATTGGGCGGATATGTGTGTGTGTGTGTGTGTGTGTGTGTGTGTGTGTGTGTGTGTGTGTGTGTGTGTGTGTGTGTGTGTGTGTGTGAGAGAGAGAGAGAGAGAGAGAGAGAGAGAGAGAGAGAGAGAGAGATCATATTTGCAGCATGAGCCATGCTGTAAAGTGATGCATGTTGTCTGTAGTGTAAGTGAGAGTTATGGTGAAATCATAAGCGAGAGAATGGTGGTGTGGCCTGAAGTGAGTGTTGTGTAGTGTTCTCTGGCAATGCAGTCATTGTCGAAACTAGATTATTTCATGTTAGAAAGTTCAGAAACAGGAATATATTGTTTTACCAGGAGACAGAAAAACGAATAATAGTGACGCTGCCGAATGAGATCATTATATTATTTAACACTGTGACTTCACCGACGCACTATAACACAACCACAATCGTCGTATGTATATTACCAGTAAAGTGAGCTTTGTGAGAGCGTGACAAGCAAGCGAGCTTTTGTACGTACGCCTATCATCACAATTTCATCTTGATGATGAATCACACGTGCAGTGTTCAGTTCTCTGCTCCCGACTTGCCGTGTCAACCAACTATGTCCTGTTGAAATATTGTCCTTTTCACTTATGGAATCAGTACCTGCATCACGACTGTCTTTGTCGGCCAGTCAGTCATGCACCCAAGCACTCGGTATCTGGGAGAAGGATCAGGGACATAATCCTTGTCAGAACCTCTTGCAGCGCTCCGGAAATGGGCCAAGCGTCCTGAAGGGCACCATTACGGGCGGCGAGTCGTGGCTTTACGGGGCCGAGATGGAAACACAGAGCCAAGGAAAGACCCGGGCACGAATCTAGAAAGTATCCATTGTCTTGAATTGTGATTAAGACTTTTTGTGCATATCTTTGCCTACACTTATACAGGTACTAAGACCTTTATTGTCGACGGTTAAGGATCCTCCCTAGCACCTCTTCCTTAGCGATTTAATTTTGGATACGGCTGGTTAATGTCTTTTTATACGTTATCAGTGCAGAGTAAGGCGGTATTACAATGATTTATGCATCGTGAAGTGAGAGAGAGTAAGGTGTAATAAACAAGTAAATCGCTTAGGAAAAGGTGTCCACCTCCCCTCCCCACACCACAGCACACTTCACCCCACACCACAAAACATCACACCTCACCCCACACCACACCACACCACACCCCTCCTAATACCGCACTACACTACACTACACCAAACCTCACCCCACACCACAGCTCACCACATTCTTCCACACACCACACCACACCACCACACCTCACTCCATACCATAAAGGACACCACGCAGCACACCGCATCACACTACACCTCATCTCACCACACCTCACCCCACACCATAGCTCACCACACCACATCACGCCTCACACCACACCACACCACATCAAAGGCATTAACTGACGGACCCTGTTCTTTCTCGTCATAGCCCAGTTTGTTTCCTCTTATCTGTATTTTTCATGTACTTTCTGATCTCGTTTTCTTTCATGAACTATTTATCATCATCATCTCTCCTCCTCCTCCTCCTCCTTTTCCTCCTCCTCCTCCTCCTCCTCCTCCTCATGGTCGTTTTCCTCGTAATAGGTCAGCATCCCGTGGTTCCCCATTTCCTCCCGTCTCGTATACAAGGCACTGATTACCTCTGTCCCCCATCTCTCTCTCTCTCTCTCTCTCTCTCTCTCCCTCTCTCTCTCTCAAACTGGGGGAGGAGGGGAGCAAGATACATTTAGTTCTCTCTCTCTCTCTCTCTCTCTCTCTCTCTCTCTCTCTCTCTCTCTCTCTCTCTCTCAAACTGGGGGAGGAGGGGAGCAAGATACATTTAGTTCTCATTGACCTTTTCTTTTGAGATGGCTTTCCCAAAACTGAGTTTGTCTGTTAGCAGCAAGAATGAAATAAAAAGCAAATAGGGAAAAAAAGCTAGGGGTCTATGTTCTCCCCGGATAAGGAAGCTCCCTAACACCTCTTCGTAAACGATTTATTTAGCTTATTACACCTTCCTGGCCTGTGTGTTACATAAACTCTTCTGATATCACCACGCTCTTCATAAATAACGTAGAAAATTATATGAACTCGCCGTATCCAAAAATTAAATAGCTAAGGAGGAGGTGTTAGGGAGCTTCCATAACTGAGGAGAATGCCAACCCAAGTGTCGTTCAGTGTAGCATCAGGTGTAATACTCATGAATCCCAGTTATACATTTTACCTTGTCCTGATACGCGTCTGGATAGTGGATTACACTCTCGGGGGATTACAAGATTAATGAAAGGCTGAAAGACCTGGAGTGCTTCTCTTACACCTTGTCAGATCTATATTGCAAGAGAAATACTGAAATCTTACGAACTATCTTCACACCTCTGAGCCATTTTACATTTAGAATTTCTGGTCCTCTACGTAAATAATGTGTCTGTAAAAATATATGTTTCTTAAAGATGGTAAGGAGTGCCACTAAGGATAATTATTCATGATGGTTTAAAGAAGAATGATTACTGAAAGAATGGCAAACAGTACTTCTGGGAAAACTATGCTTGTGAAACTCAGGAATGCATACGTATTCCAACAAGATTGCTTTCTGACCACTTGGTACCCTGGGTTTGCAAATGACAATAATTATACTTGCCACTTTAAATAAGCGCTCATACAGTATAGATAGATCGATGAAAAGATAGACAGATATATAGACTGATAGACAGATAGACAGCACAGGCAGATATTCGTTTCATATATATGCAGATATTAATAACTTCTTCAACATATATTTATTTTCGGATCGGCACAGATGCGAAAAAAGTGATCGAGGAATTTCATAACCGTACATTTTGAAAGAATATTTGTCTGTGGTGTGGTGTGGTGTGTGGTGTGGTGTGTGGTTTAGTATGGTGTGGTTTAATGTGCGTTGTAGAGTCCCTGTGGTGTGATGTGGTGTGGTGTGAAGTAAGGTTTGTGTAGTGGTTCCCTTGGTATTGTTGTGTTGTGTGTGTGTGTGTGTGTGTGTGTGTGTGTGTGTGTGTGTGTGTGTGTGTGTGTGTGTGTGTGTGTACTTTTACCGTCCTGCTTTTGTGTGCAGTTGGCGCTTTATGGTGCTGTTTTGAACAGAGAGAGAGAGAGAGAGAGAGAGAGAGAGAGAGAGAGAGAGAGAGAGAGAGAGAGAGAGAGAATGATTCTTGTGTTCATGGATTATTTTTGCACTTCGTTATTTGATGTTTTAATGTGTGTGTGTGTGTGTGTGTGTGTGTGTGTGTGTGTGTGTGTGTGTGTGTGTGTGTGTGTGTATTGTGATGCTAAGTGTTTTCTAGTGCACACCTTTGCCTTATGACTGTTTTGTATGGCTGTGCTGAGGGTTAAGGAGAGGTAGTTAAGAGAGAGGCTGAGTGGGGGTTTGAGTTAATGGGGCTGTTAGGGGTATGTGTGACTGTAATGAGAGAGAGAGAGAGAGAGAGAGAGAGCGAGCGAGCATGTGTAGCATGTCTGAGCTTGCTTTGTGTATGAGTTTGGCTGAGAGTGAAGTGTGTGTGTGTGTGTGTGTGTGTGTGTGTGTGTGTGTGTGTGTGTGTGTTTTGAGTTGTCTAGGGGATGACAACCAAGCGTTTATGAGAAAATCACACATTTTATTTCACCGATAAATCACATACTCTGAACACAAGAATATATGCATGGCTGCCGTAAATAATCCCTTTACATATAATGGGAAATATTCGTAGACTCTCTCAACCAATGTTTACTTATGTATCTCTATAAATGTCAAATAGAAATGGGAAATATATTGCCTGGGTGTGCGTTTCCATTTTTAGTATTTACTCTGATTTAATTTTAAAGTATTCCCAAGTTGTGTGAGAGCAGATAAAGGCCCGTATCTTCGTGGGTTAAGGAGGCTCCCTTAAACCTTTGGGTATGGCAATAATGGCAGAATTTATGTGACACAGGAGAGGACAGTAAGGTGTATTAAACAAACCCCTTGGCTGGACTGATAGATGAACAGCTAAGGAAATGAATATGAAACACACAATATAATACCAGCATAACCATCAGAAGGACACGAAAGAAAAAAAAAATGATAGGTAAAAAGAAATGTAAAAATAACATGAAATAAAAATGAATAATTAGGAAAAAAATGAACAAAGAAGATGACGGTGGGAGGGTGTGTGGGAGAGGGGAAACGTCAGGCAGCTCAAACTCAACGTTCCATTCAATTCAACTGAGTGAGTCATAGGGGCCAGATAATGACAATACCGGTACCATTAACCCTCTCACGATCGGGGTAACTCTAGTTTTTAATCCTAGCTGACCCTAGGCGAAATTTAGAGAGCTGAGAGGTAATATCGGAGCCTGAAGTAAGCACATCTCCACTGCCAGATTAATAGTCTTAAATAATCTTGCTGTCATAGCCTTCCAATTCTGTTCTTTACTCTGGTTGTTCTTTGGAGGCTGTATGAACAAAAATGAAAGCATGCATGGGCGAAAAGCGGCATTAATATTGGTGGTGGTGGAGCGGGAAAGGGGAGGGGGAGTTGGGAAGGTGGGAAGGGGGAAGTTGGAGGCGGGAGGGGGGAGTGAATCGTGCCGGCCACACAATGCAAGCCAACTCAGTGTGATTTTTTCTCTCTCTCGCCAGTTCAATCATGGGAACTGGACCAATCAGCAATTTTTCCCAGGCAAGAGCGATGTGACACCACGGAAGGCTAAATTGCTTTCTAAGAGGGTGGTGGTGTTTTAAAGTCGCTCCTGCTCTCCTCTAACTCTCATATATGGTAGATTCAGTCTGTCCCGAACTGCAGAGGGTTAATATTGGATCTGGCGTCATTCCCACTACAGAAACCCATCACCATTTGTGTTTCACCAGTATGTTGCGTGCGGAGGCTTGTATGACTAGAGGCTTTACTATGTGTGAGGCATTTAGCCGGCCCATAAAACCCAGCAAAAACAATATTCGATTACCTTCCTTCAAAGGACTCGTAACACTGAGGCGGGAATCGGTCATATACTGATGCAAATCGTCCCGAGATAAAAATTGGATGGGGAAATACTCGTTTCATTTAGCTGGATTCTGGGTAAGCTTTCATAAGGAAGATAAACAGTAAAATTATGGTGTATTCGCTGCTGTATATAGAGAAAGACCAAAAGCAGAGTACAGAATCCCACTTGCAACATTCTGCCCCAAGACTTCTTCAGGAACAACACCAGTAGACAGTGCTTCACTGTTTAAATTGACCTAAGCCTGAATGGTGACCAGAACACAAGTACACAATCCTGCACTACCAGTCAGGCTTGGGTCTGTTTAAGGAGTGGAGTGTTGTCCAGTAATGATGTTCCTGAAGAAGCTTTGTGGGCGAAACGTTGACATAAACTGGTTCCTGTACTCTGCTTTTGGCCTTCCTTCGAGTATTAATATTGTTGCTGTCTTTGCTGCTTCCTGGACTTTGATGAATAGTCGTGGAGAAGGAAGACGTGTTTCTGAGCTCTCCTCTAGCTGCAGGGTTGCCTCACCGGCGTTAGCTTTTTTTTTTTTTCTTCGCCACTAGGGCATTTTTCAATAAAGTTAGGTTAGCTAGGCCTCATTTTCCTCCCTGGCCTTAGTAGATATAGCAGGTGTCTATATCTAATTACTAAGATTGCCTTTGCTTACTCACCTCTGGAGTGTACCCCCCACTGATCGCTCTGGGGTGTGAGTCACACACAGACGCGTCCTCCCG
>NC_137054.1:72804742-72819742 GCF_032717465.1 Coenobita brevimanus
AAATTTGGTATCACTAAGTAAAACTCTTGTCCAGTATGGCTTGTAAAATTGCCCTGCTTTGAGGAACACCAAAGCATTGTCTCCTTTCCAGCTATTGAACTCTCTCTCTCTCTCTCTCTCTCTCTCTCTCTCTCTCTTTTCCCATAGAGCCAAGTATAGCCGAGAAACACCCAAAGCTTTTCCGTTAGACAAGAACAGAGCATCATTATTTTTTCTCTGCTCAGCTGTTGTGCCGGTCATGGCATGTCGTGGCTTTCTTAAGGGTTATATCAAGACCTGCCACTTCAAGCAGACCCTCTTAACTAAATAAAATCGTCTGGAAATAGCTAGAATAATAAAATGTCAGGGAATAAGAGGGTTAATACTCAGACAATATTTTCAGCTCTGGAAAGAAGTAAACACATGACACCATAGCCTAAGTACAGCTCACTGAGCATAAAAGGGCACTGGGGTTGTGGTGTGTGTGTGTGTGTGTGTGTGTGTGTGTGTGTGTGTGTGTGTGTGTGTGTGTGTGTGTGTGTGTGTGAAAGTGTAGTTGTGTAACAGTACTATACAGCCAGACACAAAAACTTCACCCAATATTTCACCTCATCTCTTCTACTTTTTACTTCCCTCTGTTGCCTAATATTCCTAAGCTGGGAGAGGCTTCGTATGCTTCTCCCCCTAATCATTCCCTCTGATACAATACAGGAAAGTGACGGATTTCCCCCGCACACACCCTCTCTCTCTCTCTCTCTCTCTCTCTCTCTCTCTCTCTCTCTCTCTCTCTCTAAGTGTTAAGTTGGAGCAGCAGAATACCAGGCAGAACTCTTATGTCTCTTAAGTGTACCTCGTTTCATTCACTGTCCTAGAATTCGAGGAGTGAGGGTGTGCGGTGTGGCTAACGTGGTACACAACCCTTTCACTACGAGTACTGTAATCTTATTCGTGCAATCTCCAGACGATTTTATCCAGCTTAAAGGGGATTTGTCGAACTGGAGGGGTTATATCTAGCCTTCATTAACCCCTTCGCCACTAAGGGTCTTTTCCAAGTTTAAAATCGTCTTGAGAGAGAGAGAGAGACAGACAGACAGACAGAGACGGACAGACAGAGAGACAGAAATAGACAGACAGAATTAA
This sequence comes from Coenobita brevimanus, assembly GCF_032717465.1. Classification (NCBI taxonomy): domain Eukaryota; kingdom Metazoa; phylum Arthropoda; class Malacostraca; order Decapoda; family Coenobitidae; genus Coenobita; species Coenobita brevimanus. The sequence goes on from NC_137054.1 coordinate 72,805,862, forward strand.
TATAATACTGTGTCATCGGACTGAAGGAGTTAACCAGTTTCTATGACCAACGCCAGACGATTTTATTCAGCCGAGGGACAATTTTTTTTTTTATTTTTTTAAGCATGGAAGAAGGAACTGCGGCTAAACGGTGGAAAACTATCTCTTATAAACTTTTTTTTCCTTTTCCGTGATAACAAATTTAACCCTTTCAATTCGGCGGGGTATTTTTTTTATGCATTCGTGCTGGAGAGCAGATTTGACTAGTAACCAAGGAGACTCATTTCTATTTCTTAACTGAGGCCCACTGAATTTCACGCAACCACGACTTAGCATTCTCTTTGTGGGAGTGATCTGGTTCCGTCAGATGAAAACAAACAGACTATAATAACAAGAATAAACTTAAAAAAAAGAATGGACATCACCGGGATGCAAGGCATTAACCCGGGAAGATTTTATTCAGTAGCGGGAAATTCGCACGTGTAGTAACAACGTGACTGAATCTGGCACCTCCCCGGACTCCCAGATACGATAGGATCACGTCTTTTCCGTTTTATTCTCGCTGGGCAGAAGAGAGCGAGATGGAGGGGTGCTGTCAGGTGAACCCGTCTGACCTACGCTGAATACGTGGTTAGAAAGTCCCCATTAACCCCTTCTATATGCAAGCGTTTTTCAGTGTCGGTATATCGACCAGAAAGTCTTTATTAATCCCATCTATATGCAAACGTTATTCGGTATCTGTAAATTTGTTAGAAGGCCCCCATTAATCCTTTCTATATACAAACGTTTCTCGGCATCGGTATCTTCTTATCACCCACACGTTTTCATTCAGCTTAGACCAGGCCTCTTCTAATTTGTCTTCGAGTATTATAGTAAGATACCTGAATCTAGGAAAGGGTGGCTACAAATCTATCGTCTCCAGGTCATTCTATCCTTTGCCATCCCGCTTCCTTCTCTCCAGTTTACACCCTCCTCACTCATCTACCTCTCCACCCGACCCCTCCATCTCATCCTCGGTTTCTCCCACACCCCTCCACCTTCACCCCACTCACATACTCTCCTAGTCAGTCTCGCATTCTCCATTCTCTCTACAAACACCAGCACATCCACAGCGCCACCACAACGTTCCATATCTTCTTTTTTGTGCCACTCTGTCTGCAGTAGTGAAGGAAATAATGCTCAGACTGATGGGATTAAGGCCTGTATTCTCCATAGCGAATTATTTTCCATAGTGTGACTTACTACTCTCCTGTATATTGCGTATATCTTTTAAACACCATCATGGAAGGCAAAAATAACATGCAAGGAATTATTAATGAGATGCAAGCAAAAATAAACCGGTAAGGAAAAGTTGTTAGGGAGCTTACTTACCTGACGAGAATACGCGACTAAAAAGATTATTCCGAATCGCAACTGATGCCAAACTCGAGGATGGACAGATGAACCCCCTGACTGCGATATGTTCCCTCTGCTAAGTATAAGGGTACGATGTTTGCCTCAGTGGAATACCTAGGTGAGTCCATGGCAGCGAGAAAAAGATACACACACACACACACACACACACACACACACACACACACACACACACACACACACTTAGGTCTGCTTGATCAACTCTCTGACCCTGGGGATGCCTTCTTCATTCCTTAATATTTTCTTCCAGTTTTATTCAACACAGGACAGACTTATAGAACAGGAAGAGATGACCCCTCCAGTACGACAGACCTTTCCTATGCTGAATAAAATCGTCTGGTAACAACAAGAATAAACAGGACGTCACCTGGATGCTGCAGCCAGGATTCAGTATTAAAATTGAAAGCGCAAATGTAAAGACAAGCTCCCTATTGGTTACGACAATTTTTGAAATACCTGATGAGGATAGGACACGTCTCACCTTTCCGTACCTGCAGTGAGGGATGTGGGCTAATCACCTTTAATTACAGGTGTCCCTTTAATTACCGACAAATCATAGGACAGTACTTGACTTCCCTTTCGCGTTCCCAATTACAATACAATGGTCATGATCCTCTTTAACCAGAATTTACGTTTTTTACGCTGCTTTATTTTCTAACATAAAGCCTCTCCTACTGAAGGGATTATTCCAGCTGAAAAAAGCGAGAAACAAACAACAACTTTCCTAATAACATCCAGTAAGAGGCCGAGGTGCAATACACGCAATAAATCGCTGAGAAAAGGGAGCTCCGAAGTCTACACTGCAACCTGTAATATGGAACAAAAGGCGACAGCACACTTACAAGCACACCAGGGAAATATACCGTAACAAGGGCTATACTGTAGACTAATGATGGTGGATTTTGGCTCGTACGCTACCACTGTCATTCAGAGTACCGTGAACTGGAATGTAGGTGACCGCGAAAAGCTTTTCTTCGAGGTCATCCTTCCTAAGCTGAATAAAATCGTCTGGCGGTAACAAGAAGGAAAATTGAAGTGATGTTCTCGGAATGGTTATGACGGAGACTATATTGCTCTAGGGTAGAAGGGGCAAACTAATCTTTGCTCATCTATCTACTTTCAATCTATCTAGGGTATAAGGAGAGATAGAGATTACCTTCCACTTTACGATGTGAGAAATGGAGCATTCTCTCTCTCTCTCTCTCTCTCTCTCTCTCTCTCTCTCTCTCTCTCTCTCTCTCTACCAGTCAGATAATATGATGTACTCGTCCGTGCCAAGTAAAGACAAACAGCCGGGAGAAGGCCGGCCACCTGCACCACTAGGGTACTTTTTTCGAGTTATTTTTAGAAGTTTAATTTATAGTTACCTTAAATCTCTCTGCTTCATATATTTAAACTGTGGTGAAAGCTGTTTTCCAGTGGTACCAGATATCTGCCAAAACAACGACAAATGCTGCAGAAAATAAGGGCCACAAATTTACCCTTGCCCTCTCGGATACGTTGTACGCCTAGTGACTGGACACTATAACTCGATCACGCTGTCTCAGTCATCTCTCCTTTACTACCTTTTAAAGTTACAGACCGAGGAGAAAAGTTGACTTTTTTGCCTTGCAACAGGTTGCCGTCATCACCAAGAACTAACACAAGCAATAACGAACCCTTATCATCAGTAGTTCTGGCCAGTACTATAGTCTCACCAATCCAAAACCAAGGTTTGGGTGGGGTCCGGCGCTGGGTGCAGCCATGCCATACTTCCTAAACGAGCGATGAGTAGATTCTGTTATATATGTAATAGGCATCACAGATAGGTACACACATACTAATACAATATAAACGTAAGTATTCTAGCATATCAAAAGAAGGTAAACTAGTAATGCTTATGGCTCTTGTACATCAATAAAGAAACGTGGCATACATATTTTACAGTGTTGCTGAAAAAAATGTGGTTACTTTTACCGACTTACACGGTAGTTCTAAGTTGGGTAAGTAATGTAACATTTACGTTTATAATATAATTTGAAGGAATCAGTAGAACATACGCTATTTTCTTAATAAAAATAAATAAGTTAAAACACTCACGAGCGGCAACATCCAGGCCCATACTGGGAGTTAATCCATTGGAGGGAGAGTTAAGCTTCTGTCACGTGCTTCCACTGTTCACTTTCTATTATATATATAACTTAAATTATATTTATGACTTAAATTAGTTTGTCTTTACACACACACTCATACACACACACACACACACACGGAAGTGGGTGAAGTCATGTCAGGCCAGGTGGCGAGATGTGAGCGGACGAACTCTAACGGTGTCAGGTCAGCCACTAGCCAATCAGAGTATAGGAAACAAGGTAGCGCTGTACGCCGGGAAATCCCCGGCTGGACTCCACCCAAACCTTGGTTTCAGATTGGTGAGACTATAGCAAAATCAAAGTGGTTCCGTGCAAGTCTCACCGTTCCCATCATCACCCAAGGACAGTACTAACACAGTACCTTGCTTTAAGCTCACATCATCAATATACTACTGTACGTTGCAATACAGGAAGGTTAAAATCTCAGAGTGGTGTGGTACGGGACAGCCAAAGTTTGCCCACATTCCCTACCGGTTGTGGCAATGTGGGCTGTTACATGAACTATTTCTATGTGATAGCAATATGAAGTACACAAGAAAAGAGTATGGGAAGGAAGGATATTCCCTGTCTCTGGGGAGGAAAGAGAAATACGCAAGATACGACGCAATGCTGGCTGAGAAATTCCGATGAACTCTTGGTCATGGCTGTACAGAAGAAAATCATCAGTCATTATCATCATCATACACACGACCTTTCAGGTGAACCTCCTGTGTCTTGAAGGTTCTCTGCAACCTTCTCAACCAGCCTAAAGATGCTTCGTTGTAAAGAAATATACTAATGGAGTTTTAGTTACTTCTGCCGGAATGGTATCACACAATCGTCCTAAGCACTGATGCCGTCCCTCATTATCACGGAGCTAACAGGATCATCGACACTCAGAAAATGTTAGGTAAATTCACTGTTCTATTCCAGAAAAATACACTGCATGTAAACCATAAGGCTTTGAGCCTGGACCTCTGAAGGAGGGAAGGGGACTGGGTGAGACTTCTTCAGGGGGGTGAAGGAGGTTTTTGAGACTTCTGGAGGAGGAGTAGGCCACTGAATGAGACTTGTAGGTGCTCAAGGAAGCTTTTGAGACTTTTGCAGGAGGGGAAAAATACTGCTGTAGGTGCTCAAGGAGGCTTTTGAGACTTGTGAACGAGGGGAAGGAGGCTTCGAGGTGAGACTTCTGCAGGAAAGTAAGGAACCGAACCACTAACACAGCCGCGACACTCTGTCCCTGGAGGGAGTGACAGGGGCGTCCGTCCTCTCTTAGCTCACTCGCTTTCCACACTGACTCCATTCACCACTGCGCTCCCTCGGCCCTCTCTCTAGACTTGGAGAATTGACGGCTAGGATGTTGGGTCGACATACATTTATAATCATTCTTTTGCCTTATCAACGTTCTCTGTCTCAACCAGAGTTTAGGACTGCTTACTTAATCCTTTGTCTTCACTTATATAACCACCAAACGTTTCACAATAAGGCAAGTTAATATTAAAAAGGAAAAACATAAAACTGACACATAAAGGTGGCTTTAGCTGAGCTTGAGAATAAATTGGTTTTGGGATAGTCTAGAAATAATTACACTGAGAAAGAGTGTCTGAGAAAGAGGTGGATCTGATTAGTATGGTAATAATGAGACAGCTTTGGGGTAGTCTATGGATAATTAAGATAGAAGATAAATAATAACTAAGAGAATAAATAGGAACTTCGATAATTATATGGTAAATGGGAGGTTTGTCTTAATATGGAAATAAATAAACAGGTTTGTGGGTTGGAGAAACAGAGGGCAGGACACACCAAACAAAACCTTGCTAGTTTTATCACGGGGTTCATCTCATCACTAAATAGCCTTAAACATGTCTCCCTAGCCTTTGTGTGTGTGTGTGTGTGTGTGTGTGTGTAGACAGGTAGGTAGGTAGGTAGGTAGGTAGGTAGGTAGCAAGACAGGCAGGCACGCAGGGACACACAGGTAAGTGGGTAGGTAATTAGGTAGGCAGACAGGCAGGCACACAGGCAGGTAAGCAGGTAGGCAAGTTAGTCCATCCTAAACCTACTCTGAATCGTTTCAATGTAATCTCTTCGAAAGGACTAAGAATTATGACCAAGGCGCCTGATACACTGTTGGTAACGAGAACTGTGCCATCTCAAGTCAGTCACGAGGCTATAAAAATATCACCCAATTCTCCTCTCAGCAACATACAGGGGAGGAGGCTTGATAACTGGGCACTGGTCGAGGGAGGTAGTGATTTGAGGTGCCAGTCATCGGTGTTGGTTAGTGATGTTACGGGAGCTAGTTTGGTGATGAAGCAGAACTGCCTCAAGAACACGAACACGATAACGAACACACACACACACACACACACACACACACACACACACACACACACACACACACACACACACACACACACACACACACACACACACACACACACACACACACACACACAACACACACACACACACACACACACACACACACACACACACACACACACACACACACACACACACACACACACACACACACACACACACACACACACACACACACGCACACAGGATACCCTCAGATGTGTCCTTTCCATATGCCTACAGACTTATGCCTCGCCCTTTATAATGAGGAGGACCATAAGTCGAAGAGGCTGTGTATTTCAAGTGTACAATTTTCCTGCTTGGAATGATTATAACCACTGATGCTATCGGCTCTAAGTACAGGCTTGCGAGGATCCTAAGTGATTTGCCTGATAAGGGAAATTACAATGAGGAAAAGAATTAATGAAGGTAGGAGTGTGGAGGATATAAATGGGGGAAAGAATAAATGAAAGTAGGGAAAAGGAAAATATAAAAATAAAAATATAAACTGAGATGACATGAGAGAAAAGTGATACCATGCCTTTTGCTGTTACGAAATTCCAGCACCTTATTACATGGACTGAGGTAGCGAAAGGGAACTGGTCAAAGTTTTCCATTTTCTACTTACAAAATGCTGCGGTAAAGGACGCGCGCACGCATACACTCACTCACCCACTCTCTCTCAAAAGTAAAAAAAAAAAAAAAAAGATGCACAATTAACTTATATGTCATGCCAGAACACAAAATGTATTGTATCACCGAAAACTCAAGAACGGTAGATTTTACAGCCAATAAACTGGAAGGGAAGTCTCAAAGAAATCGTTTTATTGCCCAGACGAAACACCTACAGCTTTTGATTGTGCCTTGAGGACCCGAGACCAATTTAAGAGACCGAGGTGGACCAGAATACTAAGAAAGTGTATCGCCTTTAATATGAGAGACTTTGGAGACGAGAGAAGTAGGAGAGGGCTTGAGATGAGAGGATTCCTATTTCAATACGAGAGGCCTTTGGATAGGAGTGAAGCAAGACAAGGAAACTTCAGGTCAGAAAATTATCTATTTCAATACGAGAAACTGTGGAGGGGAGTGAAGTTAGAGAGGAAGGGTTGAGGTGAGAAAAGGGGGCGTGAGTTGCAGAGAAGGTCGCCATATGGAGGAGGAAAGGGTGACATGGAGGTGATTCATTTGTGGTCACCCCTGACGGGATTAAGGCATCTGGTGGCAGACAGGTAGACAGTTAGATTGATTGTCTGACTGACTGATTGATTGATAAGTGAAGTTTGTATGGAAGACGTAAATTTGGACCAGCTTAAAGTGAGTGTACAGTAGAAATGGATGGTCGAAGTAGGTATCTATCTATCTATCTATCTATATACCTAGGCTGCTTCCCCCAAGGAAAGGGAGGTAGCCGAGACAGGACGACACACTCCCCATTTACTCATCCATTCAAACACATTCATTCGCATCTTAGCCCCAAGGGAGAAGTAGGTATACAGGACAAAAATCTACCAAGTGAAGGTGAAGGTAATACAGAAATGGGTGGCAGATGTATGTATGAAGGACGAGAAAATGGACCAGGAGATATATGTATGAAGGACGAAAATAATGGGCCAGGTTATTGTGAAAGACCTATAATTATCACAGTATAAAAAACAAGGAATCAATAAGCTTCAAGTACTGAGATACAAGTCCTTCAAGTCTAGAGAGAAGCCATAAACCACACACAGAGGCCAATTAAGGAAACTCGCCAATGAACGAGCAAGATGATGACCATAACCATTTTCGTAATAACTTTCCTTGTATATCTTGCACGTAGGTAGGTTTGTACAACTTTAAGATGTGGAAACTGTTTAGCTTGCGTGTAGATGTGTGTAGGGAGGGGTGCGCGCGCAAGGAAAGGGGGGGGAGGTCATGTAATCTACTGGTGTTTGCACTTTGCTCATAAAAACACACTACAGAACTAATATGTGATGTTACAGCAGACCAACGTACATATCACTACTATTTAACCATCAATATACTTTCAGCTGGAGATCCACAGTCGCTCAGTGAAAGCGTTTTTGTCTCGTGATCTGTTTTTAGGGTAACTCAAACCAAGGCGGCCATTTAAAGAGAATCCTGATATTAAGTATTTTCATGTGGAGTCAATATTCTCTGCCAGCCTTGCGTCCTACTTTCCGTATTTCTCACTCTTGTCAAATGAGAGTTTCGTTCCTTCTGATACCTTTCTCTTGTGTGTTTCATATTGCTATCACAAGAAACTAGTTCATGTGGCACCCTTCCATTCCCTCAACTGGCAGATAGGTGTTGGAGGCTTTTTGCTCACGGACATACTTGCATATGTGATCACCTTGTCGGTTCATATTGCAGACTGACGGGATGAATCATTACAACACATTTACCTATCACTCTCACTACAGACACCCATCACCATTAGTGCTTTTGTGTTGCGTGCCTAACCTTGTAAGACTTAAGGCTTCCCAGTGTGAGAGACATTAACCTGGTCCATATACTGTAACTGAGCAAAAACAACATTCAATTAGACTTGCGTAATACTAGAGCTGTCCCGAACTGCAAAGGGTTAATATTGGATCTGGCGTCATTCTCACAACAGAAACCCATCACCATTTGTGCTTCACCAGTATGTTGCGTGCGGAGGCTTGTATGACTAGAGGCTTTACTATGTGTGAGGCATTTAGCCGGCCCATAAAACCCAGCAAAAACAATATTCGATTACCTTCCGTCAAAGGACTCGTAACACTGAGGCGGGAATCGGTCATATACTGATGCAAATCGTCCCGAGTGTGAAGTATGGGATAAAAATTGGATGGGGAAATACTCGTTTCATTTAGCTGGATTCTGGGTAAGCTTTCATAAGGAAGATAAACAGTAAAATTATGGTGTATTCGCTGCTGTATATAGAGAAAGACCCAAAAGCAGAGTACAGAATCCCACTTGCAACATTCTGCCCCAAGACTTCTTCAGGAACAACACCAGTAGACAGTGCTTCACTATTTAAATTGACCTAAGCCTGAATGGTGACCAGAACACAGGTACACAATCCTGCACTACCAGTCAGGCTTAGGTCTGTTTAAGGAGTGGAGTGTTGTCCAGTAATGATGTTCCTGAAGAAGCTTTGTGGGCGAAACGTTGACATAAACTGGTTCCTGTACTCTGCTTTTGGCCTTCCTTCGAGTATTAATATTGTTGCTGTCTTTGCTGCTTCCTAAATCATGTATTCGCGTCTGCCAACAAGTTGCTAAGTGAGGTGTGTGTGTGTGTGTGTGTGTGTGTGTGTGTGTGTGTGTGTGTGTGTGTGTGTGTGTGTGTGTGTGTGTGTGTGTGTGTGTGTGTGTGTGTGTGTGTGTGTGTGTGTGTGTGTGTGTGTGTGTGTGTGTGTGTGTGTGTGTGTGTGTGTGTGTGTGTGTGTGTGTGTGTGTGTGTGTGTGTGTGTGTGTGTGTGTGTGTGTGTGTGTGTGTGTGTGTGTGTGTGTGTGTGTGTTTGCGTGCGCGCGCGCGCGCGTGCATCTGCGGGATGTTGAGCCGGCAGAGAGGACTAAACCAGAGAACGTCGGCTGCACGATCAGGCTGAGCACGAATGAGAGGAAACTTTATCGCGGTCAGGTGGTCATCGACAGCTGGCGGCCGGCTCCTTTCAAGGTGAACCACAAAGAAGACATGTTGCAATCATGTCGTGGAACATCAATGGGGTTCGTACAAAGTTAGAAAAGCCCAATGTACTGTACTGGCATTGTTAATGAATTACGATGTGATAGGGTTGAATGAAGTGAAAACTAGTGATCGTATCTCTCTACCTGGCTATGTTTGTTATAGAGACACTGTGAGGTCAGACGGACATAGAGGGGGCACAGTGATACTGGTAAAGCGTTGTTTACAGTCATCTGTGATGAGTGTAGACTGTAAAATGAAAGACCAAGTTTGGCTCAGATTGTCCCTATTGAGCACTGTGCTCTTGGGGTTTGTGTATATACCCCCTACAGATTCGCAGTACTTTAATCCTAACAGTTTCAGTTATATACAAGAGAAAATCATATGTGGAAAAGAGGAAAATGTTCTACGAATGGGAGACCTGAACACACGTTTTGGTACTGGTGTTCAAAGTATTTAGTGAATTTACTTGTCCCTGGATCTGATTATTTCACCAACCCTGAGATTCCTGAGCAAATTAATTTGCCTAATGAGAATGCAAATACTATGACTACTGTATGTGTAGAACAAAATTTAGTGGTGGTAAATAACTTGAAATATGGTGAAAAACATTATAAGAGCAATCTGACGTATAGGAAACATCTATCTATCTATATACCTAGGCTGCTTCCCCCATGGAAAGGGAGGTAGCCGAGACAGGACGACACACTCCACATTTACTCATCCATTCAAACAGAGTCATTCGCATCTTAGCCCCAAAGGGGAGAAGGGACAGATCCTCACCGCACCACACCACACATGGGTCAAATGCACAGTGCAATCAGTGACATCCGCATCAGGGCCCGACAGCAGAGCTGGTTTACCCCTTTCACATCATAATAGACCCATCCCCTTACTCGCACCTGACCTGACTAGCTAATCAGACCAAATGCGGGAGAATATCCCCTCAGGGCTGCGTCATCATTTATTCATTCACAATTTCTCTCCATTTATTTTTGTCACGCACAGAAACATAATGAATGGATTTCTGAAGTAGATGTGTGTATTGCTTCTACCAATATATTAAACTGCATTTAAAGTTTCACTGTGAATAATGGTCTTGATATTCCATCGGATCACGCCCCCATAGCGGTTGCTCTGTCCCCCCCTGTGGTGGATAGGGTGTGCCTTGGTGTGCGGGCGGGTTCGCTTGGTGATCATGCAGTTTTGTATTGAAGTTGTAAGAAGAAGAAATCTCGGTTAAAACGTCCTATAAAGTTTTGTGATGTTCACATCGAAAACTTTATTGGGGACCTTTCTCGATTCGATATTCCCCAGTTTGATCCTGACATTGATACTAATGTGAGCCAAATGGCCGATATTTTGTACAGGTGTGCTAGTGCCAGTCGGTGTGCTCAGGTGACTGTGCCAGAGGATGTCACAGTGAGCAGGTGGGAGAGACTCTTAAATGATATGGAGGTGTTGTATGCTGATGATTTGGTGTTGATTGCAGAGAATGAAAGGGAGGCGGAGGAAAGGTTTAGGAAGTGGAGAGATGGTATGGGGCAAAAGGGTTTAAGGGTAAATGCAGATAAAACAAAAGTGATGATATCTAGGGTTGGTGGCGGTACTGTCAAAGACGAGGGAGAGTGGCCATGTGCAGTTTGCCACAAGGGCGTGGGAAGTAATTCCATCTTGTGCGGTGTGTGTGATAAATGGGTGCATAAGAGATGTAGTGGTATCAGAGGTAGACTGCGAGATAATGCTGATTTTATGTGTATGACGTGCAGAGGTGAGCAGGTGGAGATTGTCAGACGTGAAAGGATTGAACTTGCTGGTGAATCTCTTGAGTGTGTGGAAGAATTTTGTTATTTGGGAGACATGTTGTGTGCTGGAGGTGAGGCTGGAGCTAGCTCTGTGGCTAAGGTGAGAAGTGGTTGGAAGAAGTTCAGGGAGCTCTTGCCTCTTCTGACATTGAGAGGGCTCTCCCTACGTGCTAAGAGGTCTTTGTATGCAGCATGTGTTAGGACTGTAATGCTGTATGGCAGTGAGACCTGGGCAGTGAAGGAGAAAGATATTCACCGACTCAGACGTACAGAAATGACAATGATTAGGTGGATGTGCAGTGCGTCCCTGCATCCAAGGCCTGGTGGGGCTGGGTTTACGATGGAAGAGTTGAGAGGTAGGATGGGACTGGAGTGTATTGGTGTTGAGATGAGGAGAGGTAGATTGAGGTGGTTTGGACATGTGGAGAGGATGGGGGATGATAATTGGGTGGGGAGGGTGAGGAGTGTTAATATTGGGGGTGGGGTTATGAGGGGTAGACCGAGAAAAACATGGGACGAGGTCATTAAGTGTGACCTTAGGGTTAAGGGACTGAACAGGGAGGCTGCAATAGATCGTGCAGCGTGGAAAGCCGCCATTAGGTGACCAAGGCCGACACATGCAAGCATGTTGGAGCCTTTAAAAACGAAAACGAAAAGGAATATGTAAGTCTTTGTCTGACCTTTCACCATATATGTCTGCCTGATTCGCCACGGCTACAATATATCATCTTGCCTGGTCATTACTTACAGCCTCGTATCTGCATAATATACCATGAAATATTGTAGCTGGCGGACCGTGGCAGGAAAACGAGAGAAAAAGAGGAGGGATAAGAAAAAGAGCAGAGAGTAAAAGCAAAGAGAACAGAGAATATGAAGAGAGCTGAGAATAAAAGGAAAAAAGCAGAAAGGCTGAATGAGGCCAGAAAAAGAGTGAGAAAAACGAAGAACGACAAGAAGAGCACAGGGCAAGAGAACAGTAAGGCTTGGATTGGTGGTTCGGAGGCTGATGAGGACTGTGAGGAGTGCTAAAGTAAACGCAGACTTGACTACGTTCAGAGGCTGAAGAGGGTTATGAGAAGACCATGAATGATTTGAGAGAGTTGTCATTGTATAATCAGACAGGACGTGTACAACTCCCAATATGGTGTGTGTAATAAGCAGTAAAAAGCCTTGCACGAGGGAGGTCGGGAAATATAAACGTGCTATTCACACATCACCAATAGGAGGAGTGTAATAGATAATAAACACCCTTGCACGAGAGAGAGGTAGGAGGCTTTAAAAACATACCATTGACAGATTACCAATACGACTAGTATAATAGACTCCTATGTAAAACACACGAGTAAACACCCATGCCTGAGAGGTGGGGAGCTGTAAACACATACCAGTGATGTTACCAATTGGACGAGTATAATAGACAGTACACATCCTTACTTGAGAGGAGGCGGAAAGCTTCAGAAGCATTCCATTGACATATTAACCTCCACATTAAGCAAAGCACTGAGATATCTATTAACGCTTGCCATAAAAGACTGAACCTGAGTCTGTTATCTCGCAGCCACATACGAAAAGACATAAAACAAGGCATATCCAATGACTTTCAGTACAGCAACGTCTCTTCAAGCTTATTCTTACTTCAGACGATTTTATTCAACTTGGGCAGGATATCTGGTACACAAGGCTGTATCTACTGCCATCTTTCTAGTTCTAGTATTTTCCACGAAGCTCTTATACAATCGTCCAGAGAGAGCTAAATAAACTAAAAACATATGCTATACTAAGGAAGAGGGAATCGTAACTATAAAGGACGCTATTCTTAAGCAGTCCACCCTCAGTCACATGAGAACCCAAACGTAAAAACGAAGTTTTAGTTACACAAGGCACACACAAAATATATAAAATAGACGAAACACGAAGCGAGCACACACACACACACACACACACACACACACACACACACACACACACACACACACACACACACACACACACACACACACACACACACACACACACAATCACGTTCACCTCCTATGATGTTTGACATTGGAAGGACCGACCAACAAAAGACCGAGCCCAGTCTCAACTAACCTATCCATATTTGCTCAAACTGAACACTACCTAACCTCGAATGACCTAATCCAACCCAAATCAACCCAACCTAATCTAACTTAACCTCACCTAACCCAGTCTAATTGTATTTAACCTCACAATCTCACATAACCTTCCCATACCTAACCTAACCAATTCTGACGCAGCCTAACCGCATCTAACCCTACCTAATCCTACCCAGTCGCACTTAACCATACCATACCCGACCTAACCCAACTCAGTCAAGCCTAAAATGACCTAATCCAATCGAACCTAACCCAGCCTAACCCAACCAAATAAAACCCAACCCAAAATCTATCAAAACCGACGTATTCTAAAGCAATCTAACCTAATCCGTCTATATCTAGTCGAACTGAAGCCAACCCAACCAAAAATTACCTAATCAGACCAAACCCTGCCCAAAGTGACCTAACCTAACTTTCGGTCGCCCA
>NC_137055.1:0-5000 GCF_032717465.1 Coenobita brevimanus
ACGTGGAGGCGATTTGTTTGTGGCCACCCCTGTCAGGATCAAGGCGTCTGGCACAATAGATAGACAGACGGATAGATATAGATAGATAGATAGTTAGATAGATAGATAGGTAGCGATAGGTAAAACAAGGGCTGGTAATGGCAGTGGAGGAAAGAGAGAGAGAGAGAGAGAGAGAGAGCCAGAAGCCCCCACCGTGCACCCATTACCATATCAAAGGGGCCCTATTCGACCCTTCAGGGGGCCTTCCCACCCACCACCCCCTGACCCCCCGACCCACGCCAGCCAGTGTGTGTGTGTGTGTGTGTGTGTGTGTGTGTGTAATAATAATAATAATAATAATGATAATGATAATAATAATAATAATAATAATAATAATAATAATAATAATAATAATAATAACAATAATAATAATAATAAATAACAATAACAATAACAATAATAACAATAATAATAATAATAATATTAATATTAACCTAGCGTCCTAAACACACACACACACACACACACACACACACACACACACACACACACTTCCAAACCTCATTACCGAAGGAGTGAGGCGAAGGCACAAGGGACACACCGCCTAATCTAGACCCCGCTGAGTTCCGAGCGCGTGCGGGGCTTCCACGGGACGCCTTGCAGACCACACTTGACAGGAGAGAGAGAGAGAGAGAGAGAGAGTGTGTGTGAGTGTGTGTGTGTGTGTGTGTGTGTGTGTGTGTGTGTTGGAATGGTCACGCACATATGGAAGGCTTGTGTGTGTGTGTGTGTAATTCACCGGGTAGGTCAGGATCACTTGATGGTCGTGATCGTCAGCTTTTACCCTCCCGGAAGGGAGCTGAGAGCTCATATAGTCCGAATGTGTGTGTGTGTGTGTGTGTGTGTGTGTGTGTGTGTGTGTGTGTGTGTGTGTGTGTGTGTGTGTGTGTGTGTGTGTGTGTGTGTGTGTAATTCACCGGGTCGGTCCAGGATCACTTGATGGTCGTGATCGTCCTTTTACCACTCGGAAGGGAGCAGAAATATAGTCCGAATGTGTGTGTGTGTGTGTGTGTGTGTGTGTGTGTGTGTGTGTGTGGGGATGGACACGCACATATGGGGGGGTGTACTTGTCTTACTCCCCTTCTATATTTCCTGAGGGGGAGGGAGGGGAGGGAGGGGAGGGAAGGGGAGGTGAGGTGAGGTGAGGTGAGGTGAGGTGAGGGGAGGGGAGAGGAAGGGAGGGGAGGGAAGGGGAGGGGAGGGGAGGGAAGGGGAGGGGAGGGGAGGGCAGGAGAGAGGAAGGGAGAGGGAGGGGAGGAGGGAAAGGGGAGGGGAGGGGAGGGAAGGGGAGGGAAGGGGAGGGGAGGGGAGGGAAGGGGAGAGGAGGGGAGGGAAGGGGGAGGGGAGGAGGAGGGAAGGGGAGGGAAGGGGGAGGGAGGGGGAGGGAAGGGAGGGGAGGAGAGGAAGGGAAGGGGAGGGGAGGGGGAGGGGGAGGGAAGGGGGAGGGGAGGGAGGGAAGGGAGGGAGGGAGGGAAAGGGGAGGGAGGTGAGGGAAGGGGAGGGGAGGAAGGAGGGAAAGGGAAGGGGAGGGGAGGGAAAGGGAAGGAGGAGGGGAGGAGGGAAGGGGAGGGAGGAGGAGGGAAGGGAAGGGAGGGAGGGAAGGGAAGGGGAGGAGGAGGAGGGAGGAGAGGGGAGGGGGAGGGGAGGGAAGAGGGAGGAGGGGAGGGAGAGAGGAGGAAGGGGGAGGGGAGGGGAGGGGAGGAGAAGGGGAGGGAGGGGGAGGGGAGGGAGGAGGGAGGAGGGAAGGGGAGGGAGAGGGAAGGGAAGGGGAGGAAGGGAAGGGAAGGGGGAAGGGAAGGGGGAAGGGAAGGGAGGGTAGGGGAAGGGGAGGGGAGGGGAGGGAAGGGGAAGGGAAGGGAGGTGATGGAAGGGGAGGATGGGAGGAGAGGAGGGAAGGGGAGGGAAGGGAAGGGGAGGGGAAGGGAGGGAAGGGGAGGGAAGGGGAGGGAAGAGAAGGGAAGGGGAGGGAAGGGAAGGAAGGAGGGAGGGAAGGGAGGAGGAGGGGAGGCGAGGGAAGGAGGAGGGGAGGAGGAAGGGGAGGGAAGGGAAGGGGAGGGAGGGAAGGGGAGGGAAGGGAAGGAAGGGAAGAGGGAAGGGAAGGGGAGGGAAGGGAAGAGAAGGAGGGAGAGGGAGGGAGAGGAAGGGGAGGGAAGGGAAGGGGAGGGGAGAGGAAGGGAAGGGAGGGAAGAGGAAGGGGAAGAGGAGGGAAGGAAGGAAGGGGAGGAGAAGGAAGGAAGGGAAGGGAAAGGGAGGGAGGGGAGGGAAGGGAAGGAAGGAAGAGAGGAGGAGGAGAGGAAGGGAAAGGGAGGGGAGGAGGAAGGGAAGTGGGAGAGGAGGGAAGGGAGGGAAGGGGGAGGGAAGGGAAGGGAAGGGGAGGTGGAGGGGAGGGGAGGAAGGGGAGGGGAGGGAAGGGAAGGGGAGGGAGGAAGGGAAGGAAGGGAGGGAAGGGGAGGGGAGTGGAGGGAAGGGGAGGGGAGGGAAGGGAAGGGAGGGGAGGGAGAGGAAGGGAGGGAGGAGAGGGAAGGGGAGGGAAGGGAAGGGGAGGGAAGGGGGAGGGAGGAAGGGAGGGAGGGGAGGGAAGGGGAGGGGAGGGGAGGGAAGGGAAGGAGGGAGAGGAAGGGAAGGGGAGGGAAGGAGGGGAAGGGAGGGAGGGAAGGGAAGGGAAGGGGAGGGAGGGGAGGGGAGGGAAGGAGGGAAGGGAGGAGGGAGGGGAAGGGGAGGGGAGGGAAGGGAAGGGAAGGGATGGAATGGAAGGGAAGGGGAGGGAAGGGAAGGTAAGGAAGGAGGAGGGAAGGGGGAAGGGGAGGAGGGGAGGGGAAGGAAGGGAAGGGGAAGGAAGGGAAGAGAAGGAGGAGAAGGGGAAGGGAAGGGAAGGGGAGAGGGAGGGAAGGGGAGGGAGGGAGGGGAGGGAGGGAGGAAGAGGGAAGGAGGAGGAGGAGGAGGAAGGGAAGGGGAGGAGGGAGGGGAGGGAAGAGAAGGGAAGGGAGGGAGGGAGGAGACGGTAGGAAGGGAGGGAGGGAGGAGAGGGGAGGGGAGGGAAGGGAAGGGGAGGGAAGGGGAGGAGGGGGAAGGGGAGGGGAGGGGAGTGACAGAGGAGGGAAGGGCAGGGGAGGGAAGGGAAAGGGGAAGGGGAGGAGGGAGGGAGATGGGGAGGAGGGGAGGGAAGGGAAGGAAGGAGGGAAGGGAAGGGGAGGGGAAGGGAGGGAAGGGAGGGAGAGGAGAGGGAGGAGGGGAGGAAAGGGGAGGGAAGGGAAGGGGAGGGGAGGGATGGGAAGGGAAGGGAAGGGAAGGGAAGGGAAGGGGAGGGAAGGGAAGGGAAGGGGAGGGAAGGGAAGGGCATGGGAGGTAAGCTAAGAGGAGAGAAGGGAAGAGAAGGGGAGGGAAGAGGGGAAGAGAAGGGGAGGGAAGGAAGGGAAGGGAAGGGAAGGGAGGGGAGGAGGAGGGAAGGAGGAAAGGGAAGGAGAAGGAAGGGAAGGGAAAGGAGGGAGGGAGGGAAGGGAAGGGGAGGGGAGGGGAGGGAAGGGAGGGAAGGGAAGGAAGGGAAGAGAAGGGAAGGGAAGGGAAGGGAGGGAAGGGAAGGGAAGGGGAGGAAGGGAAGGGAAGGAAGGGAAGGAAGGGAAGGGGAGTGGAGGGAAGGGGAGGGGGAGGGAAGGGGGGAAGGGAAGGGGGAGGGGAGGAAGGGGAGTGGAAGGGGAGGGAGGGAAGGGAAGGGGAGGGAAGAGGAAGGAGGGAGGGAAGGGGAAGGAGGGAGGGAAGGGAAGGGAGGGAAGGGGAGGGGAGGGAAGGGAAGGGAAGGGGAGGAGAGGGGACGGGAGGGAAGGGGAGGGGGAGGAGGGAGGGGGAGGGAAGGGAAGGGAAGGGGAGGGGAGGGGAGGGAAGGGGAGGGAAGGGAAGGGAAGAGGAGGGAAGGGAAGGGGAGGGAAGGGAAGGGAAGGGGAGGGAAGGGAAGGGAAGGGGTGGGAAGGGAAGGGGAGGGGAGGGGAGGGGAGGGAAGGGAAGGAAGGGAGGAGGGAGGGGGAGGGAGGGAAGGGAAGGGAGGGGAGGGAAGGGAAGGGAGAGGAGGGAAGGGGAGGGAGGGAAGGGAAGGGAAAGGGGAGAGGGAGGGAAGGGGAAGGGAAGGGAAGGGAGGGAGGGAAGGGAGGGAAGGGGAGGGGAGGGGAGGGAGGGATGGGAAGGGAGGGAGGAAGGGAAGGGAAGGGAAGGGAAGAGGAGGGAGGGAGGGAATGGAAGGAAGGGAAGAGGGAGGGGAGGGGAGGGGAGGGGAGGGAAGGAGGGAAGGGGAAGGAGGGAGGGAAGGGGAGGAGGGGAAGGGAGGGAGGGAGGGGAGGGAGGGAAGGGGAGGGGAGGGGAGGAGGGAAGGGAAGGGAGGGAGGGGAGGGAGGAAAAAATGAAGATGATTAAGAAAGGAGAGGGGAAGGGCGCTGAGAGATGGACCCAGAGGAAGAGAGAGGAGGAGGAGGGAGGAAGAGGGGGAGGGGGAGGGTGGAAGGGAGGGAGGAGGGAGGAAGAGTGGGAGGGGGAGGGAGGAAGAAGAGGGGTGGGGATGGAGGGAAGAGAGGGAGGAGGAGGGGAGGAAGAGGGGGAGGGGAGGGTGGAAGAGGGGAGGGAGGAAGAGTGGAGGGAGGAAGAGGGGATGGAGGAAGAGGGGAGGGAGGAAGAGGGGAGGGAGGAAGAGGGGATGGAGGAAGAGGGGAGGGAGGAAGAGGGGAGGGAGGAGGAGGGGAGGGAGGAAGAGGGGAGGAAGGAAAAGGGGAGGGAGGGAGGGAAGAAGGAGAATAGTGGAGGAAAGGGAAGAGATGGGGAGGTGAAGGAGGAAGGAGGAAGGATGTTAGAGACAGACAGACAGACAGACAGACAGAGATAGAGATGAGGAAGAAGAGGGAGAGAAAAGAAAGATGAGAGAGAGAGAGAGAGAGAGAGAGAGAGAATTACTAACGCTGTACAATTTCCACAGCACTTCT
>NC_137055.1:17500-30000 GCF_032717465.1 Coenobita brevimanus
ATAAGCGAAATTGTGCGACCGGCAAACAATCACGAGGTCAATGGAGGGCAAGCAAGGGGCAGACTGAGCACTATGTTCAAATGGCGAGAGCGGAGGAATACTGCCCAACTATGAACCTGACTCACAAGTGGTGCAGTAGCTACACACAGCCAGCTGGCGGCAACTCCACTCATCCACTAGTGATGGGCAATACTCGCTTATTCTGATAATCAATTATTTCGATTACTTTTGTGGTCAGTAATCGATTAGTAATCGATTAATTTCGATTACTTTTACCTTAAAATAGATATTACATGTATATACTGGTAGAGAATAAAGTACTGTATAAAATTTTATGATCTTCGGTGAACATTCTCTCTCTCTCTCTCTCTCTCTCTGCCAGGCGCCAGCCAGGCCACCACAGCCTCGCATAAAATGATGGAGTGCAGCATAATTGTGTTTCTCCCCGAATTTAGGCCACTATGTGTAGCAAGCCGCATAAAATGACTTAATTTCACATAAACTGATAATTATTGAATGAATATTTTGCCGCTTGCATAAATGTAGAAATGTATAAACTGAACATGCATAAATGGGGGCCCACTGTACTTTCAATACAGGTGTCATTAGGCTGATGCCAACAGTTTCTATGACTGCCAACAGGTTTCTTATAGTTATTTTGGGGCATCCTTGAGATATCTGAATAGTGGCTTGCTGTCACACCAAAATTCCCACGGGACATTATTTTGCTGAACTTACTACATAACTAAAGGCCTCATTCACAACTATGACAAGCTGCAAAACGATGACAATCTGGACCAAGTTAAAATGAATGAACTAGTCAATATTCAGCATGCACTGTTTGATGAATGTCACATCCATTACTAAATTATACAAGATTCTGCCAGTGGATGCAGAATCAGGTCAGTCTAATTTACCATCAAATTAGAATAGAATGTCCCAGCAAATGCCACCATCCAAGTAAACACTGGCCTGGAACATCTTGCTGACCAGCTTGATGGTGGCAGGTTGGCGGTGCTACACCAATGTGCCGGCTTCAAAGGGGGTGTTGTCTGCCCTGAAAAAAAAAAAATAATAATAATAATCTATATACCTATCTATCTATAGCCAAATGCCTTAAGCCCATTAGGGGTGGAAAAAAATGATATTAATGTCTTCAAAGGGGGTGTCGTCTGTCTTGAAAAAATAATAACTTGTCGTTTCGTTTTTTAAGGTTCCAACATGCTTGCATGCATCAGCCTTCGACACCTAGTGGCGGCTCTCCAAGCTGCTCAATCTCTGGCAACTTCCCTATTCAGTCCCTTATCCTTTGGGTCACACTCAATGACCTCATCACAGGTCTTTTTAGGTCTACCTCTTGCAACCCCACCCCCAACATTAACACTTCTCACTTTCTGTACCCAACTGTCATCCCCCATCCTCTCCACATGCCCAGACCATCTCAATCTACCACTCCTCATCACAACACCAATACACTCGTCCCATCCTACCTCTCAACTCCTCCATCATAAACCTAGTCCCCCAGCCCTTGCACACAGAAACGCACAGCACATCCACATAACCACTGTCATTTCTGTGCGTTTGAGCCTGTGAATATCCTCTTCCTTCACTGCCCAGGTCCCACTACCATACAGCATTATAATTATGATAATAATATCAATAATAACCATCCATCCATTCATCACACAATAATAACAATAATAATAATAATAATCTATATATCTATCTATCTGTAGCCAGATGCCTTAATCCTATAAGGGGTGGGAAAACAATTATAATAATTACGGTACACAAAATAAATTTTTTTAAATGTATACAGCATCATTATCATCATCACCAGCACCATCTTCAACTCTGTCAGTTCCAGGATTAACTGGAATGTGCCATAGTCAAGAGGGGCTGTGAGGCCTATGAAAAAAAAAAAAAGTGTATCATCATCATCATCATCATCATCACCATCAACTCAAACTCTTGCTATATCATCATCATCATCATCTTCCCTAACATTTCCCACCCTCTGTCAATTCCAGGGTTAACTTGAGCATGTTGTCTTCAAAGAGGGTGTTGTGTGGCCTGTGAAAAAAAATATATATCATCAATCATCATCATCAGCACCACCACCATCATTCATCCATCCATCCATCATCCAATCCTGTGTTGCCCCATGAGGAGCGTAGGAGCCCGGGGCTAGGCAGTTGGTCCTGACATTTCAGATGAGAGTGACCAGCCTCACTCATCCCTGAGTGGCGTTATGTGAGCAATAACCCCAACCACCCCTTGGATATAAACCTTCACCGGCTCAATCCGATTGGAGCGCCGTAATTACCCACTAAACCACCATCATTATCACAGTTTTTTTTTTTCCCCACCATGGTAAAATAAACTAATGCCTTTTTTTTTCTTTTTTATGCAACACTACACCATCCACTCACTCGATGTAGTGCTGCTCTCAGGTGTCTGCCCTTTCCTCTCCCCCATCCTTCTTTCCTTCCATCCTCTTCTGTCTTTCCTTCCTTCATTCTTTCCTCGTCTTTCTGCCTACGGGTGACTTCACACTCCCTCTTCTGTCTTTCTTTCCTTCATTCTTTCCTCTTCCTTCTGCCTGTGGGTGACTCTACACTGAGTGACAAGCCAAATGGTTTCCTGTACACCAGGAAACCGTTTACAACGCTGGGTGGTAACCATATAACCAAATTTTGGCACCTGGTGGTTTAGTGGGTAATTGCGGCGCTCCAATCGGACTGAGCCGGTGAAGGTTTATATCCAAGGGGTGGTTGGGGTTGATTGCTCATGTAATGCCACTCAGGGATGAGTGAGGCTGGTCACTCTCATCTTAAATGTCAGGACCAACTGCCTAGCCCCGGGCTCCTACGCTCCTCATGGGGCAACACAGGATTGGATGATGCATGGATGAATGGATTTACTGTTATTCATTCATTCATCATCTAATCCTGTGTTGCCCCATGAGGTTACTAGACAGATAAATAGATAAATACAGATGGATAGATAGATAGATAAGCAGATAGACGAGTTACATTTAAAACATAAAATGTAAAATTGATTTAGTTGTACTTATACTTACACTAGAATCTCCTTGGTTACTAGTCTTAATAGATAGATAAAGTAAGTAGATAGATATAGATTGCTAGACACAGGGAGGTAGGTAGGTATAGACAGATAGATATAATGAAAGAGAGAGCGAGAGAGAGAGAAAGAGAGAGAGAGATGGGTGGGTAGGTAGACAGATAAAGATAGCTAGACAGATAGACTTACATACCAGGGTGGAAGGCCAGAATCTCCTTGGTTACTAGTGCTGATAGATGCATGGCCATTCCATGCCACATTCAGCTGAAACAGATAGATAAATTGATAGATACCTCCAAATAGATAGACAGATAGATAAACAGGATGGTGTTATTGTCCAAAGATGGTCTGAAGATAGATAGATAGCTAGACAGATAGATAGATAAATAGATACATAGATGGATAGATAGACAGGCAGACAGAATGGTGTGTGACTGTCCAAAGATGGTGTGAAGATAGACAGACAGATGGATAGACAGATGGATGGATTGATAGACAGATAAGCAGGTGTGTAATAGTTAAAAGACAGTACAAATATAGATAGATAGTTAGATAGATAGATAGAAAGAATGGTGAGTCATTGTTAAAAGATAGACAGATAGATACATAGATACATAGACAAATAGATACACAGGTGAGTGGATGGTACCTATAAGATGGATAAAAAGAGCTAGATAGATAGATAAATAACCAATATGAATTATGTAATGATCAATTTTTGCATCTATATCAATCAATCTATTGTTACATCAGGTGAGTGGATGGTACCTATAAGATGGATAAAAAGAGCTAGATAGATAGATAAATAACCAATATGAATTATGTAATGATCAATTTTTGCATCTATATCAATCAATCTATTGTTACATCAGGTGAGTGGATGGTACCTATTAGATGGATAAACAGAGCTAGATAGATAGATAAATAACCAATATGAATTATGTAATGATCAATTTTTGCATCTATATCAATCAATCTATTGTTACATCAGGTGAGTGGATGGTACCTATAAGATGGATAAACAGAGCTAGATAGATAGATAAATAACCAATATGAATTATGTAATGATCAATTTTTGCATCTATATCAATCAATCTATTGTTACATCAGGTGAGTGGATGGTACCTATTAGATGGATAAACAGAGCTAGATAGATAGATAAATAACCAATATGAATTATGTAATGATCAATTTTTGCATCTATATCAATCAATCTATTGTTACATCAGGTGAGTGGATGGTACCTATTAGATGGATAAACAGAGCTAGATAGATAGATAAATAACCAATATGAATTATGTAATGATCAATTTTTGCATCTATATCAATCAATCTATTGTTACATCACGTGAGTGGATGGTACCTATAAGATGGATAAACAGAGCTAGATAGATAGATAAATAACCAATATGAATTATGTAATGATCAATTTTTGCATCTATATCAATCAATCTATTGTTACATCAGGTGAGTGGATGGTAACTATTAGATGGATAACAGAGCTAGATGGATAGATAAATAACCAATATGAATTATGTAATGATCAATTTTTGCATCTATATCAATCAATCTATTGTTACATCAGGTGAGTGGATGGTACCTATTAGGTTGATAAACAGAGCTAGATAGATAGAGAAATAACCAATATGAATTATGTAATGATCAATTTTTGCATCTATATCAATCAGTCTATTGTTACATCAGGTGAGTGGATGGTACCTATTAGATGGATAAACAGAGCTAGATAGATAGATAAATAACCAATATGAATTATGTAATGATCAATTTTTGCATCTATATCAATCTATTGTTACATCAGGTGAGTGGATGGTACCTATTAGATGGATAAACAGAGCTAGATAGATAGATAAATAACCAATATGAATTATGTAATGATCAATTTTTGCATCTATATCAATCAATCTATTGTTACATCAGGTGAGTGGATGTATTGTTACATCAGGTGAGTGGATGGTACCTATTAGATGGATAAACAGAGCTAGATAGATAGATAAATAACCAATATGAATTATGTAATGATCAATTTTTGCATCTATATCAATCAATCTATTGTTACATCAGGTGAGTGGATGGTACCTATTAGATGGATAAACAGAGCTAGATAGATAGATAAATAACCAATATGAATTATGTAATGATCAATTTTTGCATCTATAGCAATCAATCTATTGTTACATCAGGTGAGTGGATGGTACCTATTAGATGGATAAACAGAGCTAGATAGATAGATAAATAACCAATATGAATTATGTAATGATCAATTTTTGCATCTATATCAATCGATCTATTGTTACATCAGGTGAGTGGCTGGTACCTATTAGATGGATAAACAGAGCTAGATAGATAGATAAATAACCAATATGAATTATGTAATGATCAATTTTTGCATCTATATCAATCGATCTATTGTTACATCAGGTGAGTGGATGTATTGTTACATCAGGTGAGTGGATGGTACCTATTAGATGGATAAACAGAGCTAGATAGATAGATAAATAACCAATATGAATTATGTAATGATCAATTTTTGCATCTATATCAATCAATCTATTGTTACATCAGGTGAGTGGATGTATTGTTACATCAGGTGAGTGGATGGAACCTATTAGGTGGATAAACAGAGCTAGATAGATAGATAAATAACCAATATGAATTATGTAATGATCAATTTTTGCATCTACAATATATCAATCAATCTATTGTTACATCAGGTGAGTGGATGGTACCTATTAGATAGATAAACAGAGCTAGATAGAGAGATAAATAACCCATATGAATTATGTAATGATCAGTTTTTGCATCTATATCAATCAATCTATTGTTACATCAGGTGAGTGGATGGTACCTATTAGATGGATAAACAGAGCTAGATAGATAGATAAATAACCAATATGAATTATGTAATGATCAATTTTTGCATCTACAGTATATCAATCAATATATTGTTACATCAGGTGAATGGATGGTACCTATTAGATGGATAAACAGAGCTAGATAGATAGATAAATAACCAATATGAATTATGTAATGATCAATTTTTGCATCTATATCAATCAGTCTATTGTTACATCAGGTGAGTGGATGGTACCTACTTGCCCCGGAGGTGTCCTTTGCTATCAGAGTCCCTATCAACAACGGTCTTCACTGGAGGGGGGGGGGACTAATTGGTCAGATGTATCTATTTCTGATCTGCGATAGATTAAAGGTGAACTGAGTGGCCTGGCTGGAGGTTGGCTGTAAGGAAAAATATATATAATAATAATAATAATGACAATGATGGGTGTAATTATAAGAAATATTTATTATTATAGTAATATTAATAGTGATAGCAATGGCAATATAATAGTAATAATAATAATAATAATAATAATACAGTAATAATAATAATAATAATAATAATAATAATAATAATACAGTAATAATAATAATAATAATAATAATAATAATAATACAGTAATAATAATAATAATAATAATAATACAGTAATAATAATAATAATAATACAGTAATAATAATAATAATAATAATAATAATAATACAGTAATAATAATAATAATCATAATAATAATCATCATCATCATCATAATAATCATAATCATCATCATCATCATCATCATCATCATCATCATCCGGACCTCCTTTCCCACCCTATGGCAGGGTGAGGAGTAGCAACATCCACACAGCCCAAATCTGCCCAGTCCAATGGGCCACGCTTCCATTCACTCATCATTCAAGCCCCCGGAATCCTGGCTCTATCGGATACATCAGCAAACTTTCACCACTGACGAAGAGAGTGTATGTGAGTGAGGTGGAGGGGGGAAGAGGGAGGGGGAGGCCGAGGATGAGATGGAGGGATGGAGTGGAGAAGTATATGAGAGAGGGGGGTGTGAGTTGGGAGCAGGGCAGTGAAATGGCGGGGGACAGGGCGACTTGGAGGCGATTTGTTTGTGGCCACCCCAAACGGGATTGAGGCGTCTGGCAATAGATAGATAGACTGTAGCTTCACATAAACGTATCTGACTGAGTCAATATATATAGAGTACGTATAGAGAGAGAGAGAGAGAGAGAGAGAGAGAGAGAGAGAGAATAACACAAGTTATATTGATAGACAGACAGAGGGTAACAGACAGATAGATAGATAGATAAATAGACAGAGGCAAAAACAATCCTTCATGATGAGTACACGTAGAAAAACAGAATGATAGCCAGATAGATACACAACCAGCCTGATAGATAGATAGAGATAGATAAACAAGTAGACAATGATAGACATACCTACCCGACAGACAGACAGACAGATAGACATGCAGCCAGATAGATAGATGAACTGATAGATATATTCAAAAGCATGACTCTTGCAATAGATAGATGGATAGCAAGATAGATACATAAGCTGACAGCCTGAGATAGATAGCCAGATTGAGACCTAGATAGATAGACAGCCACCCTGATAGATACACAGACAGATAGATAGTGACCCTGATAGATAAACAGATAGATATACTCACAGAAGCATGGCTCTCCCAATAAGAATGATAGACAGAGCCAGATAGATAAATAACTTGCTAGATAGATAGATAACCAGCCAAATAGATAGACAGATAGATACAAAAACATGATCCTTGTAAAATATAGAGCCAGACAGATAAACAGACCCAGGTAGGCAGATAGATACAATACCAGCCAGACCCCCTGAGATAGATAAATTGATAGATAGACTCACAGCAGCCTGATCCTTGCAATGGCTCTCCTACATAATGAATGATAGATAGTAATACAGACAGGTAGATAGATAGATAGCCAGATAGATATACAACCACCCTGATAGATTAACAGATAGATGTAGTCCCAGTAGCCTGACCCGTGCACAGTAGCTCCAGTCATGCCCTTGGTGTGGCAATTGCATAGGCCAGTCTCTCTGTTGCAATCATCTCCATGTCGTTGCATTGGCACACTGCAATGAGAAAACGTACATGAAGGCATATGTACACATGGAGGTGCACATGAACAGACAGACAGAGATACAGACACATACATACATATATACACACAATCTCCTTCTCACTCCGTTGCAATCGTCTCCATGTTGTTGCATTGGCACACTGCAATGATAAAACGTACATGAAGGCATATGTACACATGGAGGTGCACATGAATAGAAAGAGGTACATAAAGGGGTACTGTACACATGGAGACAAATACATACACAAAGAGAGAGAGGTACACACAGCTACAGATAAACGCACATACTCCCTTCCTCTGTGTGTGTGTGAAGTAGTACCACACTGCAACAAGAAAACATACACGAAGACTGACGTACATAGAGAATGTACACAGTGATAAAGGTACCGGTACACACAGACACAGAGACAGAGATGTACACACATACATACACACATACACATCGAGAAGGGTACCGGTGCACATGGAGATGTACATACGTCACAGCAAAAAAGATACACACACATACACACAGAGAGAGGTACACACAGACAGATATGAAGACACATACACATACAGATGCACACAAGGATGGGTACACATGGACATGTACGTACAAACACAGCATTATGTACAATATGCTCAAAAGATATACACACATGCACACAGACAGAGGTACACACAGAGACACAGGTACACATAGACACAGGTACACACACACAGTCAGACAGGACGGATGCCAGCTGGTGCTCCGGCAACAACAGTGGCCACATCACCAGCTGGCTAAGTATATTATTTGCAGCGTTGGTCAAGTGATAGGAAGTGTTGGGAGAAATACATTGAGGTGGTTTGGCCGTGTGGAGGGGATGGAGAGTGAGAGACTAATGAGGAGAGTGTATGTGAGTGAGGTGGAGCAGGGGAGAGGGAGGGGGAGGCCAAGGATGAGATGGAGGGATGGAGTGGAGAGGTATATGAGCGAAGGGGGTGTGAGCTGGGAGAACGGCAGTGAAATGGCAGGACACCAGGCGACGTGGAGGCGATTTGTTTGTGGCCACCCCTTGTGGGATTGGGGTGTCTGGCAAAAGATAGATAGATAGATTGGTCAAGCTCATGTCCCTATTGCAAAATGGGTGAATAAGGCAAAACAGACTCTATAAATTGGTGTGTTTTATGCAGGAAAAGCAGTCAGAAAAAGATAAATAAGTGACAAACATACAACGAGTGACAGCAGCACCAAGCAGCTGGCTGACTGTTACCACGGCGCACGACTCTGAGGCTGTCATCATCGTACCCTGGCAACCTACCATTCAAAAGTGTGTTCAATTTCGTATCATATTATACAAGAAATCATATTAATATTAACGAATATATTATACACGAATATTATTATACACGAATATTATTATACACGAATATATTATACACGAATATTATTATACACGAATCACATGTGTCTCATATTATACACGAAATCGGGCGCACTGTTGAGGGGTAGGATGCCAGGGCACGATAATAACAACCTCAGAGTCGTGCGCCGCCACTATATTGTGTTGCACTTAAACAACTGGACAAAATTCAGAACAAAGCTGTTGGAATTATTAACAACCCTGCCATTACATATAAACTACCTCCCCTACAAGTAAGAAGGAATGTTGCCTCCCTTGCATTATTTTACAGATACTTTTATGGCAAATGCTCAGACGAAGTTGCGTCCATGGTGCCACCTCTCCATGCCTTCCCTCGTGCTACACGGGCATCTGGTAACGCTCATGACTGGAATGTCACTCAACCACATTGCAGAACTTCTGTCTATCAGAATTCTTTCATTCCCCGAACTGCATCTCTCTGGAACTCGCTTCCCCAGAGTTGTTTTCCTCCAAATTTCAACCCACAACTGTTCAAGTCTAACTGTTACAGATATTTTATGAATGGAGGACTAATCTGGTGTATGGATTATTCTTTTATTTATTCATTTTTCCTTCCTCTGTTGTTATATAAAAAATAAATAAAAATAGCATAAGACTGAAACACTGGCATTCTCAGACAAACCAGGAAATATAACTGCCAAATGGACCCTTGTATTGTGCCTTGGTGGATGTGAATATAGTTAAAAGGTCTGCAGAAAGAGTCAGGAAGTACGCGGAAGAATTCTTGGACGTTAAAAGGGAATTACAATACCAGAAGGAAAATGCAAAGAATTGAGACAAAACATAATGAAGAAGGGTCTGGTTAGTACTTGGATGGGTGACCGCCTGGGAACACCAGATGCTGTTGGCATCCCTACGTGTCAAGTGGGGTTGGTGGAGGATTAGTGCCCCTCCCTGTAAAACAATTAACTCTAAGCCCTTGGCCACCCCGTTTGGGATACATGGCGTCTGGCAATGGATGGATGGTAATGAAGAAGTGACAATGGAGGTGAAAAAAAAAAAATATTGAAAATAATGTTAGCAGAAGTGACTTGAAAAATAAGAGAAATGAGTATTCTATCTATCTATCTACTGCCAGATGCCTTAATCCCGTAAGGGGTGGCCACAAACAAATCACCTCCATGTTGCCCTGTCCCCCACCATTTCACCGCCCTGCTCCCAGCTCACACCCCCCTCTCTCATATGCCTCTCCACTCCATCCCTCCATCTCATCCTTGGCCTCCCCCTCCCTCTCCCCTCTCCATCTCATCCTTGGCCTCCCCCTCCCTCTCCCCTCTCCATCTCATCCTTGGCCTCCCTCTCCCCCCTCCACCTCACTCGCATACACTCCTTTATTTATAACTTTCATGATAACGCTCATTTCAGTTATAACTAATTCTTTTATTCTTTATTTCCTTCCTCTGTCTTGTGTATTGTTGTTACTGATTTGTTCATATCAACTGCCTCCCTCCATCTGGCTTGTCACTCAGTGTAGAGTCACCTGCAGACAGAAGGAAATGGAAAGAATGAAGGAAAGAAAGACAAATGGAAGAAAGGATGGAAGGAAGGAAGGAAGGATGGATGGATGGATGGATGGAAAGAAGGAAGGACAGAAGGAAGAGAGGAAAAGGCAGGCACCCGAGAGCAGCACTACATCGAGTGAGTGGATGGTGAGTGCCCCCACAGTGCAGAAAAATGCCCTGTAATAAATATTGGAAAGAGTGTAAAGAGGCCTGTCTGGGACTACAAATTAGGCAGCAACAGTTTACCAGTATCTGACAAGAGAAAGATTTTATCATTCATTCATTCACCATCCAACCCAGTGTTTCCCTATGAAGAGCATAGGAGCCCAGGGCTAGGCAAGTTGGTCCTGACATTTAAGATAAGAGTGACCAGCCTCACTCATCCCTGAGTGGCATTACATGAGCAATAAACCCCAACCACTCCTTGGATATAAACCTGCACCGGCTCAATCTGAATGGAGTGCTGTAATTACCCACTAAACCACGAGGTGCCATAATAGCGTTATATGGTTACCACCCAGCGTAGAAAATGGTTTCCTGGCGTACAGGAAACCATTTGGCTTGTCACTCAATGCTGAGTCACTCACAGGCAGAAGGAAGAGGAAAGAATGAAGGAAAGAAAGACAGAAGAGGAAGGAAGGAAACAAGGATGGAAGAGAAGAAAGGGCAGTCAATCGAGAGCAGCACTACATTGAGTGAGTGGATGGCAAGTGTCCCCACCTACCAGCAGACACTCACCAGAAGACCATATACGTGATAAAATAAGGAACCTGTATAACCTATTAGTGAATATGAGAGTTGCCTTTACATACATCAAGGAGGCGATGGTGAAGAATATACAGTAATTACATCACTCATACGCCCAGCACTTGAATATACACCAGTAGTATATGTAGGTGAGGTGCAGGGAGGGAGAGGGAGGGGTAGACCGAGGATGAGGTGGAGGGATGGAGTTGAGAGGTATATGAGGGAGGGGGGCGTGAGTTGGGGGGAGGGGAGTCAAATGATGGGTGACAGAGCGACTTGGAGGCGTTTTGTCTGCGGCCACCCTTTGCGGGATTAGGGCGTCGGGCTATAGATAGATAGATAGATAGTATATGTAGGTGAGGTGGAGGGAGGGAGAGGGAGGGGAAGACCAAGGATGAGGTGGAGGAATGGGGTGGAGAGGTATATGAGAGAGGGGGGTGTGAGCTGGGAGCAGGGCAGTGAAATGGCGGGGGACAGGGCGACGTGGAGGCGAATTGTTTGTGGCCACCCCGAATGGGACTGAGGCGTCTGGCAATAGATAGATAGATAGATAGAAGAGAGAAGGAGAAGAGGCCATAGGATCATGCCATATAAACATACCGAAGGGAAAGGAAATTTTGACAGGAATGTATATCTATCTATCTATTGCCAGACGCCTTAATCCCGTAAGGGGTGACCACAAACAAATCACCTCCATGCCGCCCTGTCCCTCACCATTTCACCGCCTTGCTCCCAGTTCACACCCCCCTCTCTCATATACCTCCCCACTCCATCCTTC
>NC_137055.1:37500-92500 GCF_032717465.1 Coenobita brevimanus
ACACTTGCCATCAACTCAGCTGAAAGGGGTTATGGATCTTTGTTATGAGGCAACAGGTCATTTGTTTTTCCTTCCTCTGTTATCTGAAGGCAAAAACAACAAGCCAGACACAGCAGCACCACCGGGCTATTCCCGCTGGTCCTGGTGGAAAGTTTTTGTGTGATCGTAATTTCCAAACAGACGCCAGCGTTTTGTCCGGATAGTGGGAAAAACTGTATGAATAACGGTTTGCAACAGCCAGGTGACAGGGTCTGGGTAGTGGATGGTCTGGGTAGTGGATGGTCTGGGTAGTGGATGGTCTGGGTAGTGGATGGTCTGGGTAGTGGATGGTCTGGGTAGTGGTCATCTGGATAATTAAGAGATTACTGTATATAAAATATCCAATAGATAAAAGGCAGAAAAATTATACATACAACAGATAACATGTAGATACAATGGAGATAATATGCAGATCCATTCATCCATCCATCCATCATCCAATCCTACGTTGCCCCATGAGGAGTGTAGGAGCCCAGGGCTAGGCAAGTTGGTCCTGACATTTAAGATGAGAGTGACCAGCCTCACTCATCCCTGAGTGGCATTACATGAGCAATAAACCCCAACCATCCCTTGGATATAAACCTTCACCGGCTCAATCCGATTGGAGCGCCGCAATTACCCACTAAACCACCAGGCACCATAATTTGGTTGTATGGTTACCACCCAGCGAAGTAAATGGTTTCCTGGTGTACAGGAAACCATTTGGCTTGTCACTCAGTGTAGAGTCACACACAGGCAGAAGGAAGAGGAAAGAATGAAGGAAAGAAAGACAGAAGAGGGAGTGTAAAGTTACCCGTAGGCAGAAGGAAGAGGAAAGAATGAAGGAAAGAAAGACAGAAGAGGAAGGAGGGAATGGGCAGACACCCAAAGCAGCACTATACTGAGTGAGTGGATGGTGAGTGCCCTCATCTACCACAAAACAATAATAATAATAATAATAATAATAATAATAATAATAATAACAGTAATAGTATCCCCAGTATCCCTGCTTGTCGTAAAAGGCGACTAAAAGGGTTGGCGGAGGGTTAGTGCCCCTCCCCGGAAAACAACTAACTAAAAAAACAAACAAGAAGCCTCGGACAAGGACTGACCAAACGTTGATGACCCAGGACCGGACAAAGGACTTGGTAATGTGTACATGGAATGTAAGAGGAGCGAATGATGAGGTGAAAGAGAGAGAGATTGTCCAGGTGCTTGAGGATGCGAAAGTGGATGTATGTGGAATAACTGAAACAAAATGGAGAGGAGAAAGTGTGAGAGAATGGGAGTATGGATGGGGTATATGTGCAGGAGTAGATGAGAATGAGAGGGCAAAGGAAGGAGTGTGTATAGTTGTGAGTAAAAGATGGAAGAACAGCATAAGACAGTATGGATCAGTTGGGTCAAGGATTGTGTGGGTAAAGTTGAAAGTTGGAATACAAATGTGGGCGATTGTGTGTGTGTATGCGCCAACGCAAGATCGTGCTAGAAGAGTGAGAGAAGAGTTCTGGACAAATGTGGAAGTGTGCATGGAAAAGTTTGGAAGGAATGAGAGAGTGTTTTTGATTGGTGATATGAATGGTAAAGTTGGTAATGTGAAGGTGGATGGAATAGTTGGTGAGTGGGGTGTGCCTGCTGAGATAGATGAGAATGGGAGTGCGTTAGTGGACATTTGTGCTGGGAGGGGGTTGGTGATAGCCAATACCCTCTTCAGGCATAAAATGATCCACAGGTATACATGGCGAATGATGAGAAGGGTGGGTGGTGAACTGAATGAAAGGAAGGCAATGATTGATTATGTGTGTGTGGATGAAAGGATGCGAAGATGTGTAAAGGATGCAAGAGTGTATAGAGGTTGGGGGAGTGGACTTTCTGACCACTACTTGGTGGTGGCCAGAATTAGGATGCAAGTAAGGTGGAGGAATAGAAGAAGGGAAAGACGAGAGGAAGGAGTAGTTGCAAGGAGAGTGGAAAGGTTACAAGAGGATGAGAATAAGGCAGAGTATAAGAGAGAAGTGGAGGAACGATTGGGCAAATATGAACTGGAGCAGATGGGAGACGTGGAAGGTGTGTGTAAGATATTTACAGAAGAAATATGTGCAGCATGTGATGTGGTGTGTGGAAGGAAGAGAAGACGGAGGGGGGTGCAAGGAACAGCGTGGTGGACAGAAGAGGTGAAACAGGCTGTGGCACAAAAGAAGAAAGCATACAATGAATGGATGAGAAATAGGGGTGTGGAAGAAGTTGAGAGGCGGAAGAGAGAGTTATACGTGGAAAGGAAGAGAGAGGTGAAGATATTAGTAAGAGAAAGTAAGAAGAGAGTGGATGAGGAATTTGGAAGGAATTTGAGTGTAAAGTGGAGGGACTGTAAGAAAATGTTCTGGAGAGAAGTGAAAAGAGTAAGACAGGGTGGAAATGAAGTTAGCAGGGGAGTGAAAGATAAAAATGGTAGATTACTAGTGGAGAAGGGAGAAAAAGTGAGCAGATGGAGAGAACACTTTAAGGAATTGTTGAACGTAGAGGATGGAAGTAATGCGAGTATAAGTGGCTGGGGAATGGCTGGGAGAAGGAGGGAGGTGAGAAGACAGGAAGAAATTAGTAGGATAGAAGTTGTGGAAGCAATGAAGAAAGTTAAATCGGGGAAAGCCCCAGGAATTGATGGAGTGTGTGGTGAAATGCTGAAGCATGGGGGAGAGATAGTAGTAGAATGGATGTGGAAGATGTGCAGAGTGGCCTGGGAGGAAGGTAGAGTCCCGGAGGATTGGAAGTCAGGTATAATTATTCCCTTGTACAAAGGAAAAGGGGAAAAAGAAGTGTGTGGTAATCATAGGGGCATTTGTCTTCTTAGTATAATAGGAAAAGTGTATGGTAGGATACTTATAGACAGAGTAAGAGAAAGAACAGAGAAATTAGTTGGAGAAGAACAGGGAGGCTTTAGGAAGGGAAGAGGTTGTGTAGATCAGATATTCATTCTTAGATCTTTAGTGGAAAAGTTTCTAGAGAAGGGAAAGAAGTTGTATGCGGCTTTCATGGATTTGGAGAAAGCATATGACAGGGTGGATAGACAAGGATTGTGGAAAGTGTTAAGAATATATAGAGTAGATGGGAAGTTGTTGAATGCTGTGAAGAGTATGTACGATGGTGCGAAGGCTGCAGTGCGTGTGGATGGTGAACTAAGTGAATTTTTCTCTTTGAAAGTTGGTTTGAAACAGGGATGTGTCATGTCTCCATGGTTGTTCAATCTGTACATGGATGGGGTAATAAAAGAGGTACAAGGTAGGGTAGTGGATGTTGGAGTGGCCCTGGTGAGAGAGGATAATGTTTGGAAACTCCCTGTACTGTTGTTTGCAGATGATACTGTGTTGTTGAGTGAAGACGAAGGGGAGCTGCAAGGCTTGGTGGATGAGTTTGAGAGAGTGTGTAAGAAACGGAACCTAAAGGTGAATGTAGGGAAGAGTAAAGTGATGGTCTTTGAGAGAGGTGAAGTCAGTGAATGTACAGTGAGGTTGGATGGTGAGGAATTGGAAAATGTGAGTACGTTTAAGTATTTGGGTAGTGTGATGAGTAAGGATGGAGGTTTGGAGGGTGAAGTGCTTGAAAGGGTACAGCAGGGAAGAAAGGTTGCTGGTTCCTTGAAAGCAGTGATAGGAAACAGGGAAGTGAGCATGGAAGTAAAAAGTTACTACATGACAGTATTGTGATACCAACTCTAACGTACGGAAGTGAAGCTTGGACATTGTTGGAAGGACACAAGTCAAGAGTG
Source organism: Coenobita brevimanus (assembly GCF_032717465.1). NCBI lineage: Eukaryota > Metazoa > Arthropoda > Malacostraca > Decapoda > Coenobitidae > Coenobita > Coenobita brevimanus. Next base: position 41,282 of record NC_137055.1, read on the forward strand.
AGAGCAGTGGAAATGAGTTATTTAAGAGGAGCCTGTGGAGTCACGTGGAGAGACAGGCTGACGAATGAGGATATAAAGGAACGTTGTGGTGTGGATGTGGATGTGATAGGAAGCGTTGTGAGGAACACACTGAGGTGGTTTGGCCATGTGGAGAGGATGGAGGGTGAAAGACTGACAAAGAGAGTATATGTGAGTGAGGTGGAGGGTGGAAGAGGGAGGGGGAGACCGAGGATGAGATGGAGGGATGGGGTGGAGAGGTATATGAGAGAGGGGGGTGTGAGTTGGGAGCAGGGCAGTGAAATGGCGGGGGACAGGGCGACTTGGAGGCGATTTGTTTGTGGCCACCCCAAACGGGATTGAGGCGTCTGGCAATAGATAGATAGATAGATAGTAATGATAATAATAATAATAATAATAACAATAATAATAATAATAATAATAATACCTGTACTGTATATGGAATTCTGACCCACCCATATACACTAATATACAGTAGTTGCCTCCGCCATATTTCCCTATTACAAATACTGTACTTACTGAGATATGGTACTTATAAAGGAAAGAGGTGTGTGGGGCCATCTGTTGTGTGCAAGGGGATATGCCGGGCCTCAGGTTATGTGCTGTAAGGAGTAGAAGAGTGAGATGTACAATAATAATAATAATAATAATAATAACAATAATAATAATAATAATAAATATCATCATCATCATCCGGACCTCCTTTCCCACCCTAGGGCAGGGTGAGGAGTAGCAACGTCCAGACAGCCCAAGTCTGCCCAGTTCAATGGGCCACACTTCCATTCACTCATCATCCAAGACCCCGGAATCCTGGGTCTATCTGATACGCCAAAAACTTTCACCACATTCTGTAGCTTCACATAAACGTATCCAATAGATAATAATAATAATAATAATAATAATAATAATAATAATAATGATAAAAATAATAATCAAAATAATAATCAAAATATTACCCTACTTGGTGATATGATGAGCAATACCGGTATATTAATATATAACTATTATCATCATAATACTGTAATAATAATAATCTATCTATAGCCAGGTGCCTTAATCCCATAAGGGGGTGTCCACAAACAAATAGCCTCCATGTTGCCCTGTCCCCTGCCATTTCATTGCCCTCTCCCACAGCTCACCCCCCCCCCTCTCTCATACCTCTTGTCTCCATCCCTCCATCTCATCCTTGGTCTTCCCCCCCTCCCCCCCCTCCACCTCCTTGCATACATTCTCCTCGTTAGTCTCTTGCTCTCCATCTTTTCCACATGGCCAAACCACCTCAATGTATGTCTCCTAACGCTTTCTATCACATCCACGCCACAACGCTCCTTCACTTCCTCATTTGTCAGCCTGTCTCTCCATGTGACTCCACAGGCTCCTCTCAAATAACTCATTTCCACTGCTCTCACTCTTGACTTGTGTCCCTCCAACAAGGTCCAAGCTTCACTTCCATACGTTAGAGTTGGTATCACAATACTGTCATGTAGTAACTTTTTCACTTCCATGCTCACTTCCCTGTTTCATATCACTGCTTTCAAAGAACCAGCAACCTTTTGTCCTTGTTGCACTTCCTCCTCTAAACTTCCATCCTTCATTTCAAACTGGAAACAAAATCCACTCCACAAAACAATCGTCAGTACAGCAAAAGAGACATGGATAGTAAGTAGGATACAATGACAACACAAAAAATCACTTTTACACCCAATATAGTAAAAAAAGAAAAAAAAATGAAATGGTAAAAGTAAATGCATTTGGGTACATTTGAGTTTGTTCCACTATGCCAGAAACAAACACTCACAGGCAGGGCTTAAGGAACATCATAACAACAAGGGGGACAAAATTATGCAGGAAAAGCTCTGCCTTCCTCTGCTACTTGGTGGTGGCTCTGGTGACCCTGATACACGTCTACAAGGTATGCGCCTGCTGTGTGGATTCCTGCAATCGTCGGGGCAGCTCACCCGCCTGTGACCGAAGACACTGCACCATCGGCTGAGGAAGGGCAGTGGGTCGTGTCCTCAACTGTGGTTCTTTATGCCCAGAAGATGAAGGTCATTTATCACCCTGAAAGTAATGAGAAAAATACAGAAAACAAACTGGAGGAAAACGGTACAAACTGAACTGATAAGGTCTTTCAGCTGTTTAAAGTGTACATTTACCAGAATTTTTTTTGGTAAAAGTACACTTTCATTGCTGAAATAAGTTTCCTGGCAATTATGATGGGATGTTTTATGCATTAACCCACCCAGACCTCATTCAACCTAACTTATACCACAGTAGTGACACAAGAGACCTTATAGGCTACAATACTACACTTCCATGGATGTCTAGCTGAAGGGGAGGGCACAAATTTAAATAAAGTACCAAACATTCGTGAGTGCAAACGCGACGTATGACAAAAACTTACACCAATGATCTATCATGCAATTTTGATTATATTTTGTTCTATAACATATACTCTCTGCGACCCCAGTTCGGTACCCAACATTCGGCTTTTAAGTGTTAAAGTTTGGTGGGTAGCATGCGCCATTGAGTGGGAGCTTCGCAGGGCGACGGGAGACGAGTATTATTAGCTCATACTGTACTGTACATAAAAATACCATTTCCTATCAGTACAAACGAGTTTTAAGAAGAAACTTTATGTAATCTATTGATTCTTTAACATCGTCATGCATTTCTGCAATTCCTTTGCACAAATCGACTGTAAATTAAGGATTAAATTCAAATTTTATGGCTTGTGAGGGAGAAGGGAGGGAGGAGAGGGGCTGGTGTGTTGTGCCAGTTATGTAATGTGTGGTTTGTAGGATATTGCTAGCAGCATTATCATAACACCCACAGCTCATTCAGTGGAAAGATTTTAGTATAGGTAGTGACTAGCATCATACTAAGTCAGGAGTAATATTATTATTCATTACAATTTTTCTGCTGCAAGTAAACGTGGCACCAATGCTTTCATATGATGTTGACGTGAGAAGTGACACAGGATTGCCAATGTAACGACTATGAAGCTAGACCTATTTTTTGCTTCTACCTAGCGACACTACGTAACATGACAATATGGTATCTAGCTACATTTTGGATATTTTTTGCCATTTTCAGGTGATATTCTAGAGATTTAATCGTATTTTATAGCGATGTTTTGCAGTGTTTACTACCTAGCGACATTTTAGCAAGTTTTCATGACTAAACTAGCGAGACTGATGATGAGGACTTGGCAGCCCTGCGTCCAGTATCATTTGAACGGGAAAATTTGCAGGCGAGGTACGCACTTCAAATACTGTTCTCCGCGTTCAGCTGTTCACTGGGTTCATGAAACAGCATGCCACGTACGTACAGCAGTCAAGAATATGCAGATATCGTTTATTTTTACGGATTCTGCGATAGGAATGCCAGTGTTGCAGAGAGGAATACAGGTGGAGATACCCAATGGCGCCACGTTTACTTGCAACAGAAAAATTGTAATAAATACTAGTCTTCCTGACTTAAAGTGAGGCAAATCTCCCATTACAATAACGTTTTTCCACTGAATGAGCTGTGGGTGATATGATAATGCTGCTAGCAATATCCTACACACCACACATTACATAACTGGCAACAACACACCAGCCCCTCTCCTCCCTCCCTTCTCCCTCACAAGCCATAAAATTTGAATTTAATCCTTAATTTACAGTCGATTTGTGCAAAAGAATTGCAGAAATGCATGACGATGTTAAAGAATCAATAGATTACATAAAGTTTCTTCTTAAAACTCGTTTGTACTGATAGGAAATGGTATTTTTATGTACAGTACAGTATGAGCTAATAATACTCGTCTCCCGTCGCCCTGCGAAGCTCCCACTCAATGGCGCATGCTACCCACCAAACTTTAACACTTAAAAGCCGAATGTTGGGTACCGAACTGGGGTCGCAGAGAGTATATGTTATAGAACAAAATATAATCAAAATTGCATGATAGATCATTGGTGTAAGTTTTTGTCATACGTCGCGTTACACCCTGTATATATACAATACATACATACCGGTATACCATATTACTGAAGAGGGTCTGTTATCATAACATGGTTCTTCTTTTATTTCTTCCTTCCACTTTCTATATATCACTAATGACTCTTTACTTTCCATCTGTTCTTTCCACTTTATTGTATCTTTCTCTCTAATTCTTTGCTTTATTTCCACTACTTTAATCTTTTTCAGGTTTCTAATTTCTATTCCACTTTCTTCCATATATTTCAGTGATATTTTTCTCCACTGGTTTTTCTGGTCCTCTTTTATTGCAGCCCATATTTTTTCCAATAGTTCATTTCCTCTTTCTTCTATATTCTTTATATATTTGATCCTGCCTTCCACAATGGGGTGCTTTCAAAGCTAGTATTCCGCTAGATGGCTCCACTGTTGCAGTAAACACATTCCCCGCACTGTTTAAAAAGCATATTTTTCTTTGTTAAATATCTATACTGTTGTGTGAAAATGTGAATCATGGTAATGTCATATGCCGAAATATAAATAATACAAATAGAACACGTATATATAACGTATCGTGAAGTGTTTATATTTACCATAAAGGGAAATTAAAATATCACTGATGGCATGTGATGGCAACCCGTCCTTCCAGTGACCCTATATTATTTAATTTCTGCTGCATTTAGTGCAAATTTGGTTCTTAATACATTGTCTGTTCAGACTGTAAAGTACGCCTAGTGGGTATCTAGACTCATCCAGTTTCTATGTGGGCAGAAATTTAATGTTGAGTAAATACTGGCATTCAACATTTTGCTCGCTTCCTTCACGCATGCGCACCACAAGACAGTCCCGTGTTTAAGTTTTTTCACGAGGGATGTCAAGTTTCCATGAAAAATTTTATTTTGATGGCGTGTAATGTCACGGATTCACTCAGAGTAGAAACGAGCTATATTCATAACATTCGTCATTGGTTCATAAGTGACTATGTACAGGCAGTGTGTTTCACTGAGCGATATCTTTGTGTAATTGTCATTCCCACATCTTGCCTCTCTAGCTGTTAACTAAGCTACGCCCATTTCTCATGTCCCTGTACCCTACGTTGGTTACATTACTGTCGTAAATAGACACACCCACAAACACATATAGTTCAGTAATGTGAGTTTCTGACTGTTGAGCTGAGAGAGAGAGACCTTCCCCTGCAGCTTCCTTGCACCACGAGTGAGTCATATTCATATGTATCATTGTAGCTTTGTGTAAATAAAGTGTTACAGTGAAGTTTTGTCTTTTTCTGTTGAGAACTAGTGGTTATTTTAATTTTTACATTTCATCAAATGCCTACCAAATAAATACCTTAAGGTCATCTTATCATCAATATCTCACACACATTGCCCCCTCTTGGCAAGTCCCTAAAGGTATGGTCATGTGAGGACTGTCTCCAGCCCACCTGTTCACACACATATGTTTGTAAGATCTTCCACTGATTGAGTCAGTAGCCTGTGCACATACCAGTCCTCTTGACCTGGATGCAATCTCACTGGGGGTAGACATTTAAGAGGATGCAGTAGTATTTACTCGTCATGTGTTCTCACGTTTGCATATATATATATATATATATATATATATATATATATATATATATATATATATATATAAAATCGTGAATACTGAACTTGACTCCGTGTGAATCTTGTGGATCACTTGGAGGCGATGTCTTGGCTTGTGTACCTTCCACAGTCGTCTGTCCTCGGTGAGACCAGGCAAAGAATGACGCGTAAACGATCTTGGTTTTGGGACGGTTCCTGAGACCGGATGATTTATGATGGTGAATGCCAGTATTTACTCAATATTAAATTTCTGCCCACATAGAGACTGGATGAGTCAAGATACCCACTAGGCGTACTTTACACTGTGAATAAACTATGTATTAAGAATCTAACTTGCACTAAATGTAGCAGAAATTAAATAATATAGGACCACTGAAATGGCGGATTGCCATCACATACCATCAGTGATATTTTAATTTCAGTTTATGATAAATATAAACAATTCATGATACGTTATATATACGTGTTCTATTTGTATTATTTATATTACGGCATATGACATTACCATGATTCACAATTTCACACAACAGTGTAAATATTTAACAAATAAAATTATGCTTTTTATACAGCGCAGGAATGTGTTTACTGCTACAGTGGAGCCATCTGACGGAATACTAGGCTTTTCAGAAGCACCCCATTCTTGATTTCATATTTGAAACAGTTTCGGGATAATTCGCCGCAAGTGATATTCGCCGTGACAACATTAACAAGACAATTCGGCTCAGGACAGATTCGGCAAGAGATTCCGATCCTTTCTTAGCCTGCAGTGTGATGGTCTTTTCAGTGGAAGTATAGACACTTAAAATAAACAGTACGGCATGTGCAAGCCTGCAGTGGCATAATGCTGTTGAATTTCACTGGCACACACACTGGATGGCTGTTTCTTCGTATTGTGGAAGACGCAGACACCATTACAGTAAGGTAGGTCATGTACTGTTATTATGTGGCTGGGAGAACTGCTGGAAGTAAGCTGTGTCCTCCAGTCCCGATCCGTCGGAAAGGGAGGGGTGACAGGCTGGCATCAGTATATTTAATATTGGTACTATAAGATCAACGCATTAACATGGCCGCACTGCATCTGAGAAATCATATTCTGGTATGGTGTGGTCAACCCGAAATTCATTTTTGGTCCAAATATCCGTAAAGAAATCAAAAGTCCTTACGTTTAAAGTCAAAGCCCCTAAGCTTGTCCCTACGGTACATGAATTATTTTTCAACAAGAAATGCACATAGTATGTTTCTTATGAAGTGATTAATAAGGTTCATGGAGAAAGGAGAACCCAAATAATGAATGCAATGGCATTTAATTACGTTTCTTAGAGAAAAAGTTTTTTTTTTTTTTTCAATATGCATCCAGTTTTCTGAACTCCTATATATTAAGAATAAGAAAAATAAAGTTTATATAGCTTGTTTTCATTATAGTTAATGATAATATGTTTCATTGTCTAGATAATTCCTCTAAGTATTCATGATGCACCTGAGGGTGAAAACACAAAGTATACGTTATATGATAGAGGAATAGTCAATATATAAGTAGAGCAATGTCATATTTCCTGCCATGAAATTGGATGTGGAAATTTATCTTCAGCTCCGGGGAAACAGTTTATATATAACGCTTTTGGTATTTCAATGTCAGATTTCATTGATAATCAGCGCAGCAGTATGGCTAACTTAAGGCCTGAATGGAAAGAAAACAGTAAAGCTTTACTCTTTATAACTGCATAGAGGACACAAAATTTATTGGCTGTTTTTCTTATGAAAAATTCTACTAATTATTAATGAATACCGGTATCTGAAATCCCTAGGTTTTTAAGAATTTTGCTTGGGCGTCTTTCCGTCTCTACGTCTTTGAAAATTAGTAAAAAATCCCTAAGTTTAGGGATATGTCCCAACAGTTGGCAACACTGCTGTGGTGAGATGAGTAAAATAAGGCATCAGATAAATGTGGTGTAAGAAATGAAGGCCTCGTTGATGGCCAAAGACTGCTGGGAACTGGAATACTCGGCCATACAATACTCACATTCTCTTAGCCATTCACAAAGACCTAATTCCATTTTTCCTTTTTGGCAGGATGTTCTGAGTGAGTGCCAGTTCAAAAGCCACACCTCAGTGAAGCAGCGATGACCCTCACACCAAGACCTGTGGCCGATATTCAGAACTGTTGGCCAAGATGGGCCGTGCAGTGTAGTGAAGGATTTTATCACCACCTCTTTAAGGCATGGCAGTGCTTGTGCATTTCTTCTTGCTGAGATGGGTAAAGAGTTTCATTTTCTGCTCCTTTTTTTGTAATTTTTCTTCAGTGTGTTATATGCTGTAGTGCTGCGATATTATCCTCCATAACGTCATGACCCCATTATTGCAGAATTTTAATTCCCCATAGAATACATTTTTACTTTCAGGCAAACACAATTTTGTGGATAAAAAAATGGTTTTCTGGTTATTTTTTGTGGTTCATTTTGACTCATTTTCAGAACTGCCTCGTTTCCCTGTTTTTCCTGCCTCCCCCTTCCCTCGATTGAACGTGGGAACCCATGCAGAGAAAAGAAGCATTTTCGCTGGAAAATAATGGTTAATATCAAATAGATTGAATAACAACTTGGAAAACCCATGTTTTATCCAAACCTAACCACATCTGACTTGACCTAACTGGGTGCCTTTGCTCCTCAGAACCTCCAAAGCATTAATGTAACCCCCTCTAACCCAGCCACACTGCAGGGAAGAAACACGAGACAATGAAGTTGGCAGTTTTAAGCATTAATCTAACTTTATCCAACTAAGGAAATGGTCAAGGACGAGGTTGTTGCTGGTGATGAGAGGAACCCATAGAATCCATAACACTGTATACCCACTGTTTGCCAGTCAGTATAAAAAATGCAGCACATCCTCGTATATACAGTCACTGTAGTGTACACTCATTTGCTTATGGGATCAATAAGAATTTAACATTTGTTTCTTATACAGTCACTGTGATACTTGATTTCTCATTACCAGTCTGTGATCTTTTTCTGGCTTACATGATTACAACCCAAAATTCATTAAACGATTGCTTTCCAGAAATGTATGGCAGTTGTAAAATGGTGGTGTGCTGTACCCAACAAAGCATCACAGGATTAGCAAGTGCAAAAGCAGGTGAATGTCCAGTAATGAAAGTAGTAGAATCAGTTTCAGGAAAAGGTGTATACTGTATTGATTTTATCTCATTAAAACCAGGAAACAGTGTGCAACAAAATGTGTGCTGAGTGAAATATGGTATTCTTGCTAGCAAACTAGGAGAGTTCACCATCTAACCAAATCTCTCAGTAAATTTTAAAGCATCTTTCCTATCACAACCTTCTTTCCGATCGTCAGTACGGGTTCCGTCAGGGACGCTCCACTGGCGATCTTCTCACCTACCTTTCAGACTCCTGGTCATCCTCCTTTCGGGACTTTGGCGAAAGCTTTGCCATTGCACTTGACATCTCAAAGGCTTTCGATCGAGTCCGGCATAAATCTTCAATTTCCAAACTGCCCTCCTACGGTTTCTATCCTTCTATCTGTGCCTTCATCGCTAGCTTCCTTTCTGGTCGTTCTATAGCCGCTGTTGTAGACGGCCATCGTTCTTCTCCTAGATCTATCAACAGTGGTGTTCCTCAGGGCTCTGTCCTATCACCAACTCTCTTCCTTTTATTCATCAATGATCTAAGCTGTACATCTAACCCTATCCACTCATACGCTGATGACTCCACCCTTCACCTTTCCATTCGGTTCCCTCAACGCCCATCTCAACAGTTACTTCAACAAACAAGGGATGAGGCTATGGCACACCTGTCTGACTAGGCTCATATCTCTGACTGGGGTAAAAATAATATGGTTGTTTTTAATGCATCTAAGACTCAGTTCTTACACCTATCAACCCGACAAAATCTTCCACAGGTATACCCACTAATGTTTAATAATATTCAGCTTAATCCTGCACCATCCTTGAACATGCTTGGGGTTTCATTTACTCGGGACTTATCTTGGAAAGATCATATTACATCTCTTGTAAAATCTGCTTCCAAGAGATTGGGTGTGCTAAGCCGACTCTGTTCTTTCTTTACCCCTGCACAATTGTTGACTCTATACAGGGGTTTTATCCGTCCCTGTGTGGAGTACAACTCTCATGTGTGGGGAGGCTCCCCACATACAGCTCTTCTCAATAGGATGGAGTCAAAGGCTTTTCGTCTCATTAACTCTCCTCCTCTTACTGACTCCCTTCAACCTCTGTCTCTTCGCCGCACTGTTGCATCTTTATCTCTTTTCTATCGCTACTTTAATGGTCACTGCTCCTCTGAACTGTCTGCTTGCATTCCTCCACCTCTACGACGGGTGCGTAGCACCCGTCTGGCAGCAAATCTCATCCCTTTTCTGTCCAGCTCTCTAATGTAAGAGTTAACCATTACTCCCAGTCTTTCATTTATGCAACAGGTCAACTCTGGAACTGTCTCCCTCTGTCTGTATTTCCTGCTGCCTATGATCTCCAGTCTTTCAAACGCAGTGTGTTCAGGCATCTCAAAATGATTGGATCTTGAATTTGGCTCTCTATTGTATTTTGTTTTTCTCTTGGAGGGAACTGTTACTGCGGGCTCATGGCCTTTGGTTCCTTCTTCCTCGCATAAAAAAAAAAAAAAATGGTACCATAATGTTAAAGTTTTTATTTTTATTTTTTTTTCATTCATTTTTTTTCATCATCCAATCCTACGTTGCCCCATGAGGAGTGTAGGAGCCCAGGGCTAGGCAAGTTGGTCCTGACATTTAAGATGAGAGTGACCAGCCTCACTCATCCCTGAGTGGCATTACATGAGCAATAAACCCCAACCATCCCTTGGATATAAACCTGCACCGGCTCAATCCGATTGGAGCGCCGCAATTACCCACTAAACCACCAGGCACCATAATTTGGTTATATGGTTACCACCCAACGTAGTAATTTTTTTTTTTTTTTCCTAATATGTGAACAGTAACTCTATATATGGGCACAGGGCATATTTTTCTTAGATTGATCCTTTTCACAGGCTGATATCGGGAAGCATCAGCCCAGGAAGGACGGCACCAGGATGAAGGCTGCAGATCTTGGCTGAACCCTGTCATCATATTTGCTGGGAGATCCTGACTGAGGGAAGGGTGGTTGCCTGGACACCTGCATGAGGGGACCTTTGTGGATGGAGTGAGAAGGTGAGTGAAGTTTACACCCCACAGCATGTACCCTGAGTGAGTGTGTGGGAACTGCAGGGCTTGATGGATGAAAATGTTGATGATAATCTATCCATCTATCTATCTATTGCCAGATGCTTTAATCCCTTATATGGGGTGGCCACAAACAAATCGCCTCCATGTCACCCTGTCTCCCGCCATTTCACTGCCCTGCTCCCACCTCACACCCCTCACTCTCATATACCTCTCCATTCCATCCCTGCATCTCATCCTTGGTGATAATGACATATGTATTTTCCTTTTTCTGAATCATAACTGCTCCATGTATAAGAGTGAGAAGAGAATTGTACATGATAGGAGTGAATGGAGATTTGAGTGATGAGTTTTCTGTGAATGTTGGTGTGCATCGGGGGTCAGTCTTGAGTCCCATGTTGTTTATCATGGTACTTGAAGCCCTTTCACGTGACTTTAGAAACGGACTCCTGTGGGAGTTGTTGTATGCTGATGATTTGGTGTTGATTGCAGAGAATGAAAGGGAGGCGGAGGAAAGATTTAGGAAGTGGAGAGACGGAGGAAAGATTTAGGAAGTGGAGAGATGGTATGGAGAGACGGAGGAAAGATTTAGGAAGTGGAGAGATGGTATGGGGCACAAGGGCTTAAGAGTAAATGCAGATAAAACAAAAGTGATGATATATAGGGCTGGTGGCGGTACTGTCAAAGACGAGGGAGAGTGGCCATGTGCGATTTGCCAAAAGGGTGTGGGAAGTAATTCCATCTTGTGCAGTGTTTGTGATAAGTGGGTGCATAAGAGATGTAGTGGTATTAGAAGTAGACTGCAAGATAATGCTGATTTCACGTCTGTGGTGTGTCGGGGAGAGCAGGTGGAGATTGTCAGACGTGAAAGGACTGAACTTGCTGGTGAGTCTCTTGAGTGTGTGGAAGAGTTTTGTTATTTGGGAGACATGTTATGTGCTGGAGGTGGGGCTGGAGCAGCTCTGTGGCTAGGGTGAGCAGTGGCTGGAAGAAGTTCAGCGAGCTGTTGCCTCTCCTGACATTGAGAGGACTCTCCCTCCATGCTTAAAGGTCTTTATATGTGACATGCATTAGGAGTGTAATGCTGTATGGTAGTGAGACCTGGGCAGTAAAGGAAGAGGATATTCGCAGGCTCAAACGCACAGAACTTACAATGATTAAGTGGATGTGCAGTGCATCGTTGAGTGTGAGGCCTGGGGGGCTAGGTTTACGATGGAAGAGTTAAGAGGTAGGATGGGGCTGGGGTGATGAGGAGGGGTAGATTGAGGTGGTTTGGGCATGTGGAGAGGATGGAGGTTGACAGTTGGGTGCAGAAAGTGAGAAATGTTAACGTTAGAGGTAGGGTTGTGAGAGGTAGGCAGAAAAACACCTTGGATGAAGTCATTGGGTGTGACCTCAAGGATAAGGGACTGAATAGGGTGGCAGCTGGAGTTTGAGTTGCATGGAGAGCCGCCATTAGGTGACCAGGGCTGATGCATGCAAGCGTGTTGGAGCCTTTAAAAAACAAAAACGATGATGATACTGATAATGATTTTTGTCGGCAGATGGAGGAGTGGATCCCAAGTGTCATCCTGCCATCTTGTTCTGACTTCAAGATTGGCTGGGTATGGATGGAACACGCTGACAGCCAACACATCAAAGTGGAAGAAGATAGGGGAAACCTTTATTCTGCTGTGGACCAATATGGCCTGCTGCTGTGATGATGATGGTGGACAGAATTGCAAGAAATCTGCAGCCATTCATCTCACAGTGATGTTAAAGGTAAACCAGATTTCTTTTCCATATCCTTTGTAGATGCAGGCCTGGTCAGTCAGCCACACCCCAGGGATTTTTATACGCAGTGTCACTCTACCAGGGACCCATTGGGTATGTCAGCTTAGCACCCTAGGAATTGTCAGGCATTAGGTTCTTCACTAGTTTAGCAAAGGCCAGGATGATCCCACATGTCTAGTGCTTCTGTATGTGTGACAATTATTATTATTATTTTTTTTAGTGTGACTGGTAAAATATATGGTAGGATACTCATTGATAGGGTTAGGCACATGACAGAGGAGCTAGTTGGAGAAGAACAAGGGGGATTTAGGAAGGGAAAAGGGTGTGTAGATCAGATATTTGTTCTAAGATGTTTAGTGGAGAAGTATCTAGAGAAGGGAAGGAAAGTGTATGCTGCCTTCATGGACTTGGAGAAAGCTTATGACAGAATAGATAGGCAAGGTATGTGGAAGGTATTAAGAATATATGGGGTGGAGGGAAAATTGTTGAGTGCTGTGAAGAGTATGTACGAGGGAGCTAGGGCTACTGTGCGAGTGGATGGTGAGCTGAGTGAGTTCTTTGATCTCAATGTGGGACTGAAACAGGGGTGTGTGATGTCTCCATGGCTGTTTGATATATACATGGATGGGGTTGTAAAGGAGGTGCAGGGTAGGGCAGTGGATGTGGGGGTGGCTCTAATGAATGAGGGTGAGATTTGGAAGCTTCAGGTGTTGCTGTTTGCTGATGATACAGTATTGTTGAGTGAAGATGAATGGGAGTTGCAAGGTTTGGTGAATGAATTTGGGACAGTGTGTAGAAGGAGGAATCTGAAAGTTAATGTAAACAAAAGTAAAGTTATGGTGTTTGAGAGGAATGAAGTCACAGAGTGTGCAGTGAGGTTGGATGGTGAGGATATGGAGAATGTGAGTGCATTCAAGTACTTGGGTAGTGTGATGAGTAAGGATGGAACTTTGGGGGATGAAGTGCGTGAAAGGGTACAGCAGGGAAGGAAGGTTGTTGGTACACTGAAAGCAGTGATGAGAAATAGGGAGGTGAGTATGGAAGCTAAGAAGTCACTGCATGATAGTATTGTGATCCCTACCCTGACGTATGGAAGCGAGGCGTGGACCTTACAAGAGGGGAACAAGTCAAGAGTGAGAGCAGTGGAAATGAGTTACTTGAGGGGAGCATGTGGAGTGACATGGAGGGACAGGTTGACGAATGAAGAAGTGAAGGAACGCTGTGGGGTGGATGTGGATGTGGTTGAGAAGATTAGGAGAAATACACTGAGGTGGTTTGGACATTTGGAGAGAATGGAGAATGAAAGACTGACTAAGAGGGTGTATGTGAGTGAGGTGGGGGGAGGGAGAGGGAGGGGTAGACCGAGGATGAGGTGGAGGGATGGAGTTGAGAGGTATATGAGGGAGGGGGGGTGAGTTGGGGGGAGGGTAGTCAAATGGTGGGTGACAGAGCGACTTGGAGGCGTTTTGTCTGCGGCCACCCTTTGCGGGATTAGGGCATCGGGCTATAGATAGATAGATTACATGTATTTCCACTTGTATATATAATTAGTGAAGAATGAATGCTAGCTTTACGAATTTGGTAATGAAAAGTTATATTTGGTAATGAAAATTGAGGAGATTGGTAATGTTGCTGTTGCGATCTGGCAACTCTGTTTCTCTGACATCATCAACAGTCACAGTCTAACTCCCGCCCACGAACACCCAAACAGTTATTCCCTAACTTCGATCGCGAGTGAAAGCATATTGTAATGGGAGCCACACGTGCTCATTTTTTGTGAATAAACAATGAATAAACTGCAATACCTCACCACAAGACCACATCGGAATTTGCAGTGTTGTGCAGTATTAAGAAATTAGAATTCAGAGTGCAAAGGATTAACTGTGGAGTGCAAAGCTGGCGGTTGAAACAGGCAGTTCAGACTTGCCTGATGCAATTAACAATGTGCAGTGTTAAACAGTTATAACTCACAGTGCAAAGAATTACTGTACGTGCAGCACAACACTGGATTACTGTACGTGCTTCAAGAGCATTTTCACCACTGCCAAAACCTTACAAAAGATGGCCACAAACGTGCTGTAATTACCCTGGATGAGGTACAGTCACTTTTAATTCCTCATTCTTTGGTTCCTTTTTCATTTATTTTAAGCTTTATGTCCATTATTGTTGTGAATAGGGTCTTACATAGGTTTAACCCGCCCCGTCCCGACGACGTATGGGTACGTCACCACGATTTGCATTTGCCAGTCCCGGCGACGTACCAGTACGTCGTGCAATTGCAAGGTACCTAATTTGCACAATTTTCAATTTTCGCACGTGATTTTTCGTATGTATACACGGGACACCTTCCTCTATTCCTGTACAAGATACCAAGCAGGGACAATGCCTTACACTGCATAACCTCCCCCCTCCCCCCCTCACACCATTGTCTTGGCAAAGGACCTGTTACCAGTGACCTGGCTAGTAAAGTTATTCAGGGCCAGAGTGATTCCCCAATCGATGACAATGTGGAGGACAATGTTTACATAGCATTAGAAGAAGAAACAGCCAGAAATAATGATCAGGTAGTGTGGCAAAAATAGGTCAGGTATGGTGATTAGTTAGTGAGTGAAACAATGCTTATAATGCCTTTATTACTGCTTGAAAACCAATATACTGTCATACTACATATACATTCGTACCAAGTAAATAAATAAATACCGTTTATGAGTGGATAAAATAGTTACCCTCCCATAGAACTCGTTTTCTTTGGTGCCAGCATGTTAGAAAACCCACTCAGGTAAGGAGGAACTCCTACCTGGATTGGGCACTTTAAACCTCAGGTGAGCGATTTCTCTATGAATTTTCGATGTTTCTCACCAAAAGCGAAGGTTTTAGCCAAAAAAAAAAAAAATCGAAAATACCTCGGGACTGGGGGATGTCAGAGGTGCGGAAAACCTCGGGACGTGACGGGTTAAATATGTGCTGTGCATGTCTGGTAGGGAGTTATTTAGGTGGCTTTCAAAATTAGGCTGGGTTAGGGTCCATAAGTACCAGTCCAGGAGCCAGGGACTTGTTGTAAGTACCCAGAATGTTTAATATTGTATCTCACCTCTAAAACCTCATTCTCTGGTTCTTTTGCATTTATTTCAGTCTTTTATGTCCCTTATTCGTGTGAGTTGGGTCTTTAATAGGTGCAATACATGTCCAGAGGGAGTTGTATAGGTGTTTGTCTGAGTTAGGGTCCATAAGTACAAGTCCAGGAGGCTGGGGCCCATTATCCGGACAGGACCACTTTCTGGACATGCCTTTGGCTCTATTACATTGGATAGTGGAGGGATTACTTTTCAAATCCTGTACAATAGAGTACTGTACATGTGGGTTCTGTTACATGTTTGTCTGCTATACAAGAAATTGGTGATAGGAGAATGGGCAATGTAGACCCAGGTTTGGTGATGCTGGCGGGATCAGTTAACCTAACCCTATTTTTCCCGTAAGTTCTATCTATCTATCTATTGCCAGAAGCTGTTATCCCATAAGGAGTGGCCACAAACAAATCACCTCCATGTCACCCGGTCCCCCACCATTTCACTGCCCAGCTCCCACCTCACCCCCCCCATCTGTGATACACATACTCCATCATACAGTACATACTACCCCCCCCCTCCCTCCATTATATGAGCATCATATCCGTTATCAAAGCAGTTGTCCATTAACACACCAGTCATATAACAGGACCTGACTGTATCCAGTCTTGTGAGAGTGACAGGGTTCAGGAAATCCCTAACTCTGATGTCATAACAACATTGGTAAGGGTGGGACACAGGCATCTCTGGTGGTGCCTGTCATTTAAAGCATATTTGTGTGTTTAGGGACAGACAGCCTCCATTATAAAAGCACACTTTTTTAATGCATTTGTAAAGCATCTGAATTAGCCAAGAGATAAGTGATTTTTGTTATTATTACTGTATTATTATTATTGTTATTATTATTATTATTATTATTATTATTATCATCATCATCATCATCATCATCATCATCATCATCATCATTCATTCATTCATTGCCAGACGCCATGTATCCCAAACGGGGTGGCCAACGGCTTAGAGTTAATTGTTTTACAGGGAGGGGCACTAATCCTCCACCAACCCCACTCATCATCATCATCATTTTTATTATTATTATTATTATTATTATTATTACAGTATTGTTATAAGAGATGGTAATTTCTGTAGGGAGAGGGCAGTGAAGTGGCAGGGGACAAGGCAACATGGAGGGGATATGTTTGTGGCTACCCCTTATAGGATTAAACCATCTGTTAGTAGATAGATAACCAATGGCTTTATTTTACCTGCACAGATGGAGCTGACCTGACCTGCCTGCTATTACCCCAACCTTCCTACCATCAAAATGCAGCGGAGTCAGCAGGAAATCAGCAAGGAGTCAGCAGGAAAGCAACAAGGAGTCAGCAGGAAATTGCCAAGAAGTCAAAGAAGATCAGCAGGGAGTCAGGAGGAAGTCAGCAGTGTCAGCAGGGCAGGGAGTCAGCAGAGACATGCAGTATAGTTCTTTCAGCTGAACTTGGCAAAGATTTTAGTTCTTTTGCAGTTTATTTCCCTTAGCTCAGTGGCAGAAAAAGGCAGCACTAGTGCTCTACATCTTTTCCATAGCACTTCTTTGTGACTAGCATTGTATCCATTCATTACTCTTTTACAAATCAGAATTCTAGTTGGATAGGTGGTAGTTTTGGCCAGAGGGATGGTAGTTTTGGCCAGAGGGATGGTAGTTTTGGCCAGAGGGATGGTAGTTTTGGCCAGAGGGATGGTAATTTTGGCCAGAGGGATGGTAATTTTGGTCAGAGGGATGGTAATTTTGGCCAGAGGGATGGTAGTTTTGGTCAGAGGGATGGTAATTTTGGTCAGAGGGATGGTAATTTTGGCCAGAGGGATGGTAGTTTTGGCCAGAGGGATGGTAATTTTGGGCCAGGTTAGAGTAAAAGGGGTTTAGTGTGTCTGACTATTCTTGTCAGTTAACTCATAAACAGTGACTCTCTCTGTCTCTCTCTCTCTGTCTCTCTCTCTCTCTTAATCTCAGGTAATTTTGTGGTTACAGGTGGACGTCACCAGACCTGGGTGGTTTTACTTGAAGGAATCCTAATCTTCCTGTCATCCTGAAGCCAAGTAATGAGGAAGTCAAGAATGATTCAGCAGGAAGTCAAGAGTCATGAGGGAGAGCAGGAGGTGGTCTAGAGAGTCAGGAGGAGGTCAGCAGAGTCAGCAGAGAGTCATCAAGGAGACAGCAGAGTCGGCAAGCCAGGGAGTCAGCAGAGTTATCAGGGAGTATATACTGTGGTGACTCCTTCCTGCCTCTCACCAAGTACAACAAGTGTGTGTGTGCGTGTGTTTATCAGTGTTGTTGGGGTGTGAATGCATTGGCATTGTTAGGCCAGCGTAGGGAAGGTTAGGCCAGGCTTTGGGCAGCTTTTGGGGTGGCTCTGGGTTGGCTGCTGCTGATATTATTTTTTCCCCATTGGCTCTGTGTCTTCTATAGCACTTTTGTTGTTGTTGCTTTACCCTGGTCTGTTTGGCTGAGCAGACCCATCAGCCACAAGCAAGCAGCTGCATTTATGTGTCAGATGCAGTTTGCTAGGGTTGGAACATGGCAAGGTGGAGGGAAAGTGGAAGAGGCTTACAGCCGTAGTCTTAAACTGTGAGCAGGCGTTCACCTTGCCCTCTCCGTAGCTTTTGGTAATCTTAACGCACGAAAGGGAGAGCGTTCCCCGGCGAACAGGAGAGGATTACCACAGCGTAGTACTGACATCCACGGAGAGTCTCATAGCACCCCTTCACATGCCCCTTCGTCATGTTATATACAGCAGCTTTGTGCAGTGAAAACTATGTAGAATTTGAAGGACCCAATGATGTGTGTGATGGGAACTTTAATTTAAGGATAAAAACATTGTATACAGAAAGTAAATAAGCTTTTAATAGTTTTATCATTAAAAGACTTCACTGCTTCTCCAGAGATGGTTAATTTATGGCAAGATGAAGACAAAGATGAATTACTGTAACCACTTGCATTTTATTTTTCACTGTTTCTGCCAAGTTGTTTATCAGATATGGTGCATGATCTTTTTATAATTAGTTTGATTAGTTCATGAAATAATTCCTACAGTAAAGAATGGCTGAGTACTACCTAAACAGACTAATCATGCACAGCCAGTTAGTTTGAAATACAAAGTCTCATGTTTGTGTTTGGTAAACTTTGACAAGTCTGCACTATTTTGTTTGGCTTGGCAGTATAGTTTTCTGGTGTATATTGGTGTGGTTTGTTTGGCTTGGCAGTATAGTTTTCTGGTGTATATTGGTGTGGTTTGAACGAATTTGACCTTTATTCATGATGCTCCTGGTTGGTTTTCAAATTAACCCCCATCCCCTTAGGTGTTTGGGGGACTGGTGGGATTTGGGGGTTATGGGTGAGAAAAATGGCAAAAACAAGCATTTGGGGCAGAAATGTCACAATCTGCACGACCAGCCAAGGTGTATTGGTAGGGTTATTACTGACCCCTTGAACCCCTTTGAAGCTGTGTCTGACACCAGAGTTTTCTTATGGTACGGGCTCTCCAAACCTGTATGCATACTCTTACACTGAGTATTCCAGAACAAATGCCAGTCTTTAATGATAACAGAAGTAAGAATTGCTAACATTAAGAGAGTTTATTGTGAATCAGTCTTAGATATTTATTTATTTATTTATTTATTAATCAGTGTTACCAACTGTTTGCCACACCTACCCACATGAAGGGGTGCACTCTCACGCTTTCAAGATTACCACTTACACTGAAGGAGTGAGCATCCACTTGGAGCAGGGTGTGAACAGGGTAACTCTGCCCTCAGTTTCAAGACTATGGGCGATAGTCCACAAGAGGATGGTCTGTGTATGGGAGATATGTTGGAGTAGTGGTCTCAGCCTGGACTTTGACTGGTTGATCTAAACCATTTTTTATTTTTGGAATTGCACTGTATTTTGAACTTCATAGATTATACGAGAAGTGGAGGAGCAATTGGGTAAATATGATTTGGAGCAGATGGGGATGTGGAAGATGAAAGGGGGTGCAAGGAACAGCAGGGTGAAATGAAGAGATGAGACAGGCTGTGGCACAGAAGAAGAAAGCACATACAGTAGTGAGTGGATGAGAAGTGGGTGTGGAGGATGTTGCCAGACAGAAGAGTTATAAGCGGAGAGGGAGAGAGAGAGGTGAAAAGATTAGTAAGAGAGAGTAAGAAGAGAGTGGATGAGGAATTTGGAAGGAATTTGAGTGTAAGGTGGAGGGAATATAAGAAATGTTCTGGAAAGAAGTAAAGAGAGTTGGACAGGGTGCGAAAAAAATTAGTCGGGGAGTGAAAGATAAAAATGATAGAGAAAAAGAGGTGTTTGGTAATCGTAGGGGCATTTGTCTTCTTAGTGTAGTAGGAAAAGTGTATGGTAGGATACTTATTGACAGAGTTAGAGAAAGAACAGAGGAATTAGTTGGAGAAGAACAGGGAGCCCTTAGGAAGGGAAGAGGTTGTGTAGATCTGATATTCATTCATAGATCTTTAGTGGAAAAGTTTCTAGAGAAGGAAAAGAAGTTGTATGTGGCCTTCATGGATTTGGAGAAAGCATATGACAGGATGGATAGACAAGGATTGTGGAAAGTGTTAAGAATATATGGAGTAGATGGGAAGTTGTTGAATGCTGTGAAGAGTATGTACGATGGTGCGAAGGCTGCAGTGCGTGTGGATGGTGAACTAAGTGAATTTTTCTCTTTGAAGGTTGGGTTGAAACAGGGATGTGTCATGTCTCCATGGTTGTTCAATCTGTACATGGATGGGGTAATAAAAGAGGTACAAGGTAGGGTAGTGGATGTTGGAGTGGCCCTGGTGAGAGAGGATAGTGTTTGGAAACTCCCTGTACTGTTGTTTGCAGATGATACTGTGTTGTTGAGTGAATACGAAGGGGAGCTGCAGGGCTTGGTGGATGAGTTTGGGAGAGTGTGCAGGAAACGGAATCTAAAGGTGAATGTAGGGAAGAGTAAAGTGATGGTCTTTGAGAGAGGTGAAGTTAGTGAATGTACAGCGAGGTTGGATGGTAAGGAATTGGAAAATGTGAGTATGTTTAAGTAATTGGGTAGTGTGATGAGTAAGGATGGAGGTTTGGAGGGTGAAGTGCTTGAAAGGGTACAGCAGGGAAGAAAGGTTGCTTGTTCCCTGAAGGCAGTGATAAGAAACAGGGAAGTGAGCATGGAAGTGAAAAAGTTACTACATGACAGTATTGTGATACCAACTCTAACGTATGGAAGTGAAGCTTGGACGTTATTGAAAGGACACAAGTCAAGAGTGAGAGCAGTGGAAATGAGTTATTTAAGAGGAGCCTGTGGAGTCACATGGAGAGACAGGCTGACGAATGAGGATATAAAGGAGCGTTGTGGTGTTGATGTGGATGTGATAGGAAGCGTTATGAGGAACACACTGAGGTGGTTTGGCCATGTGGAGAGGATGGAGGGTGAAAGACTGGTGAAGAGAGTGTATGTGAGTGAGGTGGAGGGTGGAGAGGGAGGGGGAGACCAAGGGAGTGGAGAGGTACATGAGAGAGGGGGATGTAAGCTGGGAGCAGGGCAGTGAAATGGCAGGGGACAGGGTGACATGGAGGCAATTTGTTTGTGGCAACCCCTTATGTGATTAAGGTGTGTGGCAATAGATAGATAGGTAGCTTACACAACACACTGTACCCTTCTGAGCTGAATACACTGTACCCTCCTGAGTTAAATCAGTTGTTTGCCAGCAGCAGCCATAAAGTGAAAACCTTTGGATGTCTCCCTGATCCAAGATAGTTTCATTTTGTTTATAAAGGCTGTAACATTCTTGCATGCATCGGCCTTGGTCACCTAATGGCGGCTCTCCATGCTGCGCCATCCCCAGCAACCTCCCTATTCAGTCCCTTATCCCTGAGGTCACACTCAATGACCTCGTCCCAGGTCTTTATCGGTCTGCCTCTTGCAACCCAACCCCCAGCATCAACACTTTTCCTGCAGCCAGTTGTTAAATATATATGAGTAATAATTTTAGATGTAATATACAAAGGACATCAATGAGGAGTTATTAGATTGTTTTTCCAGTAGTAATTTTTATTGGTATTTCAGAACACAGCTGGGAGAGAGGTGTGGAAGAGAGGTGGGGTGGAGAGGTATATGTGTGAAGATGGATGGAGGGTGGGCAGCCTGATGGTGGAGGAAAGGCTGACACAGAGAAAGTGGTTGGAGGATGGGCAGCGTGACAGCAGAGGGAAGGGTTGATGCAAAGGAAGTGTCATGGAGGCCACCTGCCTGGGATTAAAGCAAGTGGCCCAAGATAAATAGATACAGTGAGATAAAGTGAGTAGATAAATGAATAAATTGCTTGTTATAGTCTGTGTAGTATTTATGATGGTAATTGGCTACTTTTGCCATATTTGTAGTGTTGGTTATACGTAGTGATGTACTGTAATTGGTTTGCATGTACCCATTATTATTATTATTATTATTATTATTATTATCATTATTATTATTAAAGTGGTTGTTGGGAGCACTCACCATCCACTCAGTCGATGTAGTGCTGCTTTTGTGTGTCTGCCCTTTCCTCTCTTCCTTCTTTCCTTCCTTCCTTCTTCTATCTTTCTTTCCTTCATTCTTTCCTCTTCCTTCTGCCTGTGGGTGACTCTACACTGAGTGACAAGCCAAATGGTTTCCTGTACACCAGGAAACCATTTACTATGCTGGGTGGTAACCATATAACCAAATTATGGCACCTGGTGGTTTAGTGGGTAATTATTGCGCTCCAATCGGACTGAGCCGGTGAAGGTTTATATCCAAGGGATGGTTGGGGTTTATTGCTCATGTAATGCCACTCAGGGATGAGTGAGGCTGGTCACTCTCATCTTAAATGTCAGGACCAACTTGCCTAGCCCCGGGCTTCTGTGCTCCTCATGGGGCAATGTAGGGTTAGATGATGATGATTCGTTTCGATTTTGAAGGCTCCAACATACTTGCATGCGTTGGCCTTGGTCACCTAATGGCAGCTTTCCATGCTGCACGATCTATGGCAGTCTCCCTGTTCAGTCCCTTAACCCTGAGGTCACACTTAATGACCTCGTCCCACATCTTTCTCGGTCTGCCCCTCGCATCCCCATCCCCAGTGTTAACGCTTCACACTTTCTGCACCCAGTTATCATCCCCCATCCTCTCCACATGCCCAAACCATGTCAGTCAACCTCTCCTCATCACAACACCAATACACTCCAGTCCCATCCTACCTCTCAACTCTTCCATCTTAAACCCAGCCTCCCCAGACCATGCATGCAGGGACACATTGCACATTCACCTAATCATATCCTCTTCCTTTAATGCCCAGGTCTTACTACCATACAGCATTACACTCCTAACACATGCTGCATACAAAGACCACTTAGAATGTAGGGAGAGCCCTCTCAATGTCAGGAGAGGCAACAGCACCCTGAACTTCTTCCAGCCACTTCTCACCCTAGCCACAGAGCTAGCTCCAGCCCCACCTCCAGCACACAACATGTCTACCAAATAACAAAACTCTTCCACACACTCAAGAGATTCTCCAGCAAGTTCAGTCCTTTAACGCCTGACAATCTCCACCTGCTCTCCCCAGCACGCTGCACACATAAAATCAGCATTATCTCGCACTAACTATTTACAACGCTGGGTGGTAACCATATAACCAAACCATGTGTACTCCCCACATGTCAACCAGTGGGTTGGTGGAGGGTTAGTGCCCCTCCCTGTAAAACAAATAACTCAAAGTCAAATGGCCATCCTTTACGGGATTATGGCGTCTGGCAATAGATAGATAGATAGTTAGTACCTCAAGTACCACTACATCTCTTATATACTCACTTATCACAAACACTGCATTATCTTGCAGTCTACCTCTATTACCACTACATCTCTTATGCACCCACTTATCACAAATACTGCATTATCTTGCAGTCTACCTCTAATACCACTACATCTCTTATGCACCCACTTATCACAAACACTGCATTATCTTGCAGTCTACCTCTAATACCACTACATCTCTTATGCACCCACTTATCACAAACACTGCATTATCTTGCAGTCTACCTCTAATACCACTACATCTCTTATGCACCCACTTATCACAAACACTGCATTATCTTGCAGTCTACCTCAATTACCACTACATCTCTTATGCACCCACTTATCACAAACACTGCATTATCTTGCAGTCTACCTCTATTACCACTACATCTCTTATGCACCCACTTATCACAAACACTGCATTATCTTGCAGTCTACCTCTAATACCACTACATCTCTTATGCACCCACTTATCACAAACACTGCATTATCTTGCAGTCTACCTCTATTACCACTACATCTCTTATGCACCCACTTATCACAAACACTGCATTATCTTGCAGTCTACCTCTATTACCACTACATCTCTTATGCACCCACTTATCACAAACACTGCATTATCTTGCAGTCTACCTCTAATACCACTACATCTCTTATGCACCCACTTATCACAAACACTGCATTATCTTGCAGTCTACCTCTAACACCACTACATCTCTTATGCACCCACTTATCACAAACACTGCATTATCTTGCAGTCTACCTCTAACACCACTACATCTCTTATGCACCCACTTATCACAAACACTGCACAGGATGGATTTCCCACATCCTTGTGGCAGATTGCACATGACTACTCTCCCTCTTCTTTGACAGTACCGCCACCAACCCTAGATATCATCACTTTTGTTTTATTATTATTATTGTTATTATTTTTATTATTATTATTATTATTATTATATGCACATAAATATACATGGTATAGAGGGAACGGGGATTGTGATGAAAGAATCCTGATTGATTACGTGCTGGTAGAGAGGTCGATTCTGGGAATGGCTGCTGATACAAGGGCCATGAGAGGATGAGGAGGAGGTCTGTCAGATCATATGATTGTGGTATGCATGTATGCAAGATCAAGCTGAGAGGAGTGAAGTGGATCAGGAGAGAGAGGAGCAGTCAGGGAGAAAGACTGAAAGTTGAGAAGTTGAGGATCAAAGAAATGGCAGATGAATACAGGACCAAAGTAGAGGAGGAGTTAGAATTACTGAATTGGAATGAAATGGATCTGGACAGCCTGTGGAATGCATATAGCGATTGCTCAGTTAGGAATGCTAAAGTGGTGTGTGGTGTGGCAAGAGTAACAACAAAGAAGAAAGGTACGGCATGGTGGGATGAGGTTAAGAGAGCTGTGGAGGAAAAGAGGAAGAAATTGCTAAAGTGGTTACAGGACAGGGGTTCAGTTGAAGTAAGAACTGAATGTATTGAGAGCAAGAAGCACGTAAAGAGACTAGTGAAGAGGAAAACGAAGGTGGTAAATGATGATCTAGGAAGAAAAATGAATGCAAATTTCTCTAAACATAGGAAGTTATTCTGGAAAGAGGTGTGGAAATGTAGAAGTGAAAGGGGAAAGAAATGTGATGGTGTGAAGGATGTAGGTGGTAGATTATTAACCCATGGGGATCAAGTAAGGGCCAGATGGAACATTTTGAAAGCCTGATGAATGGAAATAGAGAGAGCAGAGCGGCTGTAAACATGATTGGTTTTGGGGGTGTGCAGAGAAGGAATGCAGTGCCAGGAGACATGATACACAGGTGAAGAGTGCTGTGAAGCAGCTGAAGAATGGGAAAGGATCTGAGGTTGATGAGGTGTAAGCAGAGATGATTGAGTGTTATGGAGAGAGTGGAATGAAGTGCTTGTTGGAGATATGTAAGAAGGCATGGATGAGTGAAACTGTTCCTGCAGAGTGGAAAAAAGCTGTGATTGTACCCCTGTACAAAAACAAAGGTGAGCGGAGTGAGTGCAAGAATTATCATGGCATAAGCTTACTGAGTGTGGTAGGGAAGGTATATGGAAGAATTATTATAGAGAAAGTAAGAGAGATATCTGAAGTCCTAGTGAGTGATGAACAGGGTGGCTTTAGGAGTGGCAGAGGATGTGTGGACCAAATATTTGCAGTGAGACAGATAGCAGAGAAGGCTTGTGAGAAAGTCCATAAGGTGTTTATGGCATTCATGGATCTGGAAAAAGCATACGACAAAGTGGACAGGGAAAGATTATGGAAAGTTTTGTGCATGTATGGTGTAGATGGTAAGCTGCTAGGTGCTGTCAAGAGTTTTTATGATAGTAGTGAAGTCTAAGTGAATGGTTCATGATCGATGTGGACATGCAACAAGGTTGTGTGATGTCCCCATGGTTGTTCAATATATATATGGATGGGGTGATGAGAGAAGTAAAAACACGAGTAATGGAGAGAGGGATGACGTTTGTAATGATTGGTGATGGATGGAATATCTCAAATTTGTTGTATGCTGATGATGCAGTACTGATTGCAAATACTGGACAAGAACTTGGTAGGCTAGCGCAGTGTCTTACTGATGTCTGTGAGCGTCGTGCCTTGAGAGTAAATGTAGAAAAGAGTAAAGTGATGGTTATTGAGAGAGAAGGTGATTCCCAGTGTGATGTTACAGTGAATGGAGAGAGACTGGAATTGGTGAGAGAGTTCAAATACCTGGGTACAGTGATAGAAAAGAGAGGAAAATGTGCAAAAGAAGTTGAAAGTAGAGTGACACAAGGAAGAAAAGTAGCTGGTGCAATGAAGGCCATGATAAGAAACAGAGGCTTGAGTGTTGCAGCTGCACAAGGCTTACATGAAGGAGTGTTAGTGCCAACTTTAACATATGGGTGTGAGACTATGGTGTAGCATGAAAATGAAAAGTCAAGAGTAAGAGCAGTGAAGATGGGACTGCTGAGGAATGTATGTGGAGTACAGAGGGTGGATAGGATACGAAATAATGTGATTCATGAAAGATGTGGAGTGAGGAAGTCTGTGGACACCAGAATCGAAGAGAGTGTATTGAGATGGTATGGTCATGTGGAGAGAATGGATAACAATAGAGTGGTGAAAAAGGTATATCTGAGCAAATTTGAAGGAGGGAGGAGGCAAGGTGGGCCAAGGAGAAGGTGGAGAGATATGGTGGATGAGTGTGTGAGGAAGAGAGGTTTGGAAGTCAGTGAGGCTAGGGAACTGACAAAAGATTGAGCTGGCTGGATGGATGTTGTGAGGAGAAGTGCATGATCAGGGATTTGGCACCCCTGTTTAACATGGCAGCGTCTGGATTGACTCTGTCGGTTATGTTTATGTGATGCTACAGAACGTGGTGAATGTTTTTGGCGTATCCAATAGAGCCAGGATTCTTGGGGCTTGAATGATGAGTGAATGGAAGTGTGGCCCATTGGATTGGGCAAATTTGGGCTGTCTGGACATTGCTACTCCTCACCCTGCCCTAGGGTGGGAAAGGAGGTCCGGATGATGATGATGATGATTATTATTATTAAATTGGTTGGTGGAGGCACTCACCATCCACTCTCTCGATGTAGTGCTGCTGTTGGGTGACTGCCCTTTCCTCTCTTCTTTCCTTTCTTCCTCTTCTGTCTTTCTTTCCTTCATTCACACGGAGTGACAAGCCAAATGGTTTTCTGTACATCAGGAAACCACGCTGGGTGGTAACCATATATCCAAATTATGGCGCCTGGTGGTTTAGCGGGTAATTCCGGCGCTCCAATCGGATTGAGCCGGTGAAGGTTTATATCCAAGGGATGGTTGGGGTTTATTGCTCATGTAATGCCACTCAGGGATGAGTGAGGCTGGTCACTCTCATCTTAAATGTCAGGACCAACTTGCCTAGCCCTGGGCCCCTAAACTCCTCATGGGGCAACATAGGATTAGATGATTATTATTGTTATTATTATTAATATTATTGTTATTATTATTATTATTATTATCATTATTATTATTATTAATATAAATATTATTATTATTATTATTATTATTGTTATTATTACATTACTGGTATTGTTGTTATTATTATTATTATTATTGTTATTGGATTGAGCCGGTGAAGGTTTATATCCAAGGGATGGTTGGGGTTTATTGCTCATGTACTGCCACTCAGGGATGAGTGAGGCTGGTCATTCTCATCTTAAATGTCAGGACCAACTTGCCTAGCCCTGGGCTTCTATGCTCCTCATGGGGCAACGTAGGATTGGATGATGATGAATAAATGATTATTATCCATCCATCCATTATCCAGTCCTATGCCGCCCCATGAGGAGCGTAGGAGCCCAGGGCTAGGCAAGTTGGTCCTGACATTTGAGATGAAAATGACCAGCCTCACTTATCCCTGAGTGGCATTATGTGAGCAATAAACCCCAACCATCCCTTGGATATAAACCTGCACCGGCTTAATAAACCACCAGGTGCCATAATTTGGTTATATGGTTACCATCCAGCGTAGTAAATGGTTTCCTGGTGTACAGGAAACCAATTGGCTTGTTACTCAGTGTAGAGTCACCCACAGGCAGAAGGAAGAGGAAAGAATGAAGGATTGAAGAGGAAGGAAGGAAGAGAGGAAAGGGCAGACACCCAAAATAGCACTACATCAAGTGAGTGGATGGTGACTGTCCCCACCTACCACATATTATTATTATTATTATTACTACTATTACTACTGCTACCACTACTACTGCTGCTACTTGTAGGCAGAAGGACGAGGAAAGAATGAAGTAAAGAAAGACAGAAGAGGAAGGAAGGAATGGAGAGAGGAGAGGAAAGGGCAGACACCCGAGAGCAGCACTACATCGAGTGAGTGGATGGTGAGCGCCCCCACCTACCACAAATTATTGTCATTATTATTATTATTATTATTATTATGGTGGTAGGTGGTGGCGACCATCATCCACTCACTTGATGCAGTGCTGCCTACTTCTTCCTTAGCCTTTATCATTCTTTTTCTGTCTGCCCTCCTCTCTTCCTATTTCTCACCATCATCCACTCACTTGATGTAGTGCTGCCTACTTCTTCACCTTTATCATTCTTTTTCTGTCTGCCCTCCTCTCTTCCTATTTCTCACCATCATCCACTCACTTGATGTAGTGCTGCCTACTTCTTCACCTTTATCATTCTTTTTCTGTCTGCCCTCCTCTCTTCCTATGTCTCACCATCATCCACTCACTTGATGTAGTGCTGCCTACTTCTTCCTTAGCCTTTATCATTCTTTTTCTGTGCCTGCCCTCCTCTCTTCCTATTTCTCCCATCTTTCCTGTCACTTCGTATTGCTTTTCTTTCCATTACAGGTGGCTTTACATTGAGTGACACGCCAAATGGTTTCCTGTAAGCCAAGAAACCATTTAC
Source organism: Coenobita brevimanus (assembly GCF_032717465.1). Taxonomy (NCBI): domain Eukaryota; kingdom Metazoa; phylum Arthropoda; class Malacostraca; order Decapoda; family Coenobitidae; genus Coenobita; species Coenobita brevimanus. The sequence goes on from NC_137055.1 coordinate 70,152, forward strand.
AACGCTGGGTGGTAACCATATAACCAAACCATACGTGCTCGTTACGTGTCAACAAGTGGGTTGGTGGAGGGTTAGTGCCCCTCCCCGTAAAACAAATAACTCAAAGACAAACGGCCACCCCTTACAGGATTATGGCGTCTGGCAATAGATATAGATTATTATTGTTATTATTATTATTATTATTATTATCTGTTATTGTTAAGCCTGTTTATCATTCTTTTCTCCTCCCTCACAGGTGAAGTGAAGTGATGTCAGGTCCAGAAAACAAGGAAAAGACAGACAAAAGTGTGAAGTGAGAAGTAATCAAGAACATACTTTGTGAAATGGGCCACACACTCATCCTCTTACCAGTCAAGCCCCTGGAATCATGAACTCAGAAAAACATTACCCTCCCCTGTACATGTGCTTTGTGCTACTCACCAGACTGCTGTTATTACTGTGCTACTACTGTGAAAGAGTGCTTAATACTATGGACTCGTTTTATCTTGACTACTATGAAGATGTGATTGCTGGTACTATAGGTGTTACTTGTACTACTACCACTACCAGTACCATGACCATAGGTGTGATCCCTACTACTACTACTACTACTACTACAGGACGTGTGAGTACCCCCCTTGTGATGGCAGTTGAGGATTTAGTGTTGCTCATTCCCTTTCTTCTGGTGCAGGATTTGGCTGTCAAACTATGTAACGGAAGCATTTTGTCATGTCAGGGTTGCAAGTCATTCACACTGCTTGCTTTCCTTCCTTTGGTTTGAGTTGATTTGCCACAAACTGTGTTGCACAGAAGCAGCCTGTCATCTCACTTGAGATTCTCTTGGCTTCTTGGGTTTGAAGTCAGCTTCCAAAAACAAAGTTTTAGACAAGCAGCCTGTCATCTCACCTGTGATTCTCTTGGCTTTTTGGGTTTGAAGTTAGCTTCCAAAAACAAAGTTTTAGAGAAGCAGCCTGTCATCTGGTTGATGATGCTCTAACTTGCTTATCTTGTTTATGATGATCTTTGCTGTGCTGTGCTATGAGCTTCTGAGAACTAAGTTTTAGAGAAGCATTCATTCATCTCATTAATGATGTTCTGTTCTTGCTTGTCTCATTGATGATGCTTTGCCTTGCTTGTCTCATTGATGATGCTTTGCCTTGCTTGTCTCATTTATGATGCTTTGCCTTGCTTGTCTCATTTATGATGCTTTGCCTTGCTTGTCTCATTTATGATGCTTTGCCTTGCTTGTCTCATTCATGATGCTTTGCCTTGCTTATCTCATTCATGATGCGTTGCCTTGCTTGTCTCATTCATGATGCTTTGCCTTGCTTGTCTCATTCATGATGCTTTGCCTTGCTTGTCTCATTCATGATGCTTTGCCTTGCTTGTCTCATTCATGATGTTTTGCCTTGCTTGTCATATTGATGATTGTCATGCTTGTCTCATTCATGATGCTTTGCCTTGCTTGTCTCATTCATGATGCTTTGCCTTGCTTGTCTCATTTATGATGTTCTGCTCTTGCTTGTCACATTGATGCTTTGCCTTGCTTGTCACATTGATGCTTTGCCTTGCTTGTCACATTGATGATGCTTTGCCATGCTTGTCATATTGATGATTGTCATGCTTGTCTCATTGATGATGCTTTGCCTTCGCTTGTCTCATTGATGTCCTTTGTGTTGCTGTCTTTGGTCTGTTGTGATCATCAGAAAAAAAATACTAAGTTTTAGAGAAGCATCCATTCATCTCGCTGATGATGCTGTGGCTTCCCGTTTTTTATGATGGCCTGTTGTCTTCCCGTTTTTTATGATGCCCTGCTGTCTTATTTTATGATGCCTTTGCCTAACCTGAGCTTGCATATACTAAGTTTTAGAGAAGCATCCTTTCATCTCGTTTATGATGCTCTTTGGTATGATGCTTGCCTTTGTATGTCTCGTGATGCTCTTTGTGTTTGTCTCCTGCTGCTGTTGTCATAAGTGTAGCAGCCATTCATGTCATTGTCAGGTGTATTGAAACTATCAGGTTTATGATGCAATTTATTGGAGTTGCTGTCATGTGTCATACTCATGTCACTTACCTTTTGTAAGTTCTTTTGTAATGTCCTTCCAGTGTCTCCTCTTGGTGACACAGCACTAAGAGACGTCCTCTTGGTGCTGTCTCACTAAGAGGACATGTCTCCTCTTGGTGCTGTCACTAAGAGGAGACGCACTGAAAGGATATTACCAAAGAACTTATAAAAGGTAAGTCACTTGCAAGACATTGTAAAGACATAATAAAAGACAGTGTTCAATCGACTTAGTTTTATTCTCACAGCATGGTATAAAGGGGAGGCCGTAAGGGTGAAAGTGGCAGACCATCGAGATAGGTCCTGCTCCGGCCCCAGATACCTCTCGATGCGCCCGGAGCCCGATCATCCATTACTACCTGTCTATGTCTTGCAATACCCCATACTGCTGAGACCACATGACACAAGCAGTAAAGGAGTACCAAGACATAGGCAGGAACAGGGCTCCATATCCGTTATGCATTGCTGATACAAACACCACCAATGCATAAATATACATTAACACAAAACCAAAAATGACTGCCATACATCAAACCATCACTGGGAGAAACTCATTTCTATTAATTTTTATAATTTCCCAATTAACTGGTCTTCATGCAGTCATTTTTGCTTAGAAATTTTAACACCTAGCTAAGACTACCTATGTTAATTCATTATAGCAAGTTTATGTCTGTACTGACGGCTGTATCAATTTTAATATTATCATGGGGCAAGGCATTCCTTCAGCAGACTGATAACACTGATTAACCCCTGAAAGACTGGCATCCAAATGTTTTGACACGCTCAGGACGGGCATACTGGCGTGTGGGGGAAGGGGGCCATGGGTGGAAGGGTGAGGGAGAGGCAATAGGTGGCAGAGAGGGGCGATGGGTAGCAGGGTAGGGGTGGGGTAGGCTGGGGGTGCATGATCACATATGCAGACATCAGTCTTTTCGGAGTTAAGATTCAAATATTTTCATCTTATAAAACTATAGTCTCTTAATTTATTCAATCCCTTATCTCACCCATACTATCACCAGAAAACCTCAGCTGGGTAAAGTTCTCTTGTATTAAAATATAACTATCATCAAACCCAAAAAACAATGCAAACTCTAAAATCCGATGTATTAGTTTCAAGTACCTCCTGTTTACCAGAATCTTTTCTTGCAATGTTAATCTTATATCCATTGTCCTCAAACTTGTAATAAATTACTGTTAACCTTTAACCTGCAACATTAAAGTTTTTTCCAAAATATTACAGCTTATTTGCCAATTTTTAGGTATACAGTGTCTGCAATAATGAATGGGAGTCAAATGATTTTCAAAGGGGACTGTACCCATGATTATATCAGGTGGGGAGGGGGAAGATCTCAAGTACGAGGCAGTGATCAACAACCACCATTTCCACCAATAAATACTTCAGTCACTCAAAAGCAAAGAAATGAAGACTGATTTTCGATGTTCCCAGGTTAACAGTGCTTACTATACACTCACGTTCCCTTAGCTCATTTCAAAACAATTTTCCGTTAGTCCTTTACATCCAAGCATTACAGATTTCAGAGTTTGCATTTTAGGATTTAATTTATCAGTTTACTAATGTATGTATGCATTTATTGACAGAACCCACATTTTCTGTTAATCCTTACGAGTTTGCTCTGCAGAAAGTAATTTATCAGGAAATTACTAACGTATGGTTTACCAATATAGGTGTGAATGCCTTTGTAAAAATACCTTGCCTCATGCAATTAAATTATCAAAATTAGCCAATGGCCATATTTGTAAAACTGAGAAGGCAGAGATGGACATGTGCCAAATGCAATACAATCAGAAGCCATGTGTGATGTGTTACCTTTGCTTCAGTGTACTAACATGTAGCAATACCAAAACATCTTCAGTTAAAGACCATCTCTGCTCAATCATTATTATTAATACAGCCAAGAGCAGGTTACAGAACGAACATTTCTCACCTTCAAGACTTTCCATTAAACATTGCAAATCTTTGAAACATTTAACAGAGCTGGGGTTACCTCCAGTTCTTACAGTAAGAAATCCCTTGTACAAGATGATTCCTTTTAAAAAATCCATTTATTAAATTTATGCACTGATTATGTACTAACTGCCAATGACATTGTTTTAATAACTGACAAGATTACAAGAGCAGCTAGTACTTATCACTTTCCAATCCTCAGTTTACAGAGAAACATCAAGATTACTCAAGACAGTCTTCCCAGAATCATTCCTCTATAAAGCAGTTTTATCAACAATCATTTAAATACTGTGTCAAGTTTTTTTCTCCCAGGGATCTTTACTGCATTTCAAAATCTAATCCTTCCACAAAACAGGATCTTAAAATCCATAGCCATGATTCCTCAAAAATGTGTTAACATGCTAAAAGTTAATTCAAAAGATCCAAACAGCCTTGCCAAAAATCAAGGTAGCTATCTTTCACATTGCAGTCTTGTCAAGGCGAAAAATATAGTACCGTTCTGCACCTCACCTAACCAATGATTTATTCAAATACATTACTATAATCAAAGTACAGTGTTTATTGCAAAAATTTTTAAGCCTGGCATATGTAGAGGTTGTTTAAGTATACAGCACATCCTAATACAGTAGTTATAACAGCCGTACAGTCAGACATCCTATAATAATCTTTCATGACTATTAAATTTTAAGTATTATTAGACCTGAGCATTCAAGATTGATATTTGGATATTGTACGTTGTCAAAGTCAAAACAATGTGTGACATCACCAATATTCTTGAGATGTAACTTGTTCTGGCCAACACATGGAGGTCTTGAACCAAACTTCATACATCATACCTGCAATAACAAAAAAGATTAGTCTCTTGAGTTGGGCTACAGTAACTACATTCTATGGGTGGCAGGGTTACCAATTTAGAGATTGTGGGGTCAGGTTACAGATAAGATAGAAACTTACCCTTTGGACTGGGAGGGGGATTTGTTTCAATATAAACCCCCTTCATTGCCTAAGACGGTCTAGTTTATTCTTGCTGCCTCCATACCTGTTTTATTCAGCTCTGGCAATTATGTCTTGGAAGGGTTTTATATATACAGTAAACTCATTACCAGTATGTGGCATGTAACAGCCAAGGGGATGTCAAGGATGTCTGAAGGAGACATTGATGGACGGTGATGTGGTACCCCACAAAAGGGCATCTAACCCCCTCTAAAACCCTGTGTCTGTACTGTTCATTTTAATACTGTAATAAGCATAGTCTTACTGTACAGCTACCACGACATTATCTGGCTGGAGATACAGTATAGTAGATTTAAGCTCTGGCCTTCCCTCTGAAAATTCCATTTTATGTCTGATAAGCCAGAAGATGCAGTGATAACCACATTTACTGTATCCAAAAATTTATTCCAAACTGGCAGTAGAATATAACTGAAGGCAGCAAGAATGAAACCTGAGTGACTTGTCTTGAGGGATCTGAAGAGACTAACTTCACTGCAAGAGACAGCAAGCAATGACTTCCAGAACCCAATTATGCAGGCTGAATTAAACCTGAAGGCAGAGTTGGTGGAGCATCACTGCCTATGCACTACAGTTCAAGAGGTTACAGGAGGCATCATCATCACTACAAGAAGCATACATCTCTATCCTGTTCTCTTCTAGCCTTGGGCCCTATGTTGCAAAGAGGGGCAAAATGGGAATAAATATACTGATTTCCAATATGGCTAAGGAACTAGACTCCATTTCACAAAGTCTGGCACAATCAGTGATGTCCTCAACGCCTGTGTTGTTGATGTACGGTAAATCCACTGCACTGGGTGAACCTGTATTTATTACCTTGAAAACCAATATATAAAGGCAATACAAAAAGCTATGTCCATCACTGAGGACCTTTATCAGTGCTACAGGTGCTAAGGACATCACTGATGGTGCCAGACTACCTGAAATGGAGTATAGGTACTTAGGAAAATTTATAAGTCTATACATCTATATTCAGACACCATCCTGCAAGGCGTGACCACAAAACTGCAGAAGTGAACACGAACCATCCATTTTAACCAACACTCACTCCCAGTTTAGAAGCTTTCCTTGTTAGATCACTACACACTACCCTAAAAAACAGATGAAAATTGTTGCAGCATTGCTAACATTACCCCTTTACAACAATCAGCAACAGACCTTTTACAACAGACCAAAACTACATTTACAAAGGGCAAAACCAAGTTATGAAGAGCAGGACAAAACATTTACAAAGAGCAGGACAAAACACAAAACATTTTACAAAGAGCAGGACAAAACATTTACAAAGAGCAGGACAAACCAGACATTCACAAAGAGCAGGGCAAAATGGACGCTTACAAAAGAGGGTAAAGCCGACACGCAGAACATGGCAAAATGGACATTTGCCAAGAACAGGGAGGTGAAGCTGAGATTGTTAGGTGTGAAAGGATTCATTTAGTTGGAGTCGTGTGGAAGATTCTTATTTGGGGGACACGTTATGTGCTGGTGCTGGCTCTGTGGCTAGGGCAGGGTAAGGAATGGCTGAAGGAAGTTGAAGGGGATGTTCTACTGAAAGAGGATTCTCCCTTATATGCTATGGGATCTCAATGTGGCATGTTAGGAGTGTAATGCTGTATATAACCGAGAACTGGGCAGTAGAGGAAGAGAGTATCTGTAGGCTCAAGCACACAGAAGTGGCAATTACATGGATGTGTAGTGCATCCTCGAATGTGAGGCGTGGGGAGCCAAGGATTGCGAACGAAGAGTTGAGGGGATGGATGTGACTTTAATGTATTTGTGTTGTGACAATGAGGGTTAGACAGATTGGGAATACTGAGGGGGTGGAGAATTATAACTGGGTGTGGGTGAGAAGTGTGAATGTCTTGGGGTGGGGTACAGAAACAGGCAGGCAGGCACACACACACAAGTGGGATGAGGTCATAAGAGTGATCTCAGGGATGAGGGACTAATGGGAAGCTGCCAGAGATTGAGCAAAAGTGCCAATAGGTGCCCAAGTCCGACGCATGCAAGCATATTGGAGCCTTCATGAAGGATATGATGAAGGGCAGAAGTGACATTTACAAAGAATGGGGAGGGGGAAAAAAAAGGGGGGGGGGTTCAAAGCCAAGATATTTACAAGAAACGGCATACAAACCTTTACCAGAAAATAGGCAAGGCCAAGACATGAGAAACTGTACAAAACCATTTATGATAAACAGAGTAAACCATGAAACAGGGCAAAACATTGACAAGAAACAGGGCATAATAGGCACCTTCACCACAGACCAAAGTTCATCCTTACAAACTGGAAAATGTAAATAAAAATATCTTCCCAAAGTCTGATGAACACAGCAAAATATTTGAACCATCTGAAACAAGCAGTAGTAGACACAGTTTTCATTGTACTTTGCCGGTTTTAAATTTACAGACAGAACTGCACTGAATAGATGGTTATTTCTCTGACTACCTCATACAACCATAGCAAAACTTTTACAGCAAAATTTACCTTTCATCCATCCAATCCACAAACATGCAAAAATTTACCACACCAAAATGAACCTTCATGATATCAAGATTATCAATTGCCAGACGCCTTAATCCTGTAAAAGGTGGCCACAAACAAACCGCCTCCATGTCACCCTGTCCAACGTTATTTCACTGTCCTGCTGCCAGCTCACACTCCCTTTCTCTCATATACCTCTCCATCCCTCCATCTCATCCTTGGCTTCCCCCTCCCTCTCCCCCCTTCCACCTCACACACTCTCCTCGTCAGTCTCTCACTCAAAACTGGCCTTGATTACTATTTATCATCTTGTGAGGCATGTAAATACTTTAGCCATAGGTACCTCAACAAAGACACAACCTCAAAACTGCAACACTGGCCTTAAACAATGACCTATGAGCATGGCAAGTAAGGCAGAATCTAACTATATGAACAATGCAGAATTTAACTTATGAACACGGCAGGATTTATCTCCTATTAAAGTTATTACAGGAATTCATTACAAAGCAGCAAACAGACCAAACATACCACTGACACGCCAAACATCCCCCAAACACAACGATTACAGCCATGAAATACCCTACACCAGACCCCCAAAAATACCTCATTTAAAATACCAGGACATACCACAGCCCCACACCTAAAATACTGCACCATACCTACACTAAAATACCAGGACATACCACAGCCCCACACCTACAATACTGTACCATACCAACACTAAAATACCAGGACATACCACACCATAACAAACCACCTACACTAAAAATACCAGGAACTACCCAACACCACACCTATACACCATATCCCTGCACCTTCAGAATTAATAGAACACATGCAATGTTTTTAGCAATGTCCCATCCTTAAGTATTCTGGTCTACAGTAACCTTGCCTCTAACACTATGGCTCAATCTCATCACATAAGGAGGCTCCCTAACACCTCTTCCCGTACGATTTACTTTTGGATGTGGTTGGTTAATCTTTTTTTTAAACCACGGAAGGAATCAAAAGCCAAAACCCAGCAAGATTGTTCCCTACAGAAAAAATAAAGCGATGAAGAAATTCGACCCATTCATTTCAAGATGCCTGGATACACAGTTTAAAAAAGGAGATCATAGGCAAAGGGAAATACAGAGGACAGTTGCAGAGTTGACCTGTTGCATACAAAGAGTGGTATTAACTGTTAACTCTTGCGTTAGTGAGTCTGCCTGAAAAGAGATGAGAGTTCGCTGCCAGATGGGTGCTATACACCCACCATGGTGAAGGGTGTACACAGACAGTTCAGACAGCAGTGACTATTGATGTAGTGATATGAGAAAGATGTAACAGTGTGGCAATGACAGACTGAAAGGTTACAAGAGGGATTAATGAGAAAAAGCCAGCAAGATGAACGTTGAGGTGAAAAGCCAGCAAGCGGAACGCTGAGATGAAAAGCCAGCATGAGGAACATTGAGATGAAAAGCCAGCAAGGGGAATGTTGAGATGAAAAGCCAGCAAGAGGAACACTGAGATGAAAAGCCAGCATGAGGAACATTGAGATGAAAAGCCATCAAGAGGAACACTGAGATGAAAAGCCAGCATGAGGAACATTGAGATGAAAAGCCATCAAGAGGAACGTTGAGATGAAAAGCCAGCAAGAGGAGAGTTAACGAGACAAAATGCCTTTGACTCCACCTTGTGAAAGGCTATGCGGGGAGCCTCCCCACACAAGTTGTACTCAACACAGGGGTGAATAAAACCAGTGTATAAAGTCAGCAACTGTGCAGGGGTAAAGATGGCATGGATTTGGCATAGCACACCTAATCTTTCAGAAGCAGATTCTACAACAGAGGCAATATGATCTTCAAGATAAATCCCTTAACCCCTTAACCGCGGGGCGTCACTTTCGTGACGCTCGGCTACAATGGATCATACCGCGGGGCGTCACTTTTGTGATTCTGTGTTATTTTGAATTATCCCGGGCTCTCAAGTGGTGGCTTGTATCATCTATCAGTACTGCCAATGTCCAACACTAGTCAGCACTCCAAATCTCATCTGTACTCCCATCCATTGTTGACATTTTAGCTATTTTACCCCCTTCGTGACTCCCCTCCCTACCTGCCCTCCATTACCCTCTCCTCTCACCTCCCACGCCGCGCTGCGCTACGGAAATTTCCCCCTTCTCTTTCCACAGATTTCATCCATTGAAATAAGCCCTATGCCCTATATTTTTACCCAATAATATATACCAAAAAAAAAAAAACAGGTAAGTGATAGTGTTATACTCCAGAAATTGGCTAATTATCACCTGACAAAACCTCATGTGCATTCATTCGCTACATTACCACGGTAATTTCCCCTTTGATTTATGCCTTGTAATCGATGTCTGTAATAAAAATATATATCAGAAAGGAAGGGAGAATCCTAATTGACATTTACATTCACCTGGAACAACCTATTTCTTTATTTATTGCCGAGATTTTCTACCTATAAAAAATTAGCCTGTAAGTTAGCAGCAGTCAGCCTAAAGTGTCATTGTCAACCCTTCCCTTCTCAGATAAGCCGCGGCATTTAGTTCCTTGTCCTCCACTGTAGAGACAACATGTCACACTCGCGCCCTGCCATTCCTGCCGCTTCTGCGCCCATTGCAAAGGGCCCCGTGACCTCTAAGCCAAAGAAAAGTGTTGAGGCAAGCAGGAAAGGCCTCAGTGACTCTGCAGTGGCACGAGAACTTGCAGAATTGTCCATGATAATAATGGACAGTGACTTTGACGATCCGGGTGAATCGTGTGATGAGCCGGGTGAGGTTATCGCACCAGAAACAGCGACAACAAGTGCTTCTACCAGTGAATTAGTGTCTAGCTCCAAGGGAAAGGAGCCTTTAGTGCAGGAAGGACAAGAATTTGGGAAGGGAGTGAAAAGGCGGCGTGTTAGCCCCAGAACAATGCCCCCACGTGACCCAGCCCGCCATGAGTCACGAGTGCATTCACCTCCCCGTTCCCCAAGCCCCGCTTTACTCATCTCGTCATCATCGTCGGCTGAGTTATCTCCGGAGTCTTCGTCGTCAGAGTCACCACCAGCATCAACAGTGAAGGCAGGCCGTAGAGGTAGAGGTAGATCTAAGAGAGTGAAAAGTAGTGTAGCTAGTAGGGTAAGGGCTGCTAGTGCTGTACGGCAACCTAGGGTCAGTGAGAGTGACCTTGACAGAGATAAGCCTCCCTCTCAGCCAACCTCCACCACCACCACCACCACCATCCCTCCACCGCCACGCCAGGGAATCCTGGACGCCTTCGCGTGGATGGAAGGGTCAGATTTTATCCCCTAAAACCTGGTTTTCGATGAGAGCTCGTCAGGAGTTCAGCCTGCCTTCACTATGGACGAAAATGCTGAGTGTGTGGACTACCTTTTGGCCTTCCTAGATGACGAAGTCATGCAGCACATATGTGATGAGACCAACAGGTTCGAATCACAACGTGCTGCTAGTGGTACAGGTGCAGCCAAGATGCAACAGTGGTCCATGCTGGGAGTGCAGGAGCTGTATGTGTTCTTTGCCCTCATGCTTCTTATGCCACACTCCAAGAAGCATGAGTTGGAAGAATACTGGTCCATGGACCCCTTACTACCCTCACCCACCTTCAATAAGTACATGGCCAGAGATCGCTTCTGGAACATCATGGGAAACCTGCACTTTGCCGATAATGATGTACCTTCCCAAACCGACCCACTCTGGAAGATCCGGGAGATTCTGAGCAGAATGAAGGATAAGTTCATGTCATTCTTCCACCCATTTCAGAAGGTTGTCATTGACGAATCCTTGGTTTTGTTCAGAGGACGTCTTCGGTTTGTTCAGTACATTCCAAGCAAACGCCATCGCTTTGGAATTAAGTTCTTTGTACTATGCGACTGTAAGACGGGGTACATCCTTGACTTCGTCATATATTCAGCCAGCACTGTCGATCTGGATAAAACACACCCCCTTGGCTTCTCAGGCTGTGTAGTGAAAGTGCTCCTAGAAAAGTATTTTGGTGGGAATCATGTGCTGTATACAGACAACTACTATACAGCACCGAAACTTGCCAAATACCTTTCTGAGCACGGCATTGGCTCCTGCGGCACTGTGAAAAGTAATCGTGCCAACTTCCCCAAATTCCCAGAGGCGGGAAACTCGCAGCGAGGAGACGTGCACCTACGCAAGTGTGAGAAGATGCTGGCAATACGGTGGCATGACAAGAGGGTCGTGCACATGCTCACCACCGTACATAAGGGGGAGATGAGAGACAGTGGGAAGGTCGACCGTAGGACAGGCGAACCTGTGATGAAACCTGATGCTGTGTTGGACTATAATATCAACATGTGGCTGGTGGACAAGTCTGACATGATGATTGGTGAGATCGACTGCCTCAGGAAGAATACTAGGTGGTACAGGAAAGTTTTTCTGCATCTCATAGATATGACGATGCTGAACGCCTTCATCCTGTACAAGATGAAGGTAAAGCCACCCAAGTCCTTCTCCCTGAGGTTGTTCGCCAGGACTTGTGTCCAGCAGCTGCTGGAAAGATATGGTAAGGTGCAAGCAGCAACTCCAAGGTGCCATCCAGTTACACTTCCCGACCGACTTGAGCAGAGGGCGTATATGGATCGGCACAGACTTGAGCTAATGCCTGCCACAGGGAAAAGGAAGGCTGCGATTCGCAGGTGTCAGGTATGTGCGCATACCACACGCCACACACCTGAGCATAAACGCACCTCTTGGCAGTGCGCTGACCCTCTGTGTTACCTGCTTCTTCGATTACCACAGCCAGAAGCAGTTCTAACAGTGCAAGTGTGGAAGCAGAATTATTTGGAAATAATGTGTAAATAGCAGGTGAAAGCAATGGATGTTCAGTTCATATGATTGAACAGTGTATTATAGTTTTATCTTACTGAAAGTGACAGTGAATAACATATTGTAAGTAAAATAGAAGGGTAAATATTGAAAATACAATAGAAAATGTAAATAGTAATGTAAGTAATTAGTAATATAAGAATATGAGTACAAATAATTTATGTTATAACAGTGAGAGTGAATCTGTGGCTCTCTACGTATTTCACTGACTGAAAAATTGAATGACTTCAGTGACAATAAAATAATACGACTGAAGGAAACTTATGGAGAAAGACTCCAGATATATATAAGTGTGATATAGTAATAGAAATATAAAGTGTGAGGGGTTTTATGAATAATAAATGACAGAGTGCCTAGAGCGAACTAGTGCCAGTGCGACGGTCAGACGCGCTCATAATTTCCATTGCTTTCACAGTGGGTTTTTTTTTTAGTATGGATCCCAAACTACTTGAAAATGGTAGAATAGTGTTTATAGTGTTAATATCTGGCTGTGGTAATCATATTACGGGTTGTCGGGAAGTGTAAAGTGGAGACTTCATTACCCTACTTCAGAGGTCTCCACAAGTCCTACGGAAACTGACGAAGGCTCAACAATCATTCCAGGAGAAAGCTGAAGGTATGTGCAATAAGCATATATAATTTTATTATTCTAGGACTAATAACTGATTTTTGGCAAATATTTTTTGAGAGTCTGTCGGAGCCCAAATAACCCCGTGGGACACGCAAGTCATTGGTAAACAAGCCCGCGGTGTAGGGGTTAAGAACAAAACCCCTAATGAATCAAGTTTGACATTAAAATTAGAGCAGGAGTTGGCAACCTGGGGTTAATTACTCCCTTCAGGGTAATTTCAAGTTTTCTGAGGTAAGGAGACCCATCCGGCTTTCAGTAATTAGTATGAACGCGACTTATGTCCAGAAAATGAGTAGTCAATTTTGGGTGGCTGATGGCACATCCCTCACCTGATGCCTTCCAGACAGTTCAAGATGATGCCACAACCCACCCCACCTTCAATCAGATTAATTCTGTTAACCCTATTGGCTGGCTGGAATTTAACTAAGCATAAAAATTCACAAAGTGCCTCCCCCCTCCCTTTTTTTTTTCCCCCTGCTACCACTTTACCACAGCTTAACATCAGGAGGGCAAAGATTAGTTGAATTTGGGTTTTAATCAGTTTGTATATAAATAAACCATCTTTGTCAAGTTTTATCAATATAACCAAAGTACATGTAGTTCCTATTGGCCAGGGTAACTGCAATGCTCCAAGCTCTTGACATGGGGTATTAGTCAAACCAAACTGCTGACCCCTTAGTTAGAGAATACTACTGAGGGAAGATTTTGACAGGTCTAAAGATGTCAGGACACACAGATGCATTAAGAATATTGCATTTACCCCAATCAGAGATGAGCCAAGTCAGACATTAAGTGTGCTACATCCTCAATCCTTGTTTGATGTAAATGCTGAGATGGACGCTGTGAGAAGTGGATGGAAAAGTGATGGATGGAGTCATCAGTGTACAAGTGATTGGGGTTAGGTTTACAGCTTAGGTCACTGATGAACAGAAGGAAGAGTTGGTGAGAGGACTATACGAACACCACTACCGATAGCTGTAGAAGAACAGTGGCCATCTACAACAGCAGTTATAGAACGACCAGAAAGGAAGCTAGAGGTGAAGGCAGGATAAACCTTAAGATGCCAGTGGAAACTTAAGATTTATTTATTTATTGAAGGCTGAGATATGTGTAATTTATGCAGAGTATGGCCATATTAGATGGATTTATGAAAGTGATGGACTGGAAGGTGTAACAGGCAAAATAAATCTCATGGGAAAAGGTGTTAGGGAGCTTCCTTAACCAACCAGAATACAGCTTGTAGTCTGGAAGGGGAAATAATTGTGGTGGACTACACTAGCCTAGTCTTGTGCATTTAGTCCTGAAGGAAGGAGAGGTTATGGCATATATTACTTAAGCTTCAGATACAATACTGGGTGTTGGAAGGCTTGCTCACTGTTTATGCCCTAAGTCTGCCATGGGGTCAGCCTGAACACTGAAATCTTAGCTCAGGCATCGTGAGGCTATTGGTTTTAATCTAGCTTTGCCCTGATTTTTCTTCCTCTTGCAGCTAATATCAGACTATCCTATGGCTGTACATCCTCTTCACAGCAACTGATGACAAGGATAGGCTAGTAAATACTGCTACAGCTCAGCATTAAAGATGGATACTGTAATTGTGCACAACATTACAGAAAAGAATATAGTACAATACCCAGGACAGCTTTATACAGTCCTTAATCCATGGCTGGTGAAGCAGCCTCTCACTGTCACACACTGGCAATGTTCTGGTACTCTAAGGCATCACTAAAACATGTACAATTCAAGTACAAACACCAACATGTTCCCTCACATTGCATGTATCAAACGGAGTCCTTATACCGTACAGGAGTCAGAAGTCAAGGAACACAAGTCCAGGAAAATATTTTAATGTAATTTTGACTGTACTTGGCCACTGGTACTTTTGGCACCAATGCAACTTAAACACCCTCTTAATTCATGGGTGTCCAGCGGATTTTAGTTCATAAGAAGCTACAGTTTACAATTTTGCTACTTTGATAATTTAAGTCCATTTATGCCTCTAACAGACATTTATTTTTACATGAAAATCTTGTGGTCTGCTTAATAAAGAGTTACAGTGTACAATTTTGCTGCTTAATTTTAGTCCTATTTAATTTATGCCTCTAACAGACATTTAACATTTTTAAAAAAATAAATTAATTTCGTGGTTTCATTTTCCAGCAAGTTCAGGCAGCAAGTGGCAGGACCTAAGTGTGCCAAGATTTAAGAGCAAACCTTAAAGTGTCCTCACCTTTTTTGCAGCGGGACGACCACCTGCCTGGAACCAAGACACCGGCCATGGTGGTGGTGGTGGTCTTGGCTGGTAGTTGTGGTCTGGAGAAGCTGAAATAGTGTAAATCACTTAACCACCTATTTTAATGCTATCAAATACAAAATACAGCTTCCACATCATTCCTAACCTTATTCTAAATGTTAAATGCTAAGCAAATTTCAACTAATTTATTTATAAATTATAAGTGTGTGAATACTGCTTGAAAGTAGTGCTGCCTACTTCTTCCTTTATCACTGTCTTACTTCTCCCCCCATCCTTCCTGGCACATTACTTTCCACTTCAGGTGCTTCTACACTGAGTGTAGAAGTCAGTTTCCTGTAACCCATGAAACCATTAACAACGCTGGGTGGTAACCATATAACCAAATTACAAGGTTGTGTGTGGCCTGGTATGGTGCCCCTGTTAACTTGGAGACCCATGTGTCATGCCTCCAAGAACCACACCACACTTCCCTGTGCCTGTCATGAACCACTGTACACCACAAAGGAACACCACTACAGGTGACAGCCATGCAAGACTGGTTAACTTGCCTGCAGCTGCTGGTCTGCTTGGCCACACTGGTTAATAAAGTTGTTCTATCTATCTATCTATCTATAGCCCGACGCCCTAATCCCGCAAAGGATGGCCGCAGACAAAACGCCACCAAGTCGCTCTGTCACCCATCATTTGACTCCCCTCCCCCCAACTCACCCCCCCCTCCCTCATATACCTCTCAACTCCCTCCCTCCACCTCATCCTCGGTCTACCTCTCCCACGCCCTCCCTCCACCTCACCTACATACACCCTCTTAGTCAGCCTTTCATTCTCCATTCTCTTCACATGTCCAAACCACCTCAGTGTATTTCTCCTAATCTCAACCACATCCACATCCACCCCATAGTGTTCCTTCACTTCTTCATTCGTTGTTCTATATTCCTAATAAACTGTTGCTGAATGGAAACCTGATCTACCTATAAAGTATATCTGCCAACTGACAGCTTACTGGGCAGTATTGTAACCATATTCCTTGTACTGTAGCTGACATGTGGGCATGTTAATAGTTTACTGGGCAGTATTGTGTAACCATGTTCCTTGTACTACAGCTGACATGTGGACATGTTAAGACGATGGGGGATAACTGGCTGCACAAAATGAAGTGTGAACGTCAGGGGGAGGGTTGTGAAAGGCAGACCACAAAAAAACCTGGAACAAAGTCAGAGTGTGACCTCAGGGATAAGACTGAATAAGGAGGCTGCCAGACTGGGCAGCATGGACAGCCGCCAGTAGGTGACCAAAGCCAATGAAAGCAAGAATGTTGGAGCCTTTATAAACGATACACCAGTAAGGATGGTCAAGGAGTTGTGGGGGAAAGGGATTATTCCCCTGAGCCAGACCTGGATAGATCATATAGCCCTGCTGGGGTGACAGGAGAGTGTTACCCCTCCCAGTAAGGCAGCTACCCAGGCAGGGCATGAACTCTCAACCTCGCAGTCTCTAATCAAACACTACCACTGACACACCCTGCTGTGTAGTGGGGGAAACCTTACTCCCTTACTCTAACCTTACTCCCTTACCCTAACCTTACTCCCTTACCCTAACCTTACTCCCTTACCCTAACCTTACTCCCTTACCCTAACCTTACTCCCTTACCCTAACCTTACTCCAACCTTACTCCCTTACTCCAACCTTACTCCCTTACTCCAACCTTACTCCCTTACTCCAACCTTACTCCCTTCCTCTCACATTCACAGGTAAGTACTGATGGGTAAGCATATATAAACGATGCTGTGTTTGCTATTATGCATTACCTAACCTGACAATGGCTTAGGTATTCCATGGACAGGAGATAAAACACGTGCCAACACTATACAGCCAGGCAGAGCTAAACGACCATCCACTACACCAGACACTGATACAACAATGGCCAGAACTGCACCTAAATTAGTGCTGCCAGCCAGGTGTGTCAAGCTAAGCCTATTTTGCCCCAAGCTATATACTCTGCTATACAAGTGTCACCAATACCTTTATATAAAGAGTATCCACAATCCATCCAGTCCTCCAATAACTGTACCGTATCTATAGCCCGACGCCCTAATCCCGTAAAGGGTGGCCACAGACAAAACACCTCCAAGTCGCTATTTTGCCCCAAGCTATATACTCTGCTATACAAGTGTCACCATAGTTTTTTATAAAGAGTATCCACTAGCCACCCAGTCCCCCATTAACTATACCATATCTATAGCCCGACGCCCTAATCCCGCAAAGGGTGGCCACAGACTAAACGCCTCAACGTCGCTCTGTCACCCACCATTTGACTACCCTCCCCCCTCCCTCACATACCTCTCGACTCCCTCCCTCCACCTCATCCTCAGTCTCCCTCTCCCTCCACCTACATACACCCTCAGTCTGTCTTCCAGTAACACCCCAATTACATAACCTCATCTGTACAGCAATTACAATCACATTACTTAACCTCACCTGTACAGCAATTACAATCACATTACAAAATCCCTGAACATGTACTGATTTCTACCTGATATTGTCTAAGCCTCTATTATAATGTAATTACCCTATTCAAAGTTGTAAACCAATGTGAACAGGTATTCTCAATTAAGGAAGCTCCCCCAACATCTTTCCCTTAGCGATTTATTTTTTATGGCTGGTTAATATCCTTCTAGAAGTTGTTTATGCAGAGTTTGGTAATATTGGAAGGATTTATATCGCTAACAGGACAGTATGAAATTTAAAGTTACCTAAGAAAAGGTGTTAGGGAGTTCTGGTTAATATCCATTTGGGAGTTATTTATGCAGAGTATGGCAATATTGGACGGATTTATATACAGTAGTTAACAAGACGGTAAAAAAGTTACTTATGAAAAGGTGTTAGGGAGTTCTGGTTAATATCTTTCTGGAAGTTATTTATGCAGAGTATGGCAATATTGGAAGGATTTTTATTACTGTAAGGGAGCTGATTAATTGTTTTGCAAAATATTTATGCGGAGTATGGCAAACATGGCAGGATTTATATGGCAAGGATAAACCAAATTACTTAGGGACAGGTGTTAGGGAGCTGATTAATAGTTTTGCAAAATATTTATGCAGAGTATGGCAAAAATGGCAGGATTTATATGGCAAGGATAAACCAAATTACTTAGGGACAGGTGTTAGGGAGCTGATTAATAGTTTTGCAAAATATTTATGCAGTATGGCAAAAATGGCAGGATTTATATGGCAAGGATAAACCAAACTACTTAGGGAAAGGTGTTAGGGAACTGATTACTAGTTCTGCAAAATATTTATGCGATGTATGGCAATAATGGCAGGACTTACATGGCAAGGACTAAGAATAAGCTACTTAGTAAAAGGTGTTAGGCAGCTTAATCGCCAATCTGAACCATGCTACTATAAAGAGTAATTCACATGGCCATGTCTGGTAGTGCAGGATTAATACTAACCCATCTAGTTTGTCTCCTAAGCTGATTAAAATATCTAATTCCGTCAGGGGTGGCCACAAACAAATCGCCTCCATGTTGCTGTCCCCCACTATTTCACTGCCCTGCTCCCAGCTCACACCTCCCTCCCATATACCTCTCCAATCCATCCCTCCAACGCATCCTCGGCCTCCCCCTTCCCCCCTCCACCTCACTCATACTCTGTCTTGCTGTGTATCCTCTCTACACAGCCAAATACAATACATTACAGGTTAGCTACAGCACAGCATCTGAAAAACCTGTTAGCTTTTCCACTGAACCCTTTTCTATTTCAGAGAACCCAGTGGACTGCAGGCTGGCTTCCCTCCAATATCTTCCATTCAGGGGATACGAAGTACAACTAACACTATTCCATCACTTACTACAAATTTAATATACAAATGAGTCTCCTTGGTTACTAGTCAAAATCGTCTCCACCTGCCCTGAGCCGAAAGGGTAAGAAAAAAACACTTAACTGAAACGCCTTCGTCCGTTGAATCCAAACACCCGTCTTGATCTTGAATTCCCCAACCCGTCTTCTTGGTGGCTTGAATTCCAGCCCCCGTCTTCTTGGTCGCTTGAGTTCAAACACCCCCGTCTTCTTGGTAGCTTGAATTCAAACCACTACCGGTATTGGTCGCTTGAATTCAATCCACTATTGGTCGCTTGAATTCAAACCGTCCTCTTGGTCGCTTGAATTCCAACACCCGTCTTCTTGGTCGGTTGAATTCAAACCCCCGTCTTCTTGGTCACATTAACTCACTCCCGTCTTCTTGGTCGCTTGAATTCAAACCTTGGTCGCTTGAATTCCAACCAGTCTTCTTAGTCGTTTGAATTCCAACCCTCGTCTTCCTTGGTGGGTTGAATTCACCATCTTGGTCACGAATTCAAACTTCGTCGGTTGAAATTAGACACTGAAAAAAATTAGTTATATTAATCATTTGTAGGCTATCCCTCGAAATTCCAAATATATGCAAACCTAAAATAACTCAAGTCCGTTCAGTTTTATGCTGCCTACTACCACACTATACATTTTGGAAAGCTATTAACTCCAAATTATGCCCTGAATATCAAAATTAAATGAAAATAGGCATAATTTCCAAAACTACCAATCTACGCTTCACGACTTTGTTGCTGCTGGTACCGTCGCCATCTTCAAAGCCCATCTCGATAAACATTAACACCATATGGGCTGCTAGTCACGATAAAGTGCAATGGGAAGTATGAAGGACCATTCTACGATCGTATTCTGACACTGAGGTACGGAGAATAAAAGATCTATCTATCTATCTATTGCCAGACACCACAATCCCGCAAAGGGTGGCCATTTGACACTGAGTTAGTTGTTTTACAGGGAGGGGCACCAACCCTCCACCAACCCACTTGTTGACACGTAGGGAGCACGTATGGACTTTTTTCAATAGAATAAAAGATACAGGAGAAAAATCAAAGTGACGCTTGCATATGGGACGAAGGATTTAAACAAAAGCCGCTCCCGCTTAAATATTCCACAAAATCAAGTTTACCGGACTTCCATTAACGTCAAGCTAAGTTAAAAGTTTTAAAAGCTCCATCGTATGAAAGTAAACTAGATTAAACATTATGAAAGGAATTTGCTGGACGAAAAAGGAAATTATACTTACCCAAAGAGGCTAAAGTCCCCCTTCCAGCTCGGCCCAACTCAGAATGAGCCGGCGACCAAGGGAAACGTACCTCCCTCCACCGCCTCCTTCCCTCCCCAACCCCCTTCTCTCCATTCCTCCAGTCCACCCCCTCCACTTCGGCCCTTTCACTCCATTATGTAGTTTCCGTATTTTTTTTGTGTATATATATTAATTCATACGGATGTGTGTACGGTATGTGTTCATGTATGTGTATGTATGTATGTATGTGTAATTTCCATTTCTCATGATTAGCGTCAAGATAATGGCTACTTGTACCGTCTTTCTTTTGGGATATAAGAATACATACATATTTATGAATATTAGGTGAGTGTATATGTATGTTAAGGATTATTTTAATTTGGATCTCAGTCCAACTGAAGACAGTAGTTTCCTCCAACCCCCTCCTTCTCTCCGCCCCCCCACTTTCTTCCTTCCTCCTCGCTCTCTCCGTCCCCCACTTACTCCTCCTCCTCCTCCGTCTCTCCGACCCCCACCACCTTTCCTCCATCCCCCTTTCTCCTCCCTACCTCCCCTCCTCCTCTTTCCATCCTCCACCTCTCCTTCCCCCTCCTCCGTCCCTCACTACCTCCATCCCCCTTTATTCCTCCTCTCCTCCCTCCTCCTCTCCACATAAAGCCGGCACAAATTCCTTTTCCCCTTTCTTCCCTCCCTTCCACCCTCCACGCCCTTCCTTCCTCCCTCCCACCTTCTCCCCCTCCATCCCTCCACGGCCTGCCATCTATGGGGTTCTACAATATTCAAAAACATACCCTTTCCTTTCTTCCTTTTTTTTTTTCTTACCTCAACCTGCCCTCCTTGCAGGTGACGTACATACAGGTTCATTCTGCCTTCTACTAAACTATTATATTCCGGAAGGATTTATTTAAGGGACCTTGTTGGAGGGACACAAGTCAAGAGTGAGAGCAGTGGAAATGAGTTATTTGAGAGGAGCCTGTGGAGTTACATGGACAGACAGGCTGACGAATGAGGAAGTAAAGGAGCGTTGTGATGTGGATGTGGATGTGATAGCAAGCGTTATGAGGAACATACTGAGGTGGTTTGGCCATGTGGAGAGGATGGAGGGTGAGAGACTGACAAATGAGAGTGTATGTGAGTGAGGTGGAGGGGGAGAGGGAGGCGGAGAATGAGATGGAGGGATGGAGTGGAGAGGTATATGAGGAAGTGTGTGTGAGATGGGAGCAGGACAGTGAAATGGCGTTGGACAGGACGACATGGAGGCGATTTGTTTATGGCCACCCCCTACGGGATTTAGGCGTCTGGCAATATAGGTAAATAATACAGGTAATATATATAATGCATATAAGATATAAACAACATAGATAAAGTATACAGAAATAAAAATATGTATATATGAGTATTATATTATCATCCCTGCACCTATCATCACTATCAACATCACCACTACCAGAGTCAGCACCACCATCACCACCACAACTATCAACCCTTCTTTACCAGTGTCATCATCATTACGGTACGGCGCGTCACACTGTATTGCTCTTAGTCATTATCCTTTACTCATTACTCTTATCACTGGTCCTTCCTTCCTCCTCCAGACCATTTGACTCACCTGACTCAACGCTTCACCTTTAAACACACACGGCTTTACAATTCCACCAGTCCTATAAGAATGTCACCATCTTCCTCTTCCCCCGGCTACATTCTTACTTTACATTCTTCGTGGCCTTCGAACTTATCAAAACCCGCCTGAAAATAAAAGCAAAACGATCCAAACTGAAGAAAAAATGAAAATGAAGGTGATCTTTGTGTTAATCGTGTTGGTGGTGGAGGTGGGAGAGGCGGAGAGGAGGGAAGGAGGAAAGGAGGAGAGGGTGAGGAAGGGAGGAGAAGCCGAGGTGAGGAGGAGGAGGGGAGGTGCGAGAGAGGCTGAAAGGAAAGAGGGACGCGAGAGAAGAGAGAGAAGAAAGGAAGGTAAGAAGCGCGTGGAAAGA
>NC_137055.1:100000-105000 GCF_032717465.1 Coenobita brevimanus
TCTTCCTTTTGTGTTAATCCAATTTATGGCTCGTCTGTGTGCCGCCATCGCTTATGTCTGGGATTTAAGCCTTATCAGCGGTATCATAAAGCTGCCTTACACTTGCTTTGATTTATCCCGTCCATTACACATCAACATTCTCCTGTATGCATCTCTCGTCAGTTCCGGTCCAGCAGTTGCGATGGTCCTGCCGCAGCCCCCGTCACCGAGACAGTGAAACCTGGGTTGACATCTCCGTAGACTTTATTCTCGCTGCTGATCCGATGACTTTCACAGCGACTTGTGTGACTTGTGCTGAGTCTCACCACGCTGCTCTTCTGCTGTTGTGTCAGCTGGCCTTCCTGTCTGCCACTTAGAGTCCCTGCCCTAGTACCAAGCCGAACCCTGAGGGGGTGTCGTTAGGGAACTGCCATTAGGGGGGTCCTTAGAGGCCTGGTTATAGGAGGCGGGAAGGGCAGGCTCTGTTAGGGCTAGGATAGGCAAGTCCCTCACGGGGCAGTGACGGGGTCTCCTTCGACGCCCTCTAGAGGGAGGGGGGTCAGGCCCCCGCCACTGTAGGGAACCGCTGGATTGCTTGCTGATTATTGTTTGTTTTAGTTTATTTATTCATTGTGTCTTATGCATATATATAGATACATATAGGCTACCTATGTTCATGTGTGCATTACTTATGTACGTGTGTACAGGTATGTGTGTGTATGTATACATATGTATGTTAACGAAGGGGTAAGTAAATAAATAAATAAACAAATTACACACACACACACACACACACATATATATATATATATATATATATATATATATATATATATATATTCACACCATGCAGGCGTGCCCTCCCTCACGGTCCTTGCCGCCCTCAGTCCTCACCCTCCGGCTGCCAAGCCTGCCAGTCCTCGTCCCTCCACCTCCACCACAACGCGTGCGGGGTAACCCACCACCACCGCTGCCTCCACCTCCTCCTCCAAGCCCCGCTCTCTCACCACTAAGCCAGGGCGCCCCGCTACTGCCGCAGCCACGGCACCCCGCTGCACCCCCAGCACAGCTCCTGCACCACCACACGGCCAACTGCCCTGGTACAGAGAGGAACCACAGCTCCTGCTGTGACTCCATCTCTGCAGACCCCCTTCCACCCCAGCCAGTGATGACATTGACCCTGCCACCACTCAGCTGCCTGCCAACACCACCACCGCCACCCCTGCCTCCCGCCCATCCAAGTCTGCTGACATGACCCTGCCACCACTCAGCCCCCTGCCAACACCACCACCGCCACCCCCGCCTCCCGCCCCTCCAAGTCTGCTGACAGACCCTGCCACCACTCAGCTCCCTTCCAACACCACCACCACCCCTGCCTCCCACCCCTCCAAGTCTGCTGCCATGACCCTGCCACCACTCAGCTCCCTGCCAACACCACCACCGCCACCCCTGCCTCCCGCCCCTCCAGGAGTGGCTTTACCTTCCTTCAGCACAGTATCTGGAGTCGAGCGACAGCGGTTTCTGCTCCGCTGTGCAGACTCAGGCCACAGCTGCCTGTTTGTATGGTGCTGCAGCGCTGCCTGGAGAGGCTTCCTAACCCTCATGCAAGGCAGGACTGGCCACCCACCACTGCCAGTATCATTCATCACCTTAACATTGCCGACGCCTGTCAGGCAGGCCCTGACCCCCCTGACCCTGACTACACGCCCTTACCCCCATGGCTGCCCCTGCCTCACCCCCATGGCTGCCCCTGCCATCCAGTGTTGCCCCCTCCTACGCCTGTCAGGCAGGCCCTGACCCCCCTGACCCTGACTACACGCCCTCACCCCCATGGCTGTCCCTGCCTCACCCCCATGGCTGCCCCTGCCATCCAGTGTTGCCCCCTCCCACACCTGTCAGGCAGGCCCTGACCCCTCTGACCCTGCCTACACGCCCTCACCCCCATGGCTGCCCCTGCCATCCAGTGTTGCCCCCTCCCACGCCTGCCCTGGAGCACCTCAGCTGCCCTCCTACCACAGGATGGCATAAGGAGAACTGCATCACTCTGGACCCCAGGCACAGCCGAATACTTCACCGACGGGTCAGTCACTGCTGAGGGGTCAGCAGGTGCTGCACTGCGTCAGTGAAGGCCGTGTCGAGTCCTGGCGGCTCCCCTCCAGAGCCTCTGCGTACGAGACGTAGCTTGTGGCTGTCCCAGGCGCCGTCAGGCACGCCAGCCAACACCACACACACACCGACCCTCGTCTCTGCACGGCCTACCAGCACCACACTTGCCAGCCAACACCACACACACACCGACCCTCGTCTCTGCACGGCCTACCAGCACCACACTTGCCAGCCAACACCATACACACACCGACCCTCGTCTCTGCACGGCCTACCAGCACCACACTTGCCAGCCAACACCACACACACACCGACCCTCGTCTCTGCACGGCCTACCAGCACCACACTTGCCAGCCAACACCACACACACACCGACCCTCGTCTCTGCACGGCCTACCAGCACCACACTTCAGTAACAATGGGAGTCTGCTGACCTCAGTCACAGCTGTGGCTGACTCCATCTCACAGAGTGGAGGAGAAATTTACCTACACTGGCTGCCTGGCCACGTGGGCATCTCAGGCAACGAGCAAGCCAACGCCGCCGCTGGTTCAGCAACCAGCCTGCCTGCCATCACCTTCCCCCTCAAGACCAGCCTCTCACATCAAACACAGAGCCACAGCCAACACCTCCAGGCTCAGTCTATCACAGCACGAGTTGCAGAGGCTCACGCTGTGCAACATGGTATGCAACAGCTGCCACCTACCAGCCCCTCTCCGCCCCACCCTGCACACCCAACTCGCTCATGGTGCGCCTGCGTCGCCTACGGCTGGGCTGGCCTGCTTGTGTCAAACAGCAGGCAGGAATCCTGAACCTGCCCCACCATCACCAACCTGAAGACTGGCCTCCCAACCACTGTCTGCTGGACTGCCCCGCCACAGCAGCCCGTCGCTCTGCCCTGCCAGGCAGACTCGTCACAAGAATGTCTGCCTTTGATACACCTGCCGAGGTGGTGGCCCTGTGCCCCACCCCAGCCCTGTGTCCCACCCCAGCCCTGTGCCCCACCCCAGCCCTGTGCCCCACCCCAGCCCTGTGCCCCACCCCAGCCCTGTGCCCCACCCCAGCCCTGTGCCCCACCCCAGCCCTGTCCCCCACCCCAGCCCTGTGCCCCACCCCAGCCCTGTCCCCCACCCCAGCCCTGTGCCCCACCCCAGCCCTGTCCCCCACCCCAGCCCTGTCCCCCACCCCAGCCCTGTCCCCCACCCCAGCCCTGTCCCCCACCCCAGCCCTGTCCCCCACCCCAGCCCCCCTCCATGCTGTATCCCCCACCCTCCATAGCCATTCTCCCCCAATAATTCTGTATCCCCCACCCTCCCCCTACATAGCCATTCCCCCCCAATAATTCTGTATCCCCCACCCTCCCCCTACATAGCCATTCCCCCAATAATTCTGTATCCCCCACCCTCCCCTTCCATAGCCATTCCCCCCAATAATTCTGTATATCCCCACCCTCCCCCTCCATATCCCCCCAATAATTCTGTATATCCCCACCCTCCCCCTCCATATCCCCCCCAGTAATTCTGTACACTCGTACCCTCCCCCTCCATATCCACCCCAGTAATTCTGTATACCCCACCCTCCCCCTCCATATCCACCCCAGTAATTCTGTATCCTCGTACCCTCCCCCTCCATATCCACCCCAATAATTCTGTATCCTCGTACCCTCCCCCTCCATATCCACCCCAGTAATTCTGTATACCCCACCCTCCCCCTCCATATCCACCCCAGTAATTCTGTATACCCCACCCTCCCCCTCCATATCCACCCCAGTAATTCTGTATCCTCGTACCCTCCCCCTCCATATCCACCCCAGTAATTCTGTATCCTCGTACCCTCCCCCTCCATAGCCACCCCAGTAATTCTGTATCCTCGTACCCTCCCCCTCCATATCCACCCCAGTAATTCTGTATCCTCGTACCCTCCCCCTCCATATCCACCCCAGTAATTCTGTATATCCCCACCCTCCCCCTCCATATCCACCCCAGTAATTCTGTATATCCCCACCCTCCCCCTCCATATCCACCCCAGTAATTCTGTATCCTCGTACCCTCCCCCTCCATATCCACCCCAGTAATTCAACAGGCAGTCCACCCTGACGGCCTTCCTCCTGCCGTGTCCATACTAAGTAAATACAGAGGCAGGAATCACACCTAACTAACTAACTCCTGTAGGCCATTTGTAGCGTTGTAATACCCACATGGTTTGTGTCAATAACATGTACAATAATACTGAGGTGTAATGTGCTAAATATAACCTAACTAACTGACTCCTGTAGGCCATTTGTAGCGTTGTAATACCCACATGGTTTGTGTCAATAACATGTACAATAATACTGAGGTGTAATGTGCTAAATATAACCTAACTAACTGACTCCTGTAGGCCATTTGTAGCGTTGTAATACCCACATGGTTTGTGTCAATAACATGTACAATAATACTGAGGTGTAATGTGCTAAATATAACCTAACTAACTGACTCCTGTAGGCCATTTGTAGCGTTGTAATACCCACATGGTTTGTGTCAATAACATGTACAATAATACTGAGGTGTAATGTGCTAAATAAATCGCTAAGGAACAGCAGTTACCAAATATCCAGCCTCTCAGAATACCACACTTAACCCTCTCAGTCCGGTGACTATTTTTTTTTGTCTGTCTACCACTCTCTCTCTCTCTCTCTCTCTCTCTCTCTCTCTCTCTCTCTCTCCACACTATTCACAGTTTAAACTCTTCCTCCTTCCCTCCTCCTCTTCCATTTTCTCTTTCTTCTTCCTCTCTTTGAACTTACTCCTTTTACTCCCCCTCCTCCTCCTCCTCCTCGAACATTGTCTTCTCTTCCGCCTCTTATTTCTCTCTCTCTCTTCCCACTGCTCATCCTTAACTCTCACTCTTCCATCTTCCTTCCTTCCCCTCCTCTTGT